>NC_068911.1:132366717-132677431 GCF_023091745.1 Budorcas taxicolor | reverse complement strand
TGAGCACCAATTATATAACTAAAAGAACTGGTGATAATGGATAAAAACTCCCTTACCTGAATATTTTTTCATAACCTTAAAAACCTTCCCTCTATTAGTAAGAGCATCCTCATCAAGTAAATGCATGAAAATTACAACTTTCTGAAAGAAGTCCAACCACATGTGGAAGATAATAAAAATCTAGAAGAAGATTATTTTTATGACACCATGGCCTATTACTACGGAAAATATGATAAGGCAAGTTGAACAATATTATATTAATAGAAAAATTAGATAAAATAGGGATGGGAACTGGAAAAATAGAAGTCCTATATTACTGCACAAATACCTTCTATAAGTAGAAAATGTAGCAGAGGAAAAAAAGTACGATATCAAAGTGAAAGGTAAATAGATTGGTGTTTGATCAGCTTGAAAATTATCCTCATCCCCAAAAGGGTGTCTTCAAATGTGAAATATAGAGATGATTACTTTTTGCTCAAGTGTACATTTTTTTATATAACACTTTGAACTCCTCAGTCTCCACCATCTGTAGAACTCAATTTCCGTTTCGTAAAAAAAAATCGCTGACATCTGTTTAAACCCTAATATCTCCACAACCATGTAGAATGTTAACTCAAGCTTGGTGTCATGTTAAACTGTTTTAACTTTAAAATAATATTAAACTTATGGTTCTGTTTCAACTTTGCCATGATACTAGTATTTAACCCTTCAGATATTCTAAACTGCTCACCAAAGAAAAAATCTTGGATGGAAGAAATGAAGTCAAATGTGAATCCCTCATCTTTACAGAAACTGGAGAGATTTGTCTAAAATCTACTAAGAATTTGGAGTCTTGGAATAATATGACAGACTGTTGGAAGGCCAGTGACTTGACTAAAACATAGAACAGTCAGACTTACAGAGATCTTGTGCTACTGACTGTGACAGCTAATTCTGTGCTTGGGACAACCCATGTCAAAATTGTGAAGTAGTAAAAATAACCTGGACTTATAAAGTGTTGAACAAATTTAAAGCCCTGCTACATACATAATCTCATTAAATTTCCAGAACTGCACCGGTACATATCAGGGCAAGTTGCACCCTGGGTTTCTCTCCCCACCCCTATCCTGTAGGACTGAGGTTTTTATTCTGCCAGCTATTAAGAGCATTGCCTCTGATGGCTCACAGTGTATCACTCCCCAGGAATTGCCCTTTGCCGAAAGGAGCTGCCGCACACGTTTGTCTTTACTTCAGGGAGTGCCCATGTCCAAAGACACTGTGGTCAATAAGGGAGCGACAAAGTTCCTGCCCCCTCGTTTTACTTCATCAACTCTGAAAGGCCATTCCAGACCCTTAGGGGATCAGCTGGGGCCTCTGTTGCAACTTCATTGCTAGTTCAGTTTTTCCCTCTGCTCAGTCCTATTCTCTATCTTTCCCCCATACATATTGCTCCCAAGAATACTTCCATCAGAATCTTTGTATGCAAATCTCCATCTCAGAGTCAGCTGCCTTGGTAATTCAACTTGAGACCTTGGTGCCAGGAAGTTATCAGTCCCCAATGACAGTCCCAGAAAGTCATCTGTAAAATGGGATTTAGGAACTATGTATCTGCCAGCTGGCTGGCAGTGAGGTCTCCGTCCCTGATAATTGATGGAAAGTGGGCAGTCCTTAGCATGTTGTAGCAGTGCAATTGTTAAAACTTTCACTGACTGTGAACTGGAATGAGGTACACAAGAAAAGGAATGCACTGGCAGGCACAACATCTCAGAGATTTAGGAAAAGAAGTAATTATAAAGACAATGGAATTAGGTTGCTTTTGCTGAGTGTAATCAATGCAGTGGAGAAAGATAATGAAAAATGTGTGTGTGTTCAGTCGCTCAGCTGTGTGTGACTCTTTGTGCCCCTGTGGACTGTAGCCTGCCAAACTCCTCTCTGTCCATGGGATTTTCTAGACAAGAATATTGGAGAGGGTTGCCATTTCTGCCTCCAGGGAATCTTCCCAATCTAGGAGCAAACCTGAGTTTCCTGCATGGGCAGGCGGATTCTTTACCACTGAGCCACCTGGGAAGCCCAATGAAAAGGGTAGGGTGATTAATTACCAATTTAAGGCAAATTGTAAGTTCAGAGGGCTTGCTCAGAAGCACATGAAAGAACAATCATCTCCTGCAGCCAGAGAACAGAAAATGCTGAGGATCAGTCCCCAGACTTAATTACAAGGGTAGCTGAGCACCAGAGAACTTTGGATTGTCAGCCCTCCAACAAAGTCAGCTATGCTAAGTCAGAGCCCTGGCTGGGAAGAGATGGATGCTGTGACCTGAAATATGGAAGCTGAGTGTGTGTGCTAAAGAACTTTGAACCCTGGGCCCTTGGCACAATGCAAAAAAAAAAAAAACCTAATAAATCACTTTCTTTTCCTACTGAAACATTCCCCCTTGTTTGAACATGGCCCAGAGTCCTCTGCCTTGTAAGAAAACACCTTCCTACCTTAAGATTTACTCCCAACTCCATTCTTAGCTGCTGACCAATAATTAAGGACACACCATAACATAACTTGTTGAAGGATATGCTGAGCCTGCTAAAGATACTGAAGGGGGTCTAGGATCCAGGCCACATGGACCAACATTGGTGGTTCTCATCTCTGCAATTCCAGGCTTTGAGGGGCAAGGGGCCCTGGTTCCAATGGGATTTATAGCAAGAGCTCCTTTCACCTCTAAGTTACAGCTGCTAGTTGCTCACTTTAGGCTGCCTATGTCAAGGGCAAAGAAGGATATTGCTCTCTGGCAGGCATAATTTAATCATCCAAAAAATAGGGAAGCCGCTACACAATAGGGAAGAATTCATATGGGATCCATGTGATTCATTGGGTCATCTCTTGATACTCAGTTCCCCAATTTTTACTATCAATGTTCATGTGCAACAGCCGTAGCCAGAGAAGGGCATAGGGTCTGGGGCTCAGACCCACTCAGGAAGGACTGTCTGAACCACTTAGACCAGCAGAGATGCTAGGGGTGAAGAGAATCTAGAACATGTAGTGGAACCATGAGATGAGTGTCAGTTGCAGCCTCAGGACCAGTTGCCACGGTGCAGGCTGTATTTCATCCATGAACCCCCCCGCTGTCAGTTTTCCCAGGGAGAGAGATAGACCAGGATCATGGGGGAGCTGTTTCCAGATGGCACGTGCTTTACACACAGGGTCAGTGCATCTGAGCGATGCAGGGGTGCATGTGGTGGGTGTTGAGCACTGCCCTATCTCTCCCCTCGAGGAGGCCTCTTTTTCTCCCAGCTGCCTGTGTTAGTGTTGGTGATGGCTTCAGCTCAGCCCTCCCCAGACTTGCTCTCAGCTGGCTCTTCCAGGACTGTGTCCCCCCTTACATAGGAGGGGATGGACCAGTCTGCCTCCAGTGACTGGCTGGTCTGAGGGTCCAGACATCTGCCCTTTGGTCTCCATGCAGGGCAATTCTGAAGAGCTCTACTCGTCAGGAGAGCCCTGCAGGGTCACCTGGGAGAGCTGCTGAAACTTCATTACGGTTCATCTTCTCCCACTGCCCAGCCCTGCCTCCCTCAGGCTCTTTTTCCTGAGGGCTATCCCATGGAACATGCATCTCAGAGTCTGTTTCCTTGGGCACCCAACCTGAGACAGGAGGTTACTGCAATTTTAGCCCATTTTGGACCTGTAGAAAAAGTGCCCTACTGAAGCTGCAGAATTCCCCAGGGTCACAGAGCTGGCAAGGGACAGAGAGAGAATTGCACTGCAGTGGACTCTAAGTCCAGTGCATCCCGCTGCTTTCTTCTGGCTCAGTTCTCCCCTCCACCGGCCGCTGCTCTGCCTTCATTTGTCCTGGACCCAGATGCAAATGCCCCAGTGGTAGGGGTGGTGGGCAGGCGCTGACTTGATGCTGGAGCCGGTAATGAACTGAGCACTACATGCCCTCATCACACTCAGCGATGGGTGAGCTCACTGACTGGGTCCCTCATGGGTGTCCCGGCTCTTCCATGGAGATTCACCCTCCAAGATGCCCACTCATTTCTTAGCCCCAGTGGGGATCAGATCACTGGCACGGATAAAGATTGGGGACAGGGAGATTAAATGAACTCTTCAGCATTCAAAATAATGTGAAAATGAATGCATTATTTCCCCCAAAGAACGTCATTCTTTTACTAGGGGATTCATCTCTATGAAACAGCGGCATTTTTGGTTTCAGCACAGGGCATGGGAAAATTGAGGTCTGTGAAGAGCTGGAAAGCCTAGAAGCAGGCTAAATAGGAGTCTCCCCATTCTACCTACAAATGCAACTGGCTGGACTGGTCACCTACAGTGGCTGCTGTGTGCACAGGGTCCAGGTTCCAGGACACAATTTTTTAATAGTTAAAGGTACAAAATTGGCTTTATTGCAGAAATTCAGTTTTTAAATACTGGGATTAAGTATTTAAAAATGTGTTTTCACTGTTATCCCAAGTTCTCTAAGCCTTTGAGGATATATACACTTTCTAAAAACATGCAAAAAAGGTAGTGAGTGTTAATTTTAATTCCCAACCTCTTGAATAAATGGAGTTCTCTAACATTTCACCTAGCTCAATGTTCACTGTGATCCAGCTTTCTCTTCTTAAGTAGATTTTCACCCATATACATTCTATATTTTTCTTTGCTCAATTTCATCCCACTTCTCTTTTTTATGCCCAATTGGCTTTCCTGTAAAACTCTGCTACCATTTTAGTAAATTATTAGAATATGCTGGGCTAAAGCCCAAGGTCTGAGCTAAAGAAATCCTTGCAAAGGTTTTCTCAAGCTTGAGTCAAAATCTACAAAATATTAAGCTTACTTAATCACATAAATATGTTGAAAAGATTAGAAGAGAATTTTTATCCTAAAATGACAAACTAAGAGTTTGACAAATATAGATACACACACACACACACACACTCCAAGGAGTTCTACCACTTAAAAGGCAGCAAATGTGTTAATGCAATACATCATTAAAGATAATACTGCAGAGTAATACA
The DNA here is from genome assembly GCF_023091745.1 of Budorcas taxicolor. Classification (NCBI taxonomy): domain Eukaryota; kingdom Metazoa; phylum Chordata; class Mammalia; order Artiodactyla; family Bovidae; genus Budorcas; species Budorcas taxicolor. The sequence continues at coordinate 132,672,451 of NC_068911.1, read as the reverse complement.
CAAACTAAACCAGATTTTAAACTAAGTCTCTGAGGATCCCTGACCTGGAAAATCCTTTGGATCAGTGTTGTGGACATACCTATGCCCCTGTTGATTGCAGATATACTCAGATGAGGGAAAACTGATAAACTTACTTAAGCATTGCAAGTGGAGATTCCCTATAGTGATTAATGCTTGGAAATTAATTTATTTTAGTGGGCATAGTGAGAATGGGCTGAAGTGTGACTGGAGAGGTCAAACACACTTTTTACCTCCCAAGCTAGAACTCTGACTATGATCGTCACATCGTCTTAATCACTAAACTGACCCTATGGTGTGATAAGAGCTGCTCTTCAGAGGACCTGCAGTGAGGCCTCCGATCCACACCTACATTTCTGTGGTGCAGGTAAGGAGTCCTCTGGGCTGTGGCTCCACCTCAGCCCCTGAGAATGGCACAAACCTTGGAACTTCTGGTTGGCTTTGGTATAATGCGAACCAGTTCTTGTCAGGCCCTCAGCTGCAGCAAGAAAATGCCTTTTTTCACCTTAGCTATGACTTCCTTAAGTGCCTCAGTCAGTCTTGGAAGCTCTAACCAAGTACCACAGAGTGGGTGGCTTAAACAACAGAAGCGTATTTTCTCACAGTTTGGGAGGCTAAAAGTCTGAGATCAACATACCAGCGGGCTTGGTTTCTTCTGAGGCCTCTCTCCTTTGCCGTCAGGTGGCCGTCTTCTCCCCATGCCTTCACATGGTCTTCCTGTCACAAGTGTCTGTATCCTAATCTCCTTTTCTCAAAGGATATAAAATTGGATTAGGGGTCTCATTTTTACTTAACCTCTGTGAAGAAGTTATTTCCAAATGCAGTGCTATTCTGAGGTACTGGGGATTAGGACTTCAACGTATGAATTCAAAAATTCAGCCCATAATGCCCGTATCCTATGCTATTGCTCTTTGGCAGAGGGATGGGTGGGCTTTTTAAATCCCAAGAACTGCTCTGTAGCAATGAGAGCCTCCACAAATGAGAAGACCTGGGTCCAGCTCTCCATGAGGGTCTAACTGCCACCTGATCATAGCTTTTCTTCACCCTGTGATGGCTGTTTTATAAATGGAAGCTATTGTTTTACAATTCAAGTCTGTGTCCTCAATATGATAGATTTCAAAACTATTTTTAAAAATACAAACTTCCTCTTGATTCAATGACTGTTACTGACTTATACATCAACGAATAAAATAGATGTATTCCTTCCCTTATGAATCTTCTAGTTGAACAGGAAGGACAGATACTAAGGAAGTAAGACAGAAGTGAATATTTAATTACAAACTGTGATAAATACCACCTAGGAAAATAGCAGCCTTGCCATAGCTTTTCTTCTCACTGTGCTGGGCATGTTATGAGAGAGAATAACAGGATGGGGAACTGACTTAACCTAGGTCAGGAAAGGCCATCAGCATCTGAAGTCTCCATGGGAAGTAGCAAAGTGATGAGTGGAAGGGAAAACATTCCAGACTAAGAGACACCGTAGAGAAAATCACCGAACTCAGGAAGAGGACATATAGTGGTGCCCTGTGGCAGAAATGCAGTGAACAAGTGGGCAAGGGCTCTCAATGAGGCTGGAGCTGTAGCCCAAGGGAAGGTGTGGACTTCTACTGGAAATGCCTTGGAATGTCTAAGCATGGGGTGACCTGGCCTGCCTTGAAGTTTTAAGATCATTCCAGCTACCATGTAGAAAATGGATTAGAGGGCACAAATGTGAAAGTCTAGACAACAGTTAGAAAACTTTGGAGAGGACATAAGCAAAAGGAGATGATGACTCACACAGACAGTAAGAAGGGAAGTAGATGGATTTGGGACATGGCTTGGAGGTAGGAAGAATAAGGATGTATGACTTTTGAGTAAATGTGAATGTGTAAGGTAGGGATGCTGATGGAGAGGAGGTCAAGAATGACACCTAGTATGAGCAACTCAGGGGAGAAGGGGGTACCCCAGGCTGTATAGGAGAAGACAACTCAAGACACCTGTGGGTTCCAAAAGTGGAATTCTGACAATACAGACACAAATGATCTGTCAGAAGAGAGATATTTTGGAAACCAACACAAAGAAGTCTATGTTGGCCTCAGATTTCAAAGAACAATATTAAAAAAAGATAAAAAATAAATATTTTATGTCCTGAACACAATATAAACCTTATCATACATTGACAATATATAAACACTGTCAATATTGAATACAAATTCCCAGTTTCCCTGTTCAGTTTCCAAGTGCCTTTGCTTCTACCAGCTGCTACTTGCAACTATCTTCAGAAGATTGCCCTTGAACCATCGTGTGTGCACACGTATACACACAAAGAGACACACACACACTCCTATGCAGAGAGCCAGAGGGACCCACCCTCTCCTTCTATCCCTCCCCGCTGCCCCGGAGTCCCCAGCCAGTGATTGACTGCTATAGGATTGTGAAAATCCAGTTCCCTTGCTTTAGATGGGGACAGACATGGGGACAAAAACTGGGGATTCTCAGCAGGATCAGGCTGAAGCTGGGCCTTTTCTTGAATTGCATTCTTACTTGATTTCATTCCCTTTGCTTCCTCCCCTCCCTCACTGGATTTTCCTGGGTTCACCTAGTTAGTAAGTCCCTTGCATACATATCCTTGTCTCAGGGTCTGATTCTCCCCAATGACATATATATATACATATGTCATCTGTGTTTTTTCCTTGAATACATCTCAATTTTAAATACAATTCAAAAATGTAAAATGCATGCTATAGAGGAAAGGAGAAATGTGTATGTGTATATATATGTATACACATATACAGTACAGTAGCAGAAATTAGAATTATAGATCCAGGAAAGCTAAAACCCTTCAGGATCTCAGACTTGCTAAAACAACAACAACAAACAGAAACACTCAAGCTGTGTTTGCAAAAGGAAACAACAAAAAACCAGGAAAGTTTACAATGTAAAAAGTGACACAGTGAACCCCTCAACTCTTGTGTTGACTCCATCTGGTCTATTAAAGAAAAGAATTTCCTCAAACTAGAAAGAGTAGAGCAAGATTGCTTAGGAAAATAGAGAAGGTAGTGTGTCCTGAAGTAGAATATATCATTTTGGATGTGTCTTCATCACAAGACCCAGGCAAGGCACAGCCCAGAACTTATAACATTTTAGGTGTGAATTCATAAACACCTGTGGATTTTCAAGAAATCATGAAGGAATATGGGCAGGTGTTGCTTAAAGAATGGAGTTGGAAAAATACATCCTTCATTTTCAGAAATGGGAAAAATGTACAATGGAAAATTTGATTGTTAATTGCTTCCAAGTTCAAGAGTGTGTAATCAAAGAGACAAATACTTAGAAAAGAGTGGAATGATTACTAGGTGCTAACATAGGATCACTAAGAACCTTCATGATTAAGAATTTGTCATTTTTTTATTCACTCAATGCAAAATGTTCTCAACTTAGTGAACATCGTTAATAAGGTGTCTGATAAAGTCACACATAATTGCCTGTGGAGAAGATAAGGAAATGTCATTTTGTTGACTGTAAAGTGCAGTTAGAGCTGGCATCAATTAACAGGCTGAGATCAACCCAAAAAGGAGGTTTTGGGGAATTTACTATTGAGAACTTCATTTTCTTCAATGACCTAGAAAGTTAGCACGATCTCCTAAGCCTTGTCCTTTCCCAGTCCTGAATTTCCACCAAAACTGCTTTCCCTTTCCCAACGCCTCAATCCTTCTCTATCCCTACAATATACCAGCTTCCTCCTCCACTGGACCCAGTGACCAGAGTGGCATTTACAAGCATTTACAAGTTCTCCTGTTACTTCTAACTTACCAATATCCCACTTTCAGAATCATTCAGCCTTCTCTTTTCTTCCATTATGATCCCGGGCTACTGAGAAGTATTGGAGAAAATTGCAAACTTGCAGTTTGCAATTACAGCCATTTCTCCCTCTAGTAGTTTCTGCTTCTCTTAAGCTTTCTAACCTCTGCAAATAACATTGTGTACTGAAACTGAACTCCTGAGAGAGGTCAAGCCTCTTTCTCTTCTTTATTCTTTTTACCTAAACAGTCTCATAATCTTACTGATTCCACCTCCTAAAAATTATCAATTCTGTCTCCTCCTCTTCTCTTCCATTTTCCTTGCTGTATTTCAGCTCTTATTAACGCTTACCTAGTTCAGCTTATATTAACTCCTACCTGAAAACTTGCAACAACCTCGGAACTCACCTTTCTGGCTCCAGTGGTCTTTCTTTCAACCCATCATCCCCTCTGCTGCCAGAGATGTTCTCCTAATACAGATATCTGATAGTTATTCCCCTTGCTTGAAAATTCCCTAGGGTTTAAAGGGCCAAGTTCAATCTCCTTAACAAGGTAAGTCATGACTGTCATGCTGACCCCAACCTATCTCTCCAACTTCATGTCTCATGATCACTGTCTCTCATCTCTCCTTTGAGGATGAGCAATCTTATTTGTTTTTGTATTCCTCTCACCTAGAATAACACCAACTATATAGTGGATCATTTGTATATTAGTGAAAAATTGAAAGCACACACTCAAAAAAAGATTTATCAAATGAGTCAAGATTCAAACATGGAGAGAGTAGCTCTGACCTGACAGAATAATAACCAGAAGATTTCAGCATGCTAGACTCCAAACTAACCAAATCAATTTTAATGGGAACCAATGGTTCAAAAACCTACTTTGAAAGAATAGAATGAAAGAGGCCTGCTTCACTCTCAGTTAAGATGAAAAAGATCTAGGAGTTTTGTTGATTTCCAAATGAATAGTGGTCAGGGGAATGTTATGGCTAGCAAAATATGATGAACCCTAAGTCGTATTACTAGAGGCACAGAGGACCACACACTAAAGGATGGAGTTCCACAGTGATCTGTACTAATCGGAACACAACTGGATTCCAAGGACACAAGGATAGATGAGGCACAGAGAATGGCACCTAGGAAGAAGGAGGATCTGGAAAATTTGTCATGTGAGGAACTACTAAAAGCATGGAGTATTTAACCTAGCAAAGAGAAAGCTTAAAGGGAACACTGATTTTTTTTTTTTTTTTCAATTTTTGCTGAACTATTGTATGGAAGAGTGATTGATATGAGCTAGGTTCTTTTAAGGGCAGAACTAGCTTAAATGAGATGAAATTATAGGGCAGATGACTTCAGTCCTATATAATGAAGACATTTCTATCAATGAGAGTTATTAAAAATATAAATGGGCTATTGTCTGAGTGTCTTGAAAACTGGAAATGTTCAAGCAACAGTTGAATGATGGTATGTCAGCAATACTGGAGAGGGAATTCTTGAAGGCCTCCAAGTTTTTTCTAACTCCAAGATTCCGCCATCCTATATTATGTTTTTAGTGAAGTTTTAAAAGAGCCCACTGAGAAAATCCATTTGGAAACTTTCAGTAACAGTGTAAGGTAAAAATTCCAGGCCTCCAACTAAACTGTTTGAAAGGCAACCCCTAACCTATGTTTTATTTCTTGGTTCTAGAGGCCCTAAGCACCTCAGGGCTTGCTTGTGAAAGGAGAAAATCATAAATGTGATCATGACCCTTATGGCTAAATTCAAGATTGGCATTAGTAAAGCTCTCCACAGGTGATAATCTAAGGATGCCTACAAGTGATAATCAGGAAGGAAATGTAGAAGGAAAAACATCCAAAATGAAACTTAATCAGACCGAAGAATTCTCCTGGTTTGTTGCAAGTCCAGAGTAGGACTTGGCCAAGTAAAGCAAATGATGGAGGAAGCATTTTCGTTATTAGCTCGTAGGCGCAAGGTTCAGCTCTTTCAGTTTCACTGTTTAGGTCCTAGGCTGCTCTGTGCCTTGCGTTTTCCAACAACAAATTACAGAGACCAAGCACATCCCAACCCAGCAGAGGTTCATTTCTGTACAGTGGTTTTCTTATAATTGATATAGTGAAGGAAAATGCCTTCATGGAAATTCAGATGTTCAAGAACCCCAGGACCAATTCTATGGGACATCACCAATGCCACTTGCCAGAGGCCTGGGACTCAGGAGTTAATGTCTGCAAAGCATTTTGAGCTTGTTGGAAGAAAGGCGCTAGATAAATACAAAGTGTTGTTGTTATTATAGGGAAGAAAAAGTAACTGTTAGCTCAGGGTCTATAATTAGGAAGCAAATATAGTGTCTGGTGGCTTTGATAATAGGATTTCTATGAAGATGTGGCATGCAGTAAGCCTGTTGACTGAAATGTTATAAATGACATGATTTTTGCCATACCAGTCAGAATCCTTGAAATTTTAGTTTTCAGTTTGCCTACCTGCCCTTCCCCCACACTCTACATTGAGGTCAACTCTAAGAGGGCAAGTGTCAAATTAACAGCTCCGAAACTAATAAACTTTGGTGTGTCCATGGAGAAATTATGGTCCTGAAGAATCAGGACTTGCTTCCTTCTCACTGAAGCCAAATTCTGAAGACTTGGAGCTGAGCATTGAGAAGATCTTGAAGTTCCTTCTGAGCCTGGGTCCTTATCCTGCCTCTTGCCTTCAGTTGGCAAACCCGGTGTGCCCTGAGTGAGGCCTGGTCCTGCAGCTTGCAAGAGGAAACTTGGGAATTCTTTCAAGAGAAGCATAAATCCGAGTTCAGGCCTTGGAAAGTAAGTAAAGAAGGAAATAGTTTTAAAATATTTTAATGTGTTTATCTGCATATTTTCGGTCTACCCATAATGTTCTGAGAATTTAAATGGTTTAAGAAAATCACTTCTTAAAATAAGGAATATTGTTTTTCGTGGAACAGTTCACCATTCAGACTCCTGTGACTCTTTCTGTTATCAATTTGCTCCGTGATTTTTACCTGTATTTGCCTCAATTTCTGCCTTGTGAAATTGTCATAACCAATTACTCTTCTCATTGATGTTGCTGGAGAAAGGCAGCAAAGGCAGGTTTCATAGCTGTACAGTTAAGAGTTTGATTTTGACCCATCATTCACTCGACAGCTAGAAGGCTTCATGGAAGTCGCTGAACCCCTTGTGCTTGTGTCCCCATAATTTAATAATTATTAAATGATTTAAATGAAATGAAATGCATTTTCATTTGAAGGAGACATTTAAAGAATTTAAGTGAAGCTCCCATTAATGATTTTTCCAGTTTCAAAATCTTTTCATTTTCTTACAACTTCAGTATCTTTTCTAAGAGAACACATACAATTACATCTTTTCATGTTGATCTTTCTTGTTATTTTTCTAATTTTACTGTGGCGACTAGTTTGGTCCAAAGAACTTGGTGCCATAATCTTGATTTGAAGGTACCTAATACAATTTTAGAATAAAGAAGTTTCCTGTTTATTTCATGGATAAGGTCTTCTGTTTTAGATGTGTTTCCTGGGGTAGTGATAGGCTTGCTTCCATTATTGCATGGGTTTGGGCTATCTTTTTAATGTAAACATTTTTCCTCTTACAGCTACAAACAGGTTAAAATTAAAATATGTAAGATAGACATCTATATTTTTCACATTCTTCTTGTCAGCTGAGTTTGAGGAATTTGGTGCAACACATTTATCCAGCAGTTACACTGATACATGTGGCATCTGCAGAAGGGGAGAGTGGGGATGGGGGTGGGGGAGGTGAGGGGCTGTGGGCAAAAGATAAGTTCTCTACAGAAAGTTCTCTGCAGGCCTAGGGTGTGCTTAATGCCTTCAGAGGTGTTACAACTTAGTGTTTATTTAAATGTATTAAATCTTGTTTTGCTTTAAAATTATTGGACACTATCTGAAAACTCTGGCTTTCCAGGTGACACAGTAGTAAAAAAATAAAATTCACCTGCCAATGGAGGAGACCTGGGTTGGATCCCTCAGTTGGGAAGATGCCCTGGAGAAGGAAATGGCAACCCACTTCAGAATTCTTGCTTGAGAAATCCCATGGGCAGTCCATGGTGTCCCAAAGAGCTGGCGCAACTGAGCGCACACACACACGCATACACACACACCTGAAAGCACACTTAAGGCTTTACAGTTCCAAAACAGGATCACTGACTTTTTAATGTCAAAATCCGTTTTCCTCAGAAGCAGATGTCCTGAGTATTTGCAGTTATCAGGGCCTGTTCCTGGACTCCTGTCACTGCAAAGTCACATCTGAACTGCATGAAGAGGTTCTCACACCAATTTAGAGAAATCTCCAGGAAATCTTTGTGTAACTCAAATAACTATTGTGAGCGGGCGGAAGATGAATGAGATCATGCTTGCAAAGTGCTTCGGGGCTACAGATTGTGTCTGAGCAGGGCGAGCAGGGCGTGGGCGGTGGGCACGGGAGGTGATGAGTGTGTCACAGGCCCCGCGGGGACCACGGTGGGAGGCGGCCTTCTGCTGTCCCCGGGCTGCCTCCACCGCTCTGGGCCAGAAGGGAATGGCTCATCCCAGGTCCCGGCCCTGTGGTCACCTCCCAAGTCCTCCAAGTCCCCGACACAGCTGCCTTCCCAGAGTGACCAATTAAAACGTCTGAAGCGGCTGGAGCTCGCTGCCGCCAGCACACACGGACCACATGTGAGGCTGCTATATTCTCTCGTGACGCACTCCATCCAGGACACAGGGACAGCAGTGTTTAGCAGCTGACACAAGAGGGGTTTCTACTGCCTGCCAGACAGCTTAAAGGCTGCAAGAAATCTTTTGTGGGTTCCGGGGAACGCTTTGAATTCTTCTAGCCAGCCTGACAGCCCTCCAATCGCACTCTGGAAAAGACTGCAATGTTCCTGTAGGGCCAGGAGAGCCGGCCTTCTGGGGCGTGGACAGGGCCCGGGGAGAACTTGAAAGGGACAGTAAACGCCAGAAAAGCAGAACCCCTCTCCTGCTGTCTTGCAAAGCAGCATCAGAAACTCTGGCAGGCAGGACACACCTCTGCCCTTCTCTTATTCAGGGGAGAAAGGAGCCTGGGTATCTCAGTGGATCTTAATTTTCTCTCACCGCCCCCCAACCCCCATCTCCTAACCCACCTCTCCCCTCCCCAGCCCCCTTCTGCCCCTGCAGGGTTTGTGTTCAGCATCAAATTAAGTGTTCATGACAGCTAACCACAAGTTATTAAATGTGATTCACTGCCACATTGCTGGGCCTTCACTGGTGGTACAGAATAACCACTTAGACAAACCATTTGATTCATGGCATCCATACAAAGAGTCTTTGAGAAGGAGAGAGGCCTTCTCAGGCCTTTTGCTGAAAATTGTTTTATTTCCGTGATTCTCTTCAACAGGTCGGTGAGCTGAATTAAACCCCAAATCCTTTCTAACTGCTTAGCTGTGAAGTCTTTAAGATATTACAGAGCTCGTGAGAAGTGGCTGTGGATTGCCAAGTCAGCGGAAATTTAAGAAATCAGTGTCAAAAATGAACTTCTGTTTGACAAGTGAAACCAATGATCTGCAGCTGGTGTGAAGGGTGGTGATCTTTCAGTGTTTAATGCTCTTAATAATTAGGTTTCCTATCCTAGAAAGGCATTATTATTTTTTAATAACTCCCTGCTGTGAAGGGAGAGTTGATGAAATAGTAACTTTCCTTGCTTGAAATCCTGTCCACCCCGGGTTCTTGTTTGGAGATAGTGGATAATGAAAGACCAATGGTCTTTCAAGAATCAGACACCTCATTTAATTGTTTTCCTATTTCATCATTCAGGGCCTCAGGGTTACATGTTGGCTCCTTGGGAGGGGCACTGTCCACTCTTGGATGGAGTGTTAAATTTACTGGGGTGTTAAGTTCTGCTTATGGTGAGCCAACTGGATTTATGCATTTAGAAGGCCCTAAAATAGGAAGCTGAGTGGTCTTTGTTCAAAACTGGCTGGCCCATGTTTCTTCCTGATGATGTCTGTGGACAGTACCCCATAAAAGTACAGTGTGGCTTGTACTTGCCACAGCACGCCAGGCTCAGAGGCGTACCATCTGTTTATAATTGGCATTCAGATTTGATCCATTATAGAGGTATCCCAAGCTTATTGAATTTAAAAGGGGGCACAAAGTTTGTGTGGGATAAATTCAGGTCTAACTTGTCATCTCTCTGCCAAGAGCATGTAATTCATTTTCTTATTACCAACACAGTCTATTAGAAAATAAGTTAGCTATGTAACAAATTGAAGTCTAAGAAATATCCATATTAGGAAACTTAGTTTGATGATTAAATTAAGCGAGGATTACTTTGGCGTGAATAATTCCACAATCTGCTTTTCTGTCCTGAAAAAATGAGTTTAGCAAGGCATGGCTGTTCTTGTAATATTTAACAGCTTTGTTTTCAAGGTTTTGAGTTGTTTCCCTCTCCATCAGTCTTCCAAACATCTTGATTTCCTGTCACCTATTTGATTATCATTTATGATATTTACAGAATTCGGTTGACTCAAACAAATGTCTTACTAAAGGGCCAGATTTAACATCATATACATTTTTCGTTCATTCATTTATTTATTCAGTGCATAATGAGTGCTTCTTTCGTGAGAGGTATCTTGGAGCAAACGCATTTCTTCATTAAGAGGTCATTCAAAGTAATTTAAAAAATACAATAAAGCACAATTGACCAAAATACACAGAGTTAAGGTTAAGTTTTCTTTTTAACTGAGGATGAAAATTAGAACTCTTTTTGCTTCAGTGTTTACAGAAAAATCTAGATAGATAATTTCATTCTTCCCCCTTTTAGAGAGAATGCAGGAAAAGAATTGAATCTTTGGTGACTTGGCGTATTGGTAAATCAACATTCTTTAAAAATCTCATGTTCCTTTTAATACATTGATAAGCACCTGCCACAAAATGTATGCTCCAAATGTTTTGTTGTTGTTTTAGGTAAAGCTGACTTGTTTCATTGTCTTTGGACTCTTTTCCTCAAGTATAATAGAAAAAGTAAACCCTGGATGATGGATAGTTAGATTATGGTTAACCAGTATTCTAATATCCTTCAATAAAAGAGGTGTGTTATATCATGCTCTCTATAAGGTAAACATGGTCTTTACCTGGAAAGCAGTTTCACTAATATTTATTAAAAAAAAAGTTACTGAAGAACAAAAGGAACACTCGAAATAGTTTTGTTTACTTGAATTGTATATTAGAGGTTGGACTAGTAACTTGTTTTTAGTTTGTAACTTTTTGCATACCCATAAAAACCTGGTATAGTCTTACTGAATTAGCAAGATCAGAGAGAAGGTTTAAAGTTCACAAAAAACATTTTGCCACATCAAGTTCAAAATCATCCAACACATATGATAATTTAAGGATGAGTGTTGGAAGAGTAAGAAGCTTGGAGAGAACATGAAATTAAAAAAAAAAAGAACTCTAACGTAAATTGGCAAAATTTGCAGAATTTTATGATTCATGATAGATCCATTTGAGTGTATAAATAAATTTCAAAAATCAGTACTCATCTAGTATGGCAAATGTATTCATTCCTTCAATACATTTATTTAACCCCCTACTATGTGTCACTCTTGGAGGAGGGCATGGTGACCCACTCCAGTATTCTTGCCTGGAGAATTCTATGGACTGAGGAGTTTGGTGGGCTGCACTCCATAGGGTCACAGAGAGTGGGACACGACTAAAGTGACATAGCATGCACTCATGTGTTGCTCTCCTTACTGGATACCAGGATCCAACACTGAACAAGATAACTTTCATACACATTGTGTCCTGCAGTGGGAAAAAGCATGAAAAAAGCAATTTCCACAAAGTGTGGAAAATAGTATTCATTTATCCCATCACTGATTAATTAATACACACCTAATGTGTACTAGAGGTCTTCCCTGGTGGCTCAGATGGTACAGAGTCTGCTTGGAATGCAGCAGACCTGGGTTCGATTCCTGGGTCGGGAAGATCCCCCGGAGACCCAGTATTCTTGCCTGGAGAACTGCGTGGAGAGAGGAGCCTTGTGGGCTATAGTCCATGAGATCGCAAAGAGTCGGACACAACTCAGTGACTAACATGCTTTAATGTGTACTAGAAAGGAAAAGGGAAGCCTTCTAGTAGAGGTCGTAGTCTGGGAGGGAATGTGAAAGCCACATAAGCTCTTAATGAAGAATAAAAAGCTAGGTGGAAGCAGTGGGTGTGTAGGTAGAGGAAACTGTATAATTTCAACTGAGAAAGTAGACAAGAGCTCAGTGTGACTTGAGCAGAGGGAAGCAGGGTGGAGAGAAAAGAAGCTGGAGACCTAACAGCTAACACTGAATTTATAGCCTGGGCCAGCATCTCCTAACAACCCTGTGAAGCAGCTGCTATTATTATCTCCACTTTAGAGATAAGAAAATCCGGGTCACAAGATCACATATCTAGGAAGTACAGAGCCAGGACTCAAAACCAGCATCCTGGCAGTAGGCTCTCAACTTTTAATTGCCTAAGAAGGGCAGAGAGGGATGACGATCAGCACTAAGGGGTTTCATCTTAGACTAGGTTAAAGGGAAGCCAGTGAATCATTCAACTGAGGAATGAAATACTCCCATATATCTTTTAAATGGATCATTGTGATACCAGTGTGGAAAATGGACTCAAAAGGAACAAAATAAAGATATTGATTTGGTGCTATTGCAATGGCCCAGTGGAGAGATTCTTGAGGCCAAACTAGGATATGAAAGGCAGAATGGGGAGAAAAGAGAGCTTTAAAAGATGTTCAGGAGATAAAACAAAGACAATTTAGTAATTGACTGGAAGGCACAGGGTGGGGAAGGGTCAAAAAGAGCTCTTGGATAGATGTGGGTGCTGTTGCCCAGGCTGAGAATAGAGAAAATTTGAAAGTGAAAGTGCAGTCGCTCAGTCATGTCCGACTCTTTGCGACCTCATGGACTGTAGCCTACCACACTCCTCCGTCCATGGGATTTTCCAGGCAAGAGTACTGGAGTGGGTTGCCATTTCCTTCTCCAGAGGATTTTCCCAACCCAGGGATCGAACCTGGGTCTCCCGCATTGTAGGCCGATGCTTTACCGTCTGAGCCACCAGGGAAGTCCCGAGAACAGAGAAAGTGGACTAAATTTGGGATATGTGAGCAACTCAGGATGGGACATTTTGACTTTGAGTTTCCTTTGAGAGATTGAAGTGGATATGTTGAGTATGTAGCAGAATGTCAGAAGAGGAGAAAGACTGGGCTGGCTCAGAGATTAATCATCTTTAGCACCTACAAATAGGAGGAGTCACTCATATGCAGTGAAAGCAGGCTGTACCCCTGGTCTGTCCTTCTGTCTGCATTCCTGCACAGCAGTTCTCTGAGTCTGCTGTTTTCTACTCCTTCCCACACCCTTCCCCTCATTTTCCTTTCTCACAAAGTAATAAAAGATAGAGAGGGGAAGTGACACTTTATCTGCTTCTTCAGATTCCTGCCCTTGTACTTCTTCATTCTTCCTCATCTTCCTGTTTTCCGTTTTCAACTAAGAGTAAGTTATCTACAATTCTTTCAGGCCACAGAACCAGTAGACACCTCTGACTATTCCACACCATAATCAACCACCCATGATATCCTAGGACTCTCCCCTAGAAAGATCTGCAGAGTGGGACCCCATGGTCAAGTCACTTTCTTCTCCTTCTCCCATTTACAAGCCCTTTTTACATGACATCATGTTCATCTTTCTAGAGAACAAAGCAGATCAAGCCATTCTTTGTATGAAGAAACTCAAGAGTTCTTAATAACATTCAAAATGCAGCCCAAGATTCTTAAAAGAAGGAGAGAAAGGACCTATATGTACTGAGAACCCATCATGTGACCAAATGCTTTGTGGACTGATTCTGTGTCCTAACAGAAACGAGACAGCATGCTCAAATTAGGTAAAGGAAGGAGAGTTTATCAGAGGTGTGGGTATAGGAAAGGAAACCACGAAAGAGTGTGGTAACTAGGAGAGAAGATCAGAAACCTAGGGGAATGTTTTAAAAATCTAGATATTTCCAGATATTTCCCCAATAAGTTACTATGATTTATAGTCCTCCCAATAATGTTGAAGAGTAACCATTTCCCCTTATTCCTGCCAGCATATAACGTTTTCAATCATTTTAATTTTTGTCTACCCAATGTGTCAGTGGGCAGGGGAGAGAAAGCTCATTGTTTAGATTGCATTTTCACGGAGGAACATCTCTCCGTGCTTATTGGCCGTATGTCTTTTATTAATGAGGAAACTGAAGTTTAAAAATTTACCCAATATCACACAACACATAAGTGGCAAAAATCCGATTCAAGAGTCAAACATAAATCCGTCTACTCTTCAGCCTCTTCTATTTCTACTTCACTATCTACCCTCTGTGGTGTGGCATTTAAGACTTTTCATAATCAGACTCTTTCTGTTCATAACGTTCCCTTTTTATTATCCCTCTCTCCTCAACTCACCTCTAATTATTGTAACGGATTCCTGAACACATCATACCCTTTGAGACATTGTTACTTTGCATGTTTTCTTCTCAGCATTCACTTAGTAAATTTTCATTCATCCTTCAAATCATGGATAAAGCCTTTCCACTTAGAATTATTGCCTGACTTTACTGAACTAGCTATGTGAGCACTCTGTGCATTTGTAGGATTCTGGTTCACATTGTATTTTATTGTAATTTCCTATTACTCATCTGCCTCTTTCCCTGGACCACACACTTTCTCCTCACACAATTTCCTTTGTCATCCACCTCTGTCGCCCTGTGCTTTGCCCATCACAGGGCTCAGAGTGGGTGTTTGATAAGTGATTGCTGGATGGATATTAAAGATAAGAAACTTTAAATTCCAAACAAAAATAAAACAAGGGGAAATATCAACTCTATAAAAACTGGTTGACCTCCTACCACAAAATACATGAAATATTATGTCGGCCAAAATCGGGAAGCAGCCTTCTGTGCTCCCTGTCCTTCAGGTTGCCTGCCAATCTCCTGCTCCTCCCTGCCCCTTTATCCTTCCATAAAGAGAATCCATAGGAAGGTAGAAGACCTTCTTACCAAAAATTATCCACTGAGAAAAGAAAGCTGGACTTTATCCTAAATCCCCTACAACTGAGTTTTTTTTTATCAGAGAATATCCAAGTTTTTCTTGCACACCTGAATTCAGGGAAATTCCTGTAACATTAGGTCTTATACTGCAGGCATTTCTCTCTCTTGCCAGCCTTAATTTGTTCCTAGGTTTAGAGGTTTAAAATAAAAGAAACTGAGTTTCGCCTCTTCTCAGGCTCATTTTCTGAGTCTTTTACGCAGACTACCTTGGATGAGCTACCTGTACGAGTAGCCTCTTGCTGCTTGGGTTCCCTTCTCACCCTCCCCTGCTCTGCTCTGGGTCACAGTGAGCCCGTATCCTCAGGTTCGGCAGTGACACAACATTGGTGGGAGATTGCAAGTCGAGAGAAAAGAAGCCAAAGGTGCCTTTCCCCTCCCCAGGTCCATCATGAACAGTTATAGAGTCCAAGGTAAAAGGTCAAGCGGAGGCCCCCATAACATTTGTCTATATACCTAAACATTTAAGAGTTACAAAGCAAGCCAACAAATTATTAAATAAAGCATACTCTGTCCTTCAATCTCACCAACTATGCTTGCCTATCAACTCTGAAGGCTAGATGAACTCCAGACGTCCCATGCCTGGACATGGAGACACAGGAAGAGTGGCCCTGATCCCCGTCCCCACCCTCACCCAGGCCCCTCTTGGGCATGGCCTCTGGCCTGCTGCTTGCTCCGTGTCACCATGATGCACACACACTTACTTCACTCAACTTCCCTCCAGCTGCACAAGATTCGTATCACCACCCCCATTTTACAGATGACTGAGGCACAGAGATGTTAAACACATTTGCATAGTCTTCCTGCAACAAATGGCGACTCTGGTGGGATTCTTCTTCGCTGAGACTGACATCCTGACCATTCGGGGTACTCAGGGGCCAGCCTGCCTGCCAATGGACCAGACCCAGCAGCTGCAACTGGGACCTTTTGTCCCTGGTCTCCTCCTGACGTGGACAGCTGGCCAGAGTGCCCCGACCAGTAAGGAACAAGAGACTTTATTGACCTCTCTCCCCTTCCCTCTCTCTTTCCTCTCCTTAGCCCTTCCTATCCTTCCCTGTTTTTCTAGTCCCCCAGTCCTGGACGCAGGAATCTGGTCGAAGGGCCCTAAGCCTAAGCTGAGGATTGGAGACTGATCACCTCCTCTTGGCAGAGAACTCGAATTCTGGTTCTGGTCTGGTCTGATTTCTGGTAGGGCCGAGTTCCAGTCCTCCCTTCTCTGGAGGCCCAGGGAAGAGTCCCATAATGCCTGGGTATCTGTAGGTGGCAGGAGACGTCTGTAAGTCCACCCCTTTCGCTCCCCCCACCCGCCACCTCCTCCCTCTTCTTTCAACCTGGCTTCCTTTACTCCCTTTAAATCTTTGATGTTAGTACTTGGAGCTGAAGTTCTGTGTCACTATAGGAGGTTTTCTGAGAGACTGTATTTCTGCCTGCAATGTGAGAGACCTGGGTTCAATCCCTGGGTTGGGAAGACCCCATGGAGAAGGAAATGGCAACCCACTCCAGTATTCTTGCCTGGAGAATCCCATGGAAAAAGGAGCTTGGTGGGCTATAGTCCACTGGTCCCAAAGAGTCGGACACGACTGAATGACTTCACTTTCACTTCACAGGCACATCAGAACCCAGGTTGAAGTCCAGCTTAATTTTAATCTTGACAACTATACCATTTATTCCCCAGAGCTGATATCATCATTGATTATTTATATTTTCCATTTATATTTCATTATTATGTCCCTGTCCAAAAGTCCAAACTCCATCTCCTTTACTCCAAATAGTTGTGCTTGGTTGCCCCAGGCCCTTGGCCTGCTAGAGAGCTCACTGGATGTGGGGGCCAGGGCAGGTGGGGGCCAGAGGCCTGCCTGGTCCCTGGGGTTAGGCTCAGGTCATCAGGACAAAGAGCCTAGCATGGTTTGAAGCAGGTACGCAGGTTTTGAGGCCATAGGTAAATTCTCTGTACCCCACCCACTCCTGCCTCCAGGGCCAGAGTGGAGAGCTCACCGCTGGAGGAGGCTGCAGTGGGCTCTAAAGTGCTCATGTGCAGATGCGTGTGTGGGCCCTTCTAGCTCTGGCCTGGGGGCTGTGCTGTCCCCTTCTCTTCTGCCTCAGCCAGTGACTGTCTCCTGCTAGGCTCTAGCTGGCATCACCTCATCCCCTGTTCCCTTCAGCCCAGGAGAGCCTCCACGCCTGCTCTTGTTAATCTCTGGATTTCCTAGATGTCTCTTGTTGGCTGAAAGCCCTCTTGCAGCTCCAGTGTAACCAATTCCTTGTATTAAAATCTTGTTTTTTAAGTGCTCAAAGAGGGACTTCCCTGGTGGTCCAGTGGTTAAGAATCTGCCTTGCAATGCAGAGGATGCAAGTTTGATCCCTGGTCGGGCAACTAAGATCCCATGTGCCTCGGAGAAACTAAGCCCACGTGCCTCAACTAGAGAGGCCCCATGTTGCAACCACTGAGCCTGGACATTTTAGAGCTAGTGAGCCACAACTACTGAAGCCTGTGCACTCTGGAGCCTGCGTGCCACAACTACAGAGCCCATGCACTGCAACGAAAGATTGTATGTGCTGCGACTAAGACCCAACACAGCCAAATAAATGCTTTTGAAAAAAATAAGTGCTAAGAAAGGTTTCTGTTTTGTTGACTGGACCCTAGCTGTTACAACAACAAGTAATTAAGGATTTTGCCTGTGGTCATTTGGAAAAGGGGTCAAATCCTGGTGTACCTCCTCCTTTGAACTAGCTTGAAAGGGCCTGTGACCCTGAAGGAAGTCTTTCCATTGAGGGAAGCCATAACTTTACATTGGCAGGGCTAACTTCCCGAAGACCTATCTTGGAAAAGACCCTGATGCTGGGAAAGATTGAGGGCAGGAGGAGAAGGGGACAACAGAGAGTAAGAGGGTTGGTTGGCATCATTGACTCAATGGACATGAGTTTGAGCAAATTCCAGGAGATAGGGAAAGACAGGGAAGCCTGGAGTGCTGCTGTCCATGGGGTCACAAAGAGTTGGACATGACTGGGCGACTGAACAACAAATCTCGGAAAAAGGGAATAAAGTTTCCTGCTGAAGTAGCCTATTGAAAAACTCAGTGGAAGAACCTTCCCATTGTTAACAGTTGCATGGCTCCCAGAGTTGACCTTGACAGCTATTTTCAGCGGAGTCGCTTCTATAGGAACACTATCCTTTCGCATAACTTTATGAAAACCAGACTTTGTACAGTGTTCTAAGTTTTGCTGCATCAAAAAGAAGTTTAAATATTTTCATTTAATGTGGAAATATTTTTAGATGATGAAGATGATTAAGTGTTGAAAATGTAGCGATCTGTTTGGCACAGAGAGAAAAGAAATATGAAGAATTTTTAATAAAAATCTGACCACAATGGTGTTGGAACACAATCTGTCTGAAATACAAGACAGATACTTTATCCCACAGGCTAAGCTGACTTTACTAATAGTTTTGGACAGTTACAGGTGTAATTTTAGCTACCAAAGGGAACACAAATTGTATAAGAATGCAATAGAAACAATGGGAAATGCAATTAAGTTTTTCAAAGAAAAACTGAATATAAAGTTAACAGAGCTAATACAAAGCATATTTTCATAGACTTTCACCAACAATGTATGTGAATTCAACTATTATGAAAATCAGATTTACTGGCTGGCCTTCTTATACAAAGAATATAGAATGTGAAGATTATTTTTTATTTTGTGAACTCTGGCTGTAAACATGAAATAAACCTTACACCTAATACAACTGTTTTTCATATGTTTGGTTTATAAAATTAAATCTTAAAAGAAATATCAAAAAAATCATAATGAATACATATCTAGAAAGAGATGGATGCTTATCGCCCTTCCTTCTATACAGTAAGTAAGGATCTCTTTCTCGCCTTTATTTTTTTTGTCTACATGGCTTTAATTTACCATTGTGAGATGCAGTGTGTTAGGGGGAAATATGTGGAAAGAAAGCTTTTATGTGTTTTTTTGATTAAAAAAAAATCAGTGCCACCAGTCCATGAGTGATCCTAAAATAACAAAGCAGTTATATGTGTGTGTGTGTGTGTGTGTGTGTGTGCGCGCGCATACTGAAAAGAAAACTTTCGGTAAGGAAACAGATTTAAGTTTCAAGTTTCCAAAGATCTATTTTAAATGACAGCAAGGAAAAAAATATTATAAAAGTGATGAAAAATATCCCAGCAGTATCCTTTCAGAAAGCCATTTAACTTCTGGTGGTTTAAGTTGTGCAATATAATTTCTACAGCCTTTGAAATATGCGGGCGCCCTCACTGCTATTTATGTTCCCAACACTCGGAATCAAATGCTCCATTAGGGCCCAGAGAAGACAGGAGTTTCCAGAAGAGTTTGGTAATTGCCCATTCATTACTCAGAAACAATGACAGGGAATCGGCGTCTTTTTCCCCTAAGTAACGCTGGCATGTGGTCTAAGTCAGGCACAGGAAGAGACAGGAAAGTGTCCACTCAGGAGGCTTCTGTAGACTGGTTAGTAATGCTGTGTGTGGACTTAAGGCTTCTCTGAGGGTCAAGCTGTTCTTCTCCTGAGTCAGAGGATGATGTCTCCTCCACACAAGGATGCTCTTACACAGGCAAGCTCAGGCCTGACTGTCCTGATAAGAAGGTTACCCCTACCTGAAGCAAGGAAGTAGACAATGACTCACCTGTCCGTTCTCCTGTTCTAGATTTTCCACAGGCAACATCCTCTGTAATGTGGACAATCTTATTTCCGGTCAGTGATGAAGTGCACTGCCCCAGGCGTAATTAATAATGTTGTTATCATCCCTCTGATGGTTGCTGTGGAATTTGCAGACCTCTGTCCTCCTAACGTCACCTTGCTGGTGCCCCTTTCCACTGTTAAATTCCAGTTGCGTGTGCTGGGCCCCATGGTGTGTGTGGGTACGAGTGTGCTCAGTCGCTTCATTAGCGTTCAACTCTTTGCAACCCCAAGGAAGGTAGCCCATCAGATTCTCCCATTCATGGGATTATCCAGGCAAAAATACTGGAGTGGGTTGCCATGCCCTCCCCCAGGGGATCTTCCCTATCCGGGGATCAAACCTCCATCTCCTGCATTGCAGGTAGATTCTTTACCATTGAGCCACTGGGGAGCTGGCATGTTCACACTAGTAACTGAAGCTCCCAATTCAGGGCATTATTGTTTTTGTAAATTTGGTCTGTTTTCCCATTTACTTTCTTGACTTCATCTCAGCATTACAGTAAGGCTATACTATTAGCTAAATAATGGACACTTTTTTCTTTAACGTGTGCCAGAAAGTTTCCGGGATACAAGGCTCAGACAGTAAAGAATCTGCTTGCAATGCAGGAGACCCAGGTTCGATGCCTGGGTTGAGAAGATCCCCTGGAGAAGGAAATGGCAACCCATTCCAGTATTCTTGCCTAGAGATTTTCATGGACAGAGGAGCCTGGTGGGCTAAAGTCCACGGGGTCGCAAAGAATCGGACACGACTGAGCAACTAATGCTCACTCACTCAGAAGGAGTTTACCTTATGTTTTCTTTTTCCCGGAATTTAGGATTTGGAATTTAGAAACTGATTCCTGGTCCCCACTCCTGGGCATATTCCTTTTCTCCTGGCTCTGCATCTCAAAGTAAGTTTATTTTCAAAGTGAAGGGGAGAGAAGGTGTTCTATGGGAGTTACACCTTCATCCAAATACTTCTAGGTTGTAGTGTTTTCCTTTGAAATAGACTATTAGTACTTAGAATAAGAGGAATGGATATTTAATTAGCGTGATTAGTTTAGAAATATAAACAGAACCAATTCCTCCGTTCTTTGAAAAGATCGTTTCCTAATGAGCTTCTTCTCTCACCTAGGGTTCCACATCAATGGGATAATTATGTACCACCCCCGCCCCCCCCCCCCAACCCCTCAGGAGAGTCTTTAGCATGTGGGCACAGAGGGTTGCTGGGGCTTTCCATCTTGGAGACACAGGATGCCCTTCACGTGCTTTCTGATAATCATTGTGCTGGAGAGGTAATCTCCTTTGACATCTTACCAAAGATAAGCTGTATCCTTGGCTACAGTCCAACAGTCCTATTGTTCTTTTTTGGTGAAAATCAGTGAAGACTGTTAAACATATGACCCCAGGCATCAGACAGTTTTGGAGTTTACATTGGCAACAACTGCATCTAAATATATATATATATATATATATATATACACACATACATATATACTGGTAGAATTTTACATAAATTATAATCTTATGCTCTCATCTGGGCTTTCCTGGTCACTCAGATGGTAAGGAATCTGCTTGAAATGCAGGAGACCCAGGTTCGATCCCTGGGTCAGAAAGATTGCCCCCGGAGGAAGGCATGGCAACCCACTCCAGTGTTCTTGCCTGGAGAATCCTATGGGCAGGGTAGCCTGGTGGGCTGCAGTCCATGGGATCACAAAGAGTTGGACATGACTGATCAACTAATACTCATACTCTCATCTACCCAAGTGAAGTACCATTTGAATTAACCCTGAAGACCAAATACAGGATAATGTCTAAAGATTAGACCAGAAAACAGAGTCATATAACAGCTCCACTGAGGAGAGCTCATGGTTGCATAGATTCATACTTAATGTAGGTCCAATAAGGGCTGACCATCATAAAACCTCCAGCTTGGGAACCAGGGTGAACTGCTATGAAGAGTCAGTCAGGCTGAAGGAGGTGAATCTGTTTAAAAAATTCTCTTCTGGTTGTTCATCCTTAATCTTGTGCTTTCACACAACTTTGAATTTTTCTGTGTTAAATAAGGAAAAGAAACATGCCTGTAATTGGATTTATTGCATATGAGTCTGCACACAATTAAGTGTCACTGTGAAATCGTGGATTGCTTCTTCACAGACCTTTGATAGATGACCCCTCACTATAACCTCTGCGGGTCCTAAGTCACTCTGCTGGCTTCATACAGCCCCTGCGTTCATGTGGCTCATTGGGAAATCCCACTGTTTTCCTGCCAAAGGGTTTGTTACCTAGGTTTAATTTCTGTTTGGAATGAAAAGTATAGTTAACTTGTTTCTGTGGGCTTTTTTAGAGCGATATGCAAAACCAAAGTTAGAGCAACGGAAAACAAACATTTAAGAAAGCACATAATTAAGGGGATGCGAACTCAAACTGGGGAGGCTGATTTCATAAAGGGGACTGGACTGTGTGTGTGGTCAGAAAGCAGGAAAAGTGTGCAGGACTCCTCTGCTTTGGGAGAGCAGCCTCCCTTAGAAGTGGAGTCCGGGGAGCCAGAAAGTTAAAACCGTACAAATTGATAAAAAGAAAGAAAGAAAGAAAGAAAAAAAAAAAGTCGACAACCTAAATGGATCTGATTAATAATCAAAGATGTAATTATTTCCCTGTTACAAAGTCTCTCGTTATCCACAGGCCTCATAAAAGTGACCAAAGAGCAGGAAGCAAAGAGCAAGTCATTCCTTAGGAACTTTACACTGAAGGGTTTACACCGAGTTTTTTTTTTTTCCTGAAGAGTGGAGAAGCATTGTTACAGAACCACGGGAGAGAGTGAGAAAACTGAACGTGTAGCGTGGTCCCTCTCCAACAGGAAGAGGCTGAGAAAATTTAATAAAACAAAATATACCCACTCCCCCAAACATCGAACCACACTGTTTTTCGGAGGAAAGAGAAAAAGAACGAGGATTCTTATCAAAACCAATATAGTGCTGCATTTGAGGGGTACAATGGGGAAAGTTACCGCTGTGCTATGGGTAGGTTTCTTTTCTCTCTTTCTAGGTGGCAAAGGCAGCAGTCATTTGAATGCCGTCGAACGGCTTTTCAGCTAACACAAAAGAGCAGACGGTTCCACTTATTTCTGAAATTAGATGCAATCATATCTGTGAATCACGCAGCAGCAAACCACCGTAATCTGCATTATAATACATTATCCGGCAAGCTCCCTAACTGCAGCCTACCGCGGCAACAGAAAACACTTTGCGGTGACCTGAACCGCGTCTGCCAAAAGCGCGGAGCCGCGTGAAGGCAGGAAGGCGACAGAAAAGAACCGCTTTCTGCTGCGAAAAAAGAGCAAATTATAACAGGAGTCAAGTCTCAGCTAATGCAAGACTAGCATCTTCTTGTTCACAGTTTGCATAATTAGATATCATGAATAGGGGTTTCTTTCTTTTTTTTTTATTGTTCTAAAAATACTCCCGCTTTGTTTAAATCAGCTATTTCCTTAACAGCATGACTTTGCTACCAGAATTAGTGAGGTAGTTAGGGGCAGAGGAAGAGAGAAGGTACTTTCAGTTAACATTTAGGGGGAAAAAAATCACTTTATGGACTATTTCCCCCTGCTGGCTCTTAGCAATTGTCAAAAGAGGCTTAGCTTTCCAACACCATATAACTGGAGAGGTCGTCCTCCCCCCTCAGCCCCCGGAATAAATGATGTGAATTAAGTCAGGAGTCTGAGGGTCAGAGGGACCCCAGGGTCCTAGTACTGCAGAAACCAACTCATAACTTCCCTAAAATAAGACATTCAGAGCCATTACCAACACCTTCGCAGATTAAAGTCCTTGATACAGTGAGGCCCAGGGTAGCAGTTCTTACACCCTAAATGATAACATCTCAAAGTTCAAATCCAGAGGAAAAAGATAAAGTACTTTTAGGCTTCACTTTAGGTTTGAACGATTCTCCATTTCCCCTATGGGATGGTGAGGGAGAGGGGGGACATACTGCTTGACTTTGTAATCTCCAGCTGCTTTTCCGTTTTCCTTCTCATTTACTCATAGTGTGCTGTAAAGAGCCTCTTTCTTTCAAGGGAAGAGGTGGACATCAGGCTCTTTCAAGAACTAGAAAGTCATTAAGATGTTTTTGTTTTTCCCGTTTGTTCCCCCTCTGCCTGTGAGCCTGAACACCTGCAGCTGAGGGGCTAGAGCGACACCTGTCCTGGGTCTATCTTTGCATTGTACACCAATGGGACCTCATGAAGAGGAGGCCATGGGGAAACTGTGCTCCGTATTCCAGGTCCCCAGAGGTCCAGGCACTGGCTGAGAGCTGGGGGGGTGGGGCGGGGGCAGGCAGACCCCTAGCAGCATTGTCACACTTCTCCCACTGGGGTCTTGGCCCTCAGTCAAGGCAGCCCCTAGTGGAGACATTCGGAATTTCTGTCTCTCAGTCCCCAGGACACGTCTGCAGGGGCACGTGGCAAAACACCCTAACAGGCATCTGAAGAGCAAGGCTCTGTTATCCTTGAATATGCCTTTCAACACACTTTTAACTATTGCTGTTTTTAATTTGCATTGATGATCCATAGGCTGCCGGTGACTAAGGCAAAGAAAATGGCACCAAAGCTTTTATTTCTGCATCCAGCAAAATGCATTTTCTTACAATTTTTGTGTTTATATAGAAGTTACTGGCAAGATCTTTCAGACCTGAACATCGTTCCTTTTTTGTAAGGGAAATAATAATAGCCTTATTGTACATTTATAATTGTAACAATGCCATGATAAATGATGTATTGTGGACTGTTTCTATTCCTGCTAGAAAAAGTTAGCCCTTAGGACCTCCCAGCTCTTGTTTCCACACTAGTGTAGCCTGAAAGCTCAGTGAAGTTATATGACTCTTCCTTTTTCCTTCTCAAAGCTATGGGGATCCTGCATCAGGTCTTCTGTGTATAGCTGATAGATAAATGTGTCAGGGGCTACTGTCATCCTCATAAGAAAATTATAAAGAGATTCTCCATAAACCCCATCTTCCTGACACTGCTGATTAGAAACTGACTTCTGTGATTCCATCTAAGCTCTGAATAAACTAACTTCTCAAATATTTGAGATAATGAGATTTTTAAGAATACTCTGAAACTTGAACTTCTTTTTACTTAATCTAAAATTATGCTTTTCATAGATCTGGTAATCTGAGCTTAGATAAATGGGTATTGACACCTTTCATGATTTAACTTTGATCAGCTTTCATCTTCCTAGAGAGAAATGTGCTACTTTACAGACTAATCTCAGCAAAGAAATCCCTTAAAATCCAGGATTTTTTTCCATATCCCTCTATGGATAAATTTACAGTAGGTTTTGCATTTCTTGAGATACAGTGACCAGAACTGCAATGGGGTACAGGTTTGGAAATAAGCCGTGTTGTGCAGAGTAACCTAATACCTGCTGACAGCTTCCAGTTCCTTCCAATGCTTGGTTCCTTGTCATCTAAGTAAGGTCGGCCTTGCTTCTAAGAAAAGACACTTAAAATACACAACAACCTTCGTATCTCTGCAGATGAAAAATTTGAATGCCTTTGTCTCATCTTAATTCAAACTCCATTGAAATAGACAATAATTAATCAGCACTATAATTTAATTAGTAACATGAGAGATAGAGAAAATCTAGCCATTGTGCATTATTTCAGGGATATTTGAAAATTTTACTTATTGAAATCAAAAGGGAGAATTTTCCAAACTGTTAGACTCCGTTGAAGCATGAATCCTGACATAGTTTAATTTCATTGTGTGCAGACTCTAGGATACATTTTGAGCCTTTTACAAAGTCCCCGGTGATCTCTGTTTTCTCACTCAGGGCCTGGCACATGTGGTGTTGATTTCTTGTGCCAGGAAAGGTGATAGCCATCCACATTGAAGGGTGGTGGTGCCTAGACTGGAATAGCTCTATACTCATGTGTTCAAGGGGGAAAAATGAAGTTCCATCAGACAGGCGCTGGTGTGGCACAAGCTCCTACTTCCACCTTCTCTTTTCTCCAAGGCTGCTGCCGGCTAACCTCGCATTTCTCAATGTTGATTATAAGTGAAGCTTTGACGAGAGGGCATTCTGGGTATCAGATAACCACATTATAATTCTACTGAAAAGTGTTCTTATTGTTTCTAAATTACTGGTTACAGTGAGCAGCCCTGGTGACTTGGGGGGAGGAGGCATTTGGAACAAACACATTAAGCCTTAAAGTTGGTCTCTGTTAAAGGGGGAGAGTAACAGATAGAGATCACCTATGCATTTCACTATGCAAAGTGGCTTCTGCTTTGGAAGAAGTAGGATCCATTAAGCTAATCAGTTGCAAATATTAAAGACCCTCTGGGGTACATGTCAGGAATAATCATGGACCTCAAACTGAGTTTTCCTCTCCTAGAGACAGACACACAGCATTCTTTTACCAAAGCCCCACAGGCCAGCAGAAACCATCCCTTATATTTTCTAGTTCATTTTTGTGCCTAAAGGTCAGTGTGTCCAGGGACTCTTCCTGACCCAAGGATTGAACCTGTATCTCCTGTGTCTCCTGCATTGGCAGGCAGATTCTTTATGACTAGAGCTACCTGGAAATCCACCTAAAGATCAGAGTATAGGAGTCAATATGGTCCAACTGCCAGAGGCTCCACTGTAGAATCTTGAGGGAATGATATAAATTCTAAAGTAAAGGTGAGAAAAGAACTCTGTCCCTTCAAATATTCACCATATCCATATTGTTTTCGAGAGAGAACTTAGCAAATTCAAGGCAACTAGAGCACTCAAGGACTACACTGAGATTCCTCTGTCTGATGGATATTTTGTATGTTCTATGCGTGCTGCCTAATAGCCTTGTATTTTGAATGACACTATATAATCAACGCTTTGCTTATTTTCTTCAATTTACTTGCTGATTCCAAGACCTTCTTAATTCTTCAGAATTCCTGAATTCTGTTTATTGATGTGTAGACAAAAATCACAAAGGCGAGTGATATCTCTTAGAAACAAGGGATGGTATCCAGATTACAGCAGGTTTTTGAATAATAATGGATTTAAGAAGCAAAACCGGAATGTTGTCCACTGTGGGCGCCATTCCCAGCAGGTCTGGCCCTGCCTCCTGTAGAAGACAAAAATGTCAGTTTCACGGCACTATTGTGGTCACTGTTGTAATAAGAGAGGATAATAGCTAGGTTTTCTTGGTTTCAAACAACTGATTTATGATGCAAAACTGCTGAATATTTCTGGTAAGGGAATGCATTGTTCTTTTTTCATTTCTTTCTGAAGCTGAGACTTTGAGTATTTGACCAGAAATACTAAGGCCCATCTTGCATTCTAGATGACAGCATTGCTGCTTCATTCACTCTGAAAAGATGGCTCTTTGGTCTCCATTCCCTTCACTTTATTCTTCTACTCCATTCTCCCATCCTACAGTAATCTGAGCAAGTCATAGAACTCATCTTTTTTGTCAGTTTGAGTATCATAGTTGAAGGCAGAGAGGGCTTTTTCTATTTGTTCTGAACACAAAGAACCCTTAATCAGCTGTTTTGAGTTGGTTGAATTTCTTTCATGTTTTAGAGATCAGAGCATTGAGAATTAATATATAAATATGCTTAAAGAACTAAGTAAGATTTGCACATGTTGGTAAGTGTTCGTTATGTCACATAACGTGTATATGTTGTGAGTGGGATGGAAGGAAACAAGGAAAAGTGTAGAATGTGGGGAAGAAGGGGAATGATACTGAGGAAGACAGAGGGGTGCTTGTGAGGAATGAATACATATAATGTGCAAAGAACTGAAGGGCAGAGATAGCATCATAAACCACAGCCAAACCTACCTGTTTTAGGTGCCCTTGCTAGACCTTAAGTAAGTAATTCAATCCACTTGTTTAAATAGGACTGTGTGACCTTTTTCTGCAAAGGTCTGATTGGACTAAGTGAAGATAGAGAGGTTGCCATGAGTCGGAATGACACAGTGTCTGGCACTAGAGATGACCTTCTGGTTGCCGACCTTCTACCAGCCAGTTGGATGAAGTCTCAGGTCTTTGGAGCTTTTGTTTCTTCTTCTAGAAAAATAAGATTATGGGCCTAAATAATGTCAAAAATCTCACTTAGCTCTAAAATCTTCTGTATTTCTTGGCTACCTTGAAGTGGCTGAACAAGCCAGAGGAACAGCCTCCTGGCACCTGAAATGAAGCAAGCTCATGTGTGTGTTAGTTGTTTAGTCATGTCCAACTCTTTGCAATCCCGTGGACTGTAGCCCACCAGAATTCTCTGTCCCTGGGATTCTCCAGGCAAGAGTACTGGGTGGGTTGTATTTCCTTCTCCAGGGGATCCTTCTGACTCAGGGATCAAAACTGGGTCTCCTGCATTGCAGGTAGATTATTTACCAACTGAGCCACCAGGGGCTGTTGCTCAACATTAATCCCACTATCCAAATGTTAACTAAGGCTGAGCCCCAGATGTGGAGCACAAGGGTATTTTGGTGCCTCTTTAAAGAATATCAGAGCCCTGGGACAAAGGCACCCATTCACACAAGAACATGCATGCACATAGAGACATGTCCTCACATGTTTTTAAGGAAAAATAAGTTCTACTAAATGAAGATTCTCCTAGAAATTACAGCTGGGAGCAGTGGGCAGCAAGAGGACCAAATTTAGTTTCAGTTGCCGCTTACCACTTTGGCCACATAATTGAATCTGGTTGATCTCAGTTTTCCTGTCTATAAAATGGAGATAATACATAGGTTCTAGGTGCTTTGTGAGAATTAAGCAAGACTGAATACTCAAAAATGCTTTATAAACATACAATTTACCCAGACATTGTTATTATCCAATCTTCACAGCCATATGTATAGCTAACTGTGTATAGCTAAAACTGAAGCATTCTCTAGAAAGCTTGGGGGTTTGTGAGAGAAAAGATCTCCTCAAATCATTTGGGAAGTCACCGGTTCTACTAATTCAATATGAGGTATTTGCAAGGTGTTCTGACAGAATTTTGAGCATCCACAAACGATCCCCTTTCCATGTAAAATGACAAAATTGTGCTGATAGGAGCAAAGAACTAGAAAGTCAACATTCACATTTTTCAGTTGAGAAAACTGAAGTCTTCACAGAGATTAGATGATATGACTAAGGTCACACAACCAGTTGGGAGCAGGACCCTGGTCAGAGTCCTGGGTTCCTGATGCCCTATTATTTGTTTAAAAAGTCTTTTCTACATTACCATTATTTTAGCTAAATCTAATAAACCTGGGGGAGTTATCCTTAGACTGAATGACAATTAGTAACCCAGATCCTTGGTATTAGTTACCTAAAATATTTGGGGAAAATAAAATAGACAATGAAAAACAAAAGTTAGAGGAAGGGAGAAGAAAGCCTTTGCAGCTTTTCCCCCATAGTCCAAATATATTAGTCTATAAATCCATAGTCTCTGCTTCTCTATAGCACTAAAAACCACCTAAGGATGCCCTTGAATGTTGGGGGCAGGGGACACTGGAGACATGTTTATCCAGCCATTACCAGTGAATAAAGTGAATTCTTTCTCAAATTTTACTTTGAGGCCAAGATTTATCTAAATATGTCACTGTTTAGACCACTAAAAAAATACGGTAGAAACTTCTGAATCTCATTTCACAATATGTTAATCTTCCTTTATTTATTCCTCCCAAATGTTTTTAAAACAATCTCTCTCTGGGACAATTGGATCTTGTGTATCCTGTCAAAATTTAGTAGAAAGCAAATTTTTATAACCAAATTATAAAACTTTCAACACTGAGGCTTATTTATGATGGAAACATTGACAGAATGTTAACTCTAGTGGCTTCAGTGATATATACGCCAATGAGGTAGAATTTCCAAATTGGGAAATGCTGAAACTTTTTAGTATCTATTTTAATAACCTTCCCTGCCTCACCAACCACTCTCCATTTCAAGAGTATCCAATCCATTTCTGGGTTGAATTCTTAGATTTGACATCAACTTTATACATCTCTTGGAAAAAAGACCTGAATGTTGCAGATTTTTTAAACTTGTAAAACGTGTGCTTATTTCCCTAGTAATTGATTTAAAAAACAAGACTTAGCAGCCATTCGATGTTTGATCTTAAATTTAGCTCTCATTGACTAGGATTAAATCTTCCAGAAGAGAGTAACATTTTGCTTTTACCTCAGAACCACAATTGGGAGGGAAAGGGGACCTTAAATCCAACCCTTCCTTTGAAAATCGCTATCTTGAGTTCAAACCTGGGTGGCTATGAATAAAATTTCTCCAAGAGGCCAGACAAGTTTTCTCCCATTTGAATAACAGCAGAAATTCCTAGTACTTTTCTTTCAGGAAGTCTTAACAGACTTCACAGACCGGGGTTAAGCTTTATAATGAAATTAAAAAAAAAAAAAAAGAACATGACTGAGAAATTGAGGCTCTGATGAAAATAGCAAGCCCTTATATAAAGCCATTTGTAGCCCAGGGGCCCGAGAGCAGGAATTTCAGTTCATCCAGATTGCCTCCCCTGATCTAAACAGATAATCAGGCGAGGATTCCATTCAGGTCTGGAATTGTTCTTGTGCTTCACAAATCCCTGGTCTTGTGCGAAATGAAAATGAATAGGACACAAAAGAAGGAACGACTCAAAAGAAACACGAAAGAACGTCCAACTCCCAAGTTGGAGGGACCGGGGACACCCCAGATGAAGATAATTTAACAGGGAGGAGAATGTTTTGGAGAGCCTTTCCCTCTCAGGCTTCTGAAAGGGATGTTGCTACCAAATGTAGGGAAAAGGGAAAGGAGAGAGAGACATTAAACATTTGCCTGTCAGGGGAAGGAGCAGAGATGGTAGTAGCCTCAGAGCCTGGGAACAGAGGAGAGATGGAATAAGAGAAGAAAGTGAAACTCACTAGCTGAGCTCACCTCTCCCAAGGAGACAAGCCCCAAAAGAGGGCAAAGGGGAGGAAATGGGTAAAATTAAATGTGAACACATGAATTCTAAGGGATTTAGCGATCTAAGAAGAGTCACCCGCTTGGAATAGTAATAGTTTCTTTTTGCAAATATAATCCTTTGGCTAATGTATGCCTCTTAAGATATCAGTCTCAGATGCTTTTCTGTTATGGAAGGCTACCAAACCGTCTCACTGATCAAATAATTGGCACCGAAACAGATGAAAGAATCATGCAGAGAGAAAACGAAACATCTTTGATGTGCTCCTTTATCAGAAATGTGTGTCAAAGGTCAAAAAAGCAGTGCTCTGGAGTCTCTTAAACATGTCGTTGTCATAATATAAAAACTGACTCACTAACTTAGATTATTTGGAGAGTTAAGTGCTTGTGTTATTGCAAATTAAACTAATTAGTATCATTTCCTGACAGCTGCAGCGAGTGTTAGCAATTCCACAATTTTTCTTCAACCGTTCATGTGGGATGCACAGAGAGGAGACAGATTTGTGATTTAATGGAATGGAATCAGCTTATCGTACTAAGGGCACATTGTTCCACTCCCAGCAGAGAACAGCTTCCACCCCCATCCCTTCCCCAGTTCATCCATTATTGTCAACCTATTAACTTATTACATATGAAGAAGCACAGGGATGTGCGGAGTCAGTGGCCTCAGAAACAGCCATGAGATGGAAATGTGTCGGAATTTGCCTGTAATATTACTCTTTTGGAATTGGTGAGATTACCCACTCCTTCCTTTGAACCAAAACTGTAGCTACCCATAAAACACGCTGGAACTAATTTCCTACCACAGCTAGCTTAATTGTTATAGAGCAGCTTTATAAAGGCACCCCGACTGGAACTTCCAGCATCTGTAAATGAACAGTTAAAGCAAAGGGTTACGTATTTCACCAGCTTTCCTCTGGAGCCAATGGGTTTCTAACCATGAATGACTGTCAAAGAATAACGAAAGGTGCTTTGCAACATTAAGCACAGGGAAGTTTACATAATGACTTCACCCCATTAGACACAAAAATTAGGGAATTATTGAGACTGGATACTATCAGACACAATCTGATCTTCATAGCCATAAGCTTCTATATGGGTGAAAAGCAGAAGCATGAGAAAAAAAGGAAAAGGAGAGAAGGAAGGCAAGACAGAATGAAAAATGTGTGTCTGAAAAATATGAAATGAAATATAAAATGAAAAATATAAAATGAAAACATAAAAATATAAAATGAAAAATATGTGTGTGTGTGTGTGTGTGTGTGTGTGTGTGTGTGTGTGTGTATGTAAAAAGGAGAAAAACCAAGGATCTCTAATAGTTATGTAGCAAGGAGTGCAGATTAATGGACTCTTGTCCTCCACTCTTGATTTGCTCCTCATTTCAACTAAGACTGATCTTTGGCTCATATTTAATAAGGCAGCAGAAGACTTGGCAATATCTCTAGGGCTGTTCAAGGTGAACCAGTTAAGAGGCAAAAGAGGGAGCTAAGAGCAAGGAGAAAGAAAGAGGAAACTCTATTCTGTCTGAAGGAATATAAATAATTTATATATTTATCGTATAAATAATCCACAATTCAACAGTGCTTTCTTCATAGTTTAGTGTTACTTTCTGCCTAGGACAAACTGAAGGATGCCCTAAAAAGGAGTAGCAAGACTGAGCTCTAGATCTCATCAGTTGCATGTTAGAATCACTGATTAGAACAGAATCTCTGAGACTGGTATTTTCAAAAGCCCCATGATGATGCTGCTGATGTGCAGCAGGGTTAAGAATCTCTAGGATAAAGGAATTAGGGTCAGCAAATCTGGAGAAGAGCCAATGACAAGAGGGTGAGCAGGATGGATCTTTTAAAATCTCTAAATTGTTGTTGAAAGGCAGGGAGAGTACCAGACTTGTAAGCAGCCTTGAGCTCAGAGCCCTGTTTCTGACAAGACATCTTACAGGAGTACTTACCTATGTGGGTACCAGAATACTGGTCATACGACTAGTTGCAATATCGAAATTTTCGACTCCAAGATGGCGGAGTAGAAAGACCTGTGCTTATCTCCTGCGAGAACTCCAAAATTACAACTTGCTGCTGAACATCTCTTTGACAGGAGAATGTTGGATCCCACCAAAAAGATACCCCATATCCAACAGCAAGGGAGAAGTCCCAATAAGATGGTAGGAGGGGTGAAATCACGTTTAGAATCAAACCCCATACCCACCAGAGATGCTCGGAGGGCTCAGACAAACATTGTGCACACCAGGACCCAGAGACGCCACAGAGACTGAGCCAGAACTGTGTCTCCTGTGCAGGTTTGGGTCAGCAGTGGCCTGCTGCAGGGGCAGGGCCTCTCGGTGCAATAGACCTGGGCATAGCATAAGCCCTCTTGGAGGAGGTTGCCATTAACCCCGCCATAGAGCTGCCAGAACTTACACAAGACTGGGAAAAGAGAGGCTTGGAAGGCACAAACAGAACCTCGTGCACACCAGCACCCAGGAGGAAGGAGCAGCGACCAACAGGAGACTGACCCAGACTTGCCCATGAATGTCCAGGAGTCTCCAGCAGACATGTGGGTCGGTGGTGGCCTGCTACTAGCTAGGGGGCACTGAGTGCAGCAGTGCCTGCATGGGACCTTTTGAAGGAGGCCGCCATCATCTTCATTACCTCCACCATAGTTTGGCCTCGAGTCAAACAACAGGGAGGGAACACAGCCCTCCCCATCAACAGAAAATTGGATTAAAGATTTACTAAGCATGGAGGTTAAAGCATCTGCCTCCAATGCAGGAGACCCAGGTTTGATCCCTGGGTTGGGAAGATCCCCTGGAGAAGGAAATGGTAACCCACTCCAGTATTCTTGCCTGGAGAATCCCATGGACTTAGAAGTCTGGTCGGCTACAATCCACGGGGTCGCAAAGAGTCGGGCACGACTGAGCAACTTCACTTCACTTCAAGCATGGCCCCACCCATCAGAACAAGACCCAGTTTTCCCCTCAGTCAGTCTCTCTCATCAGGGAGCTTCCATAAGCCTCTCATCCGTCTCCATCAGAGGGCAGACAGATTGAAAACCACAGTCACAGAAAACTAACCAATCTGATCACATGGATCACAGCCTTGTCTAACTCTATGATTCTGTGAGCGATGCTATGTAGGGC
Organism: Budorcas taxicolor; assembly: GCF_023091745.1. Lineage (NCBI taxonomy): Eukaryota > Metazoa > Chordata > Mammalia > Artiodactyla > Bovidae > Budorcas > Budorcas taxicolor. The sequence continues at coordinate 132,638,799 of NC_068911.1, read as the reverse complement.
CACCCAAGACAGGTGAGTCATGATGGAGAGTTCTGACAAAACATGGTCCACTGGAGAAGAGAATGGCAAACCACTTCGGTATTCTTGCCTTAAGAACCCCCGTGAACAGCATGACAAGGCAAAAAGATGGGACTCTGAAAGATGAACTCCCAAAGTTGGTAGGTCCCCTTGCTACTGGAGAGGAGTTAAGAAATAACTCCAGAACGAATGAAGAGATGGAGCCAAAGCAAAAACGATGGCCAGTACTGGATGTGACTGGTGATGGAAGTAAATTCCGATGCTATAAAGAGCAATATTCCATAGGAACCTGGAACTTAAGGTCATGAATCAAGGTAAATTGGAAGTGGTTAAACAAGAGATGGCAAGAGTGAACATTGGCATTTTAGGAATCAGCGAACTAAAATGGACTGGAATGGGTGAATTTAACTCAGATGACCATTATAGCTACTACTGTGGGCAGGAATCCCTTAGAAGAAATAGAGTAGCTCTCATAGTCAACAAAAGAGTCCAAAATGCAATCCTTGGATGCAATCTCTAAAACGACAGAATGATCTCTGTTCATTTCCAAGGCAAACCATTCAATATCACATTCACCCGTCTATACCCTGACCAGTAATGCTGAAGAAGCTGAAGTTGAACAGGTCTATGAAGACCTATAAGACCTTCTAGAACTAACAACAAAAAAAGATGTCCTTTTCTTTATAGGGGACTGGAATGCAAAAGTAGGAAGTCAAGAGATACCTGGAGTAACAGGCAAATTTGGCCTTGGATTTTAGAATGAAGCAGGGCAAAGGCTAATAGCATCTTGCCAAGAGAATGCACTGATCATAACAAACACCCTCTTCCAACAACACAAGAGAAGACTCTACACATGGACATCACCAGATGGTCAATACCAAAATGAGATTGATTATATTCTTTGCAGCCAAAGATGGAGAAGCTCTATACATTTGGCAAAAACAAGACCAGGAGCTGACTGTGGCTCAGTTCATGAACTCCTTATTGCCAAATTCAGACTTAAATTGAAGAAAGTGGGGAAAACCACTAGACCATTCAGTTATGACCTAAATCAAATCCCTTATGATTATACAGTGGAAGTGAGGAATAGATTTAAGGGCCTAGATCTGATAGATAGGGTGCCTGATGAACTATGGACGGAGGTTTATCACATTGTACAGGAGGCAGTGATCAAGACCATTCTTAAGAAAAAGAAATGCAAAAAGGCAAAATGGTTGTCTGAGGAGGCTTTACAAGTGGCTGAGAAAAGAAGAGAAGCTAAAGGCAAAGAAGAAAAGGAACCATTTGAATGCAGAGTTCCAAAGAATAGCAAGGAGAGATAAGAAAGCCTTCCTCAGTGATCAGTGCAAATAAATAGAGGAAAACAATAGAATGGGAAAGACTAGAGATGTCTTCAAGAAAATGAGAGATACCAAGGGAACATTTCATGCAAAGATGGGCACAATAAAGGACAGAAATGGTATGGACCTAACAGAAGCAGAAGATATTAAGAAAAGGTGGCCGAATACACAGAAGAATTATATAAAAAAGATCTTCACGACCCAGATAACCATGATGATGTGATCAGTCACCTAGAGCCAGACGTCCTACAATGCTGTCAAGTGGGCCTTAGGAAACATCACTACGAACAAAGCTAGTGGAGGTGATGGAATTCCAGTTGAGCTATTTCAAATCCTAAAAGATGATGCTGTGAAAGTGCTGCACTCAATATGCCAGCCAATTTGGAAAACTCAGCAGTGGCCACAGGACTGGAAAAGGTCAGTTTTCATTCCAATCCCAAAGAAAGGCAATGCCAAAGAATGCTCAAACTACCAAACAATTGCACTCATCTCACATGCTAGCAAAGTAATGCTCAAAATTCTTCAAGCTAGGCTTCAACAGTACATGAACCATAAACTTCCAGATGTTCCATCTGGATTTAGAAAAGGCAGAGGAACCAGAGATCAAATTGCCAACATTCTCTGGATCATCAAAAAAGCAAGAGAGTTCCAGAAAAACATCTATTTCTGCTTTACTGACTATGCCAAAGCCTTTGACTGTATGGATCACAACAAACTGTGGAAAATCCTGAAACACGTAGGAATACCAGACAACCTGACCTGCCTCCTGAGAAATCTGTATGCAGGTCAGGAAGCAACAGTTAGAACTGGACATGGAACAACAGGCTGATTCCAAATAGGAAAAGGAGTACGTCAAGGCTGTATATTGTCACCCTGCTTATTTAACTTATATGCAGAGCACATCATGCGAAATGCCGGGCTTGATGACGCACAAGCTGGAATCAAGATTGCTGGAAGAAATGTCAATAATCTCAGATATGCAGACGACACCACCCTTTTGGCAGAAAGCAAAGAACGAAAGAGTCTCTTGATGAAAGTGAAAGAGGAGAGTGAAAAAGTTGTCTTAAAACTCAACATTCAGGAAACTAAGATCATGGCAACTGGTCCCGTCATTTCATGGCAAAAAGGGGAAATAATGGAAACAGTGACAGATTTTATATTCTTGGGCTCCAAAATCACTGCAGATGGTGATTGCAGCCATGAAATTAAAAGACGCTTGCTCCCTGGAAGAAAAGCTATGACCAACCTAGACAGCATATTGAAAAGCAGAGACAGTACTTTACCAACAAAGGTCTGTCTAGTCAAAGCTATGATTTTTCCAGTGGTCATGTATGAATGTGAGAGTTGGACTATAAAGAGGGCTGAGTGCCAAAGAATTGATGCTTTTGGACTGTGGTGTTGGAGAAGACTCTTGAGAGTCCCTTGGACTGCAAGGCGATCCAGCCAGTCCATCCTAAAGGAGATTAGTCCTGAATATTCATTGGAAGAACTGATGCTGAAGGTGAAGCTCCAATAGTTCAGCCACCTGATGCAAAGAGCTGACTCATTGGAAAAGACCCTGATGCTTGGAAGGATTGAAGGCAGAAGAAGAAGGGGATCACACAGGATGAGATAGTTGGATGGCATCACCGACTCTATGGATATGAGTTTGACTAAGCTCCGAAGTTTGTGATACACAGGGAAACCTGGTGTGCTGCAGTCCATGCGGTCGCAAAGAGTCAGACATGACTGAGGGACAGAACTGACTGTAAATAACCTTAAAAGGCAATTGGTTAAGCAGATTATGCATAACCACACAATGAAATACTACAAAAGATTAAGAAGAATGAGGCAGATCTGTCATTGCTAATGTGGACCAGCCTTAAGAGAAAACTATTAATTTAAAAAAGTGAGATAGATGACATCCCTTATATATGGAATCTAAAAAGAAATGATACAAGTGAACTAACTACAAAACAAAAAGATACTCACATACTTAGAGAACGATCTTATGGTTGCCCGGGTGAAGGATGTGGGGGCCAGGGATAGTTACAGAGTTTGGGATGGACCTGCTGTATTTAAAATAGATAAGCAGCAAGGATCTATTGTATAGCACATGAAACTGCTTAGTGTTATGTGGAAGCCTGGATGGGAGGGGAGTTTGGAGGAGAATGAATACATGCATATGTATGGCTGAGTACCATTGCTGTCCACGTGAACTATCACAACATTGTTAATCAGCTATACACCAATGCAAAATAAAAAGTTAAAAAATAAAATTTTAAAAAATGAGATGGAAAATAGTATGTATGGTGTCCTAGCGGTTTTGCAAAGAAGGAAAAAAATGAGTATATATGTGTTTGCATAATCATAGACTATCTATGGAGAAATACACAAAAATCTGGTAACCATAGTTGCCATAGTTTTCTCTGGGGAGGGGATCTGAGAAACTGGGGTTCAGAAGAAGGAGAGAGACTTTTCACCATATGCTCTTTCATACTGTTTGAATATTTTTTCAATGTGCAAATTACAGATATTGCCTCTAACATTAGTTGATTTTAAAAATTAAATCTCTTCAGTAAGATATATTCTATTATTTTAATTCTTCTAGAATATGCCACTGCTATCATATAGGCACAATTACATTTCTTTAACTTATACTCCAAAAAAATTCTGTCATCTTTCTATACATTAAGCAAACTGATAATGCTGTGGGTTTGTTAAAATGATCAGCTTTTGGGGGGATAGTTATTCAGTTTGATTCCATGAAATAGAACTATAGCTTATTAAGTCCTAATTGATTGGAGTAGATTGCTCCAGTTATGCTATAGGAATACAAAAGATGAAAGCTCTAACCACGGATTCTGGCATGTGTGAGGGCCTTGACTGGCTTTGCTGGATGATGAAATGATGTAGGTATGAATTATAGAGAAGAATAAGAAACAGAAACTTCAAAGACTTAACAGTGAAGCCTGCAAATTCATGCCAAAATTTTCACCAACTGACAGCAAAATGAGAAGAGCAAAGACATGAAATGGGTTTTTTGAAAGCTACATTTACTCAATTTAAATTCTGACTTTGGAAATTAGGATGTTCTATATTTTCTATGTGACAAGTCCTTTCTTTTATGAATAATGTGATAACAAATAGTAATTGTTGACTTTTATGTTTAAAGCTCTTATTTGATAAAATAAAAGGGACAAAACCTATGCTTAACTCCCAAATTTTGTTTTGTTTGGTAACTATGTTTGGTAACAACAAGAAGCCAGAAGTTATAGAGCTTTCAAAACAGACCATCAATGAAAAACAGACTTCCTAGCAATTGGCTACTTCTTATTAGACTTTTTATTTTTTATCAATAGTTCTATGTAAGACATTATTTCTAAAAGTACTACATAAAACAAGCATTGATATTAGTACATTCTCAATATGATTTGCTTTTTAAAAGAATTATCTAAAACTCTCATGTTATTTTTTAAAAATTTTCACTTGGAAACAGTAACTCTTTCATAAAATAACAATTTTAAGAAAATTGAACATGACTCCTAAAATAGTAAGCTAAAGCACCATGAGAAAATGTTTTACATTTGATTAAAGCCTAACTGGGAAACATCAGCACCCTTAATTCTCAGTGACCACTTTCACCCTCCCTACCATGAAGGCCTGCTCATCATTAACCAAAAGGAAGAGAGTATTAGAGCTATGACAACAACTTCAATCTGTTGACAAACTGTTGACCACAGATTTTTTTTTCCCTCAAGGATTCATTTTTTTGTCTTCCAGCCTTTTGGGGTCATTGTAAATCTGTATGGCAGCCTTGATGGGAACACATAGTCAAATCAATGACCCAGTACACTGGGAAATAAATGACCCTGGAATTGGGTTCAATTTAGGGAACATCTATTGAGTGTCTGTGGCAGGCTGTCCTAGCATCTGAGCACAGAGCGCATGCTACCTGGCCCCTGTCTGATCTCAGATTGCTCACTGTCTACCCAGAATTCTTGTATGTATGTCATTAACCATAATACGAAATCTGCGTTCTGCTATAAACAGAATAAAGTACTATGGAAAGAAAAAGGGTGTGGAAGTGGGTAATTCCACCTGTATTCGGGAAGTTTTGAAGGGTTCTAGGAGATGACTGCTTTGAAACTAGTTCTTAAAAAATGAATGGTGAAAAAGACCTTCTATGCTCTGATGGCAGCTATCACAGAGATTGAACTTAACCTATTTATGAGCTTGTTTTCCCCATTAAAATGTGAGCACTTTAAGACAAGAGCTCTGCTTCATTCTGCTTTGTAGTACACTAGCACTTACCACCAGGGCTTCAGGCAGCAATAGCTCAGTACAGGAAAGGAGGAACTAAGCAACAAAGTAAATTCTGAAAGGCAGAGTTTAAAGCAGAAGATTACAGGCTCCTGATCAGTAGTAAGCAAGATCAAGAGGGACACTTTGGAAGAAACTAATACATAATACATGGTCATGACTCCTCAACTACCCAATCATGTCTTGAGTAAACAGCTTTTTTTAAACTTTTTTTTTGGCGGGGGGAGGGGAACCGCAGTAGGTCTCTGTTGCTGCATGTGGGCTTTCTCTAGTTGGTGAGTGGGGGTTACTCTCTAATTTTGGTGCAAGGGCTTCTCACTGTGCTGGCTTCTCTTGTTGTGGAGCATGGGTTCAGGGTGTGTGGGCTTCAGTAGTTGTGGCACCGGGCTTTGTTGCACCACAGCTTGTGGGATCCTCCCAGACCAGGTATTGAACCACTATCTCCTACACTGGTAGGTGAATTGTTAACCACAGGACCACCGGGAAAGTCCCTTGAGTAAAGCAGTTTGGAAACATGCTTTCTACCATGAATTTTTACAGAATTCATTTATTATATTCCCATCCTTGGTGATGAGGTGTCAAACTTTTTAAATATCTGAATTCTGGACCTGATAGAGTTTGAGTATTTGATCTTACCTGAGGCTGATGACTTTGTACAACTTGAAAGAGGATGGAAAATGGATGCTCAATAAATGGGGTTGAAGAATAGCAGTATCTCTTGCTTAGAAAAGTTACAGCACGTCTCATGTAAAAGAAAATTCTTTGTTTTGCCTCCACACTGGGAAAGAGAGAAAAGATCACAGTTTCTTCCTCCTCCTCCTTTCTCTTCCCCTCCTGCTCCTCCTCCGTCTCCATCTCCTTCGTCTTTGTTTACTCAACTTGACAAAAATTATTCTTGTGGCCTTGGTTCATTTGTGCTTATTTTATGTTCCAATAGGTAGTTCTGAAATCTCCCCGGTGTAATGTCCATTTTCCATTTGATACTACCCACAGACCCACCTTCAGTCTCCTAAGAAGATGGATATTGAGTCTTTCCCCTCTCCTCATCATTTCCTTCCTCGGGTAACACCAGCAAATTCCTAAGTCCAGGGATTGCTGGTGCATACACTTATTTTTGTAGCTGAAACAAAAAACACACCACCTTCTTAATGCCCTCACTCCCAAACATGGTAAAGAAATGCAGTACGGGCAGAGAATGAAAGTACTTTTGAATTGGAGAGAGGGTAAGGCTTCAAAAAAGATACCTTAAACAAAGAGGTATTTACTTATTGGTAACATGATGAGGGACCAAAATATTCTGATACTGAACCAAAATAAACGTTATGGTTTCAAACGAGGTCAGGTCAGTTATAATTTTTGTGGCTAAGGAGAATCACTACCTGGACTGAGTTTCCATAGTACAGGTTCTGTGATACCATTTAATGTGATGTTTGGCTGCTCATTTGTGGTATCAGAGAGGTGCCAATATCTATATTTACACAATAGAACAGAAAAACTATTACTTCCTTTTAGCCAGATGTCCATTTTTTGAGTAACCTAACTCACTCTGTTCTGTAAAGAAACAAAACATATTTATGGTTCAGGCTTCTGCAGATTCAAAAGCAACAGTAGTGGCTCTAAAGGAGCACTAATGGGCTATTGGATAATAAGCATGTACGTTTTATTAACTGCATAAACAAGCATTAGCATTGTAGATTTCACTGCAGGCTATATACAGCCCTTCTTTCAGGACTCCAGACATGGAGCCAATTATTAATTCTTTCACAAAGTAATTTACCCAACAAGGAACATGTTGAAAACTGATTCTTATGCCAACATTTTAGTCTTTTCTGAAGATGTTTCCCATTTAAAATAATGAAAATTTGGCCTGAGTTACTGGAAGGCCCTGGACAGCAGTGGTATATAATGAGAAAGCTTGTCATTTATTAATTTTACAATTGTTATTCATTTAAAGAAGGAACTAGGTAAAACTGTATACTTATGGAAACTTATTTTCTCAATCTTTGCAGCTACCCAATAGTTTAGCTAATAATACCATTCCCATTTCACAACTGAGAGGTAAACAGAGAGGTGTGAGATAGAATTGAAGCCTGAGCTTTTCTGATGATTTAACATTTAATTTTAAGGGTATCTCTTTCCAGGTGGTGCAGTGGTAATCTGCTTGCCAATGCAGCAGACACAGGAGACACAGGTCCCATCCTTGGATAGGGAAGATCCCCTGAAAGAAGAAATAGCACCCCACTCCAGTACTCTTGCCTGGAGGGTCCCATGGACAGAGGAGCCTGGTGGGCTAAGGTCCATAGGGTCTCTAGAGTCTGACACGCGTTAGCAACTGAGCACAGACACACACACACATACACGCACTTCTAAACAAATAAGCCAAAACAGTTAATGAAGACCTACTGTGTGCCGAGCATGTTGATAGATACCTTCATTATGTGTTAAAATATTCAATTTTAAATAAAAAATGATGTCTCTGCTTTTTATTATTACAAAAAGAAGATAGATTTCAAACTAAGAAAAAGAAAAGAAAAGAAGCTAGTAGGAGAAAATACCTACAATCTTCTTCCTAAAGACGACTTATGTCTCCTTCTGGCCTCTCTTATTTTCTCTTCTTTTCGTTGAAAATCCTTCCTTACTTGTACTTTAATATGGTCACGATACACATCCTGCTCTGTAATCTGCTTTTCTCACTTAAAAAATCTTAGGTATATTTCTATGAGAGTTCATATAGATTTTGTTTTGTTGTGAATCTTCCTGATGCCCTTTCATATTTGTCAAATGTGAAAGAGCATGTCTTACTTTTATAAAAAGAAAGCACAAAATGTATGTGCATATGCAGACACATACATTCTAAGTTGATTTTTCAGGCCATAGTTTTCCTGGTCCTATACCCAGAGAAGGGCTTACCTCCCTGAGGACTTTTAAAGTGGTTTTGCCTCTGAAAGTGAAAGTATTAGTTGCTCAGTGGTGTCTGACTCTTTGCAACCCCATGGACTGTAGCCCACCAGGCTTCTCTGTCTATGGAATTCTCCAGGCAAGAATACTGGAGTGGGTTGCCATTTCCTTCGCCAGAACATCTTCCTGAGCCAGGAATTGAACCTGGATCTCCCGCATTGCAGGCAGGTTCTTTACGATCTGAGCCACCAGGGAAGCTCCATCTGACTCAGAGAACACTTACTAAATGTGTATAATCAATAACTCTGAGAATAATGCAGATAAGATTCTATCTGTGTCTTTATATCACAACCAGCAGTGGGGAAAAATGGAAATTCAAAAGTTTGCTGCAACATAACAATCCTTGGTGTTCCTTGGCCTCCAAACAAGTTTTGGGATTCAGTTTATCAACTGTCAATAGGCAAATGCATGTTTTTCTTTTCCCATGAGCTGATTAAAGTTGTGGTCTCTTGTAATTCATGGCATTCCATTGTATTTATTTCGGCTGGAATTTTCAGGCTGAATTACTGTAACTAATATACCACTAAGTCTGTGCTGCAAAATCCCTGACCTTTTGAATCTTCCTTTTTAGCAGAAAATTGGCATAAGAAATTTCAACACAATAAACACTTTAATTTTTTCTTAATCTTGATCCAGAATCCATATGGTTCAATTTAATTATGTCAGAGGATCTTTGCCATCAGTATCAATTTGGATTGAGAGGTTTTGAAGATTGTGGTGATAGGAGGAAAAAAAGATAGATGAGATAATTCTATTTGCAGTGGATTATTGGGGGGGAACAAAAATATGAAATGTGAAATCCTTTGGTCTTTTCTAAAATAATTTGTGCCCACAGCTCATTTTGAGTAAATAGAGTTGTTGGCTTTTAAACCATGAGATCTGAGAATTATTTTCAATCTTTCATTTGTCATTGAAGAATCTCTATGTGTACCTATCAACAACACAATCATGGACTGTTCCTGCTCATGGATAGATACTCTTCAGTATAGGACTGGGAGAGATTTTGAAGTAAGAGAGGACGCAGAAGCAGCAGCAGCAGAGGGTGGTATATTCAGGATTTGGCAGGGACATTGTGGGGTGTAGACTGATATTTCTACTATCTTAGGGGCTGACAAACTGTAAACGGCCAGATTAGTAAATTATTTTAGATTTTGTGGATGACATATGTTCTCTGTCGCTGCTGCTTCTTCATGTTGCTTTTGTTTTGTTTTATTTTTGTAACTCTTTAAAAATGCAAAAATGACTCTCAGCTCATGGACTGATCCAAAACAGGCCATGGGTTGGATTTGGCCCACTGGACTTACTCTGCCAATGCCTTTATGGAATCATTGGAAGATAAAGTCACTCATAAACCATCAGAGTGTGAGATGCTGCTGAGGATAACTACAATCATACTTTCCTTTTTATTGTTTTATGGTTTACCCAGTATTATCCTTGGACTTTGTCCCATTTGATCCTCAAAATAATGCTTACGGCAAATGTCATTATTCCTATATTAGAGAAAAGAAAATAAGATCAGAGGAGTAGTGACTTGCCCCAAACTACACAGATGATGAGGGGGGAAGCCAGAAATGAATGCATCTTGTGATTCACGTCTGTTGCTCTTTCTGTTAAACTCAAATTGAGTCAGAGAAAGCATTGGTAGAAATAAACCCAGGCGGAGGAAAATGCTGCGTGCACACTTGCGTGCTCAGTCGTGTCTGACTCTTTGTGACTCCATGGACTATAGCCCGCCAGGCTCTTCTATCCATGGAATTCTCCAGGCAACAATACTGGGGTTGGTTGCCATTTCCTACTCCAAGGGATCTTCCCAACTCGGGGATCACACCCATGTCTCCTGCACTGGCAGACGGATTCTTTACCACTGAGCCACCTGGCAAGCCCAAGGAAGCTGCCAGCTCAGGATTAACATGTCTGTCCTCTGGGACTCCCAGCCTTAATGTGAACTAAAAACCCAAGAACACATATTCCCCACGTCTTCCACAGTGCAGCGGCTCTCGGGTTTTGATAAATCACCACATCAATTTGCAGCCAACTCAGGATTTGGGGAAATCTCTAGTTACCTCATTATTCCCACCTACACTGATTTTTTTTTTTAAAAAGATGTGATTTGTGTTTTATTAATGCTTTAAAAGACTGAGCATGGGAGTGATAGTTTAGGTCCCAGGAACCTAGTCCAAGTTCCTGTAGTTGGATTGGGGCGGTTAAGAGAGCAACAACTGTTCGATTCATCAGCCTGCCAACAGGAGTCAAGCAGTGAAATATAACAGAATTGTTTGGAAAGACACGTTAACTCAACTTGTGTGGCCCGGAGGCTAATCAGCATCTACATCATAAAGACTAGGCAAAGGTACATATGGGACTCATTCCTGCATTTTTATGGGTTAGAGACATGAACTGTGTATCCCATTACACAGCAGAATAACACCAGTATGGGGGAGATAAGGTCCAAAAAATACAGTAACTCTGTGGATTATATTGTGATATCATTTTCACTAAATATCATGGGCCAGAACTGTTCAGTGATATTGATTTCTTGATTTGGGTTTTTATTCATTGTTTCCTATATATAAAAGTGCATCTTTCTAAATAGCCTGTCACTCTGTTACACTTACTTATTAAATGAGTTCTACCAGAGTGCTGTGACCGCTTGTGGGTTCTGCAACTTGAAAATGTGGAAAGGTTGAAGAAGGTTCAGAAGAAACTCTGAAAAATAAAAGTACTAGAAAAATAAAGCCTGAGAGGCAAAGAGTAAAGGCATTTATTTTTGCTGAGTTTTAAAAAAGCTTAAGGGTGACTGATGCTGTGATTAGTGATCACAGAGAAGACTTTTTTATGCAGAAGGTACAGAACAGTTATTTTCTCTTTCTGTTCAGAATGAGAATATTAAGAGCAGAATCTAGAACTTTGATTTCCAATTTGTGGATTTCAGAAAGAGCTGGTGGGAAAGAGGGAGGGGGAGGTTACTACTGAATTATTTTTAAAGACTCTCACATTTATTTTATTTTATTAAATACTAAGTATAAAAATATGATGATTTTTTTATGGTGGGAAATGTTTGCCACTGAGAGGTGGCCTTTGTCTTTGAAAGGACTGAGAACCACTAATTTTGAATATAGCACTGGGATGTGAGTGTGGCACAAAGTGAATTTCTTGGCAATAAGAATCATTAACTGACAAACATTGTAACATAATTTGCTGCTGCTGTTTGCCATTTAGTCTCTGAGTCATGTCTGATCCTTCGAAACCCCGTGGACTGTAGGCTGCCAGACTCCTCTGTCCGTGGGATTTCCCAGGCAAGAATACTGGAGTGGTTGCCATGCCCTCCTCCAGGGGATCTTCCCAACCCAGGGATCAAACCCGAATTTCTTGCATCTCCTGCATTGGCAGTCAGATTCTTTATCACTGAGTTACTTTGCTAGACCAGTTAAATAATTGAGACCATTATTGTTTCAAGGTGACACAGGAACTTGTTCACTTATTTATTCCACTGTTATTCACTGAGCATCATCCGTGTACCGATGCATCAAGCACTCTGCTAGAACTGGAGCTACAGTAGGGCCAAGGCAGTTAGTGTCCCTGGAATCAGGTCACTCACAGTCTCTCAGTGGCTAGTAGTACAATATATTAATTAATGCCCCACATGTGGGATCACTGCCATTTCTGTAGTTCTATTACCTTCTATTGAACAGCAAGAATAACCGATTTTGAAAAATAAAGATGAATATTTACTTCTGAGGCTTATTTCTGCACTCAAAATAAAATTACAACTAGTAATTTAAAAAGAGAGTCTCCTTTCAAAATCCTAAATTTTATTTCCTAACGTGGAACAGCTAAGAATATTCACTTTTCCTGCCCAAATGTCAGATGAATGTTTCCTGTAGTCAGAAGTTACCTCACACCCCTCCTTCTGTTTGTTTTTTCCCCAGGGTAAGGGTAAAGAGGGCTGAATCCTTTTAGTTGTAAATTGGCCTCATTCCATAGATGATGATTTAATCTCCAATTAACTCACTGAGCTTTCAATTCACTTAGACGTCTTCATGATGATAACTTTTCTTTAAAGAAAAATCATACATTTATCTTACTGGACTGGCTACACAAAGTCTATGATTACAATATAGATAAGAGATACTCATCTCTTCTACTTAAGAGCTGGATCACAGTAAAATAATTTTACTTGAAGCTCATCTTTTTTCCTTTCTTTTTGGTCCATTTGGCATTATCTTTAACAGCGCAGACAGTACGAGAAAGAGATGAGAGCTGTCATCTTTTCTTCAGGAATTTTAGAAACAGTGCTTTTCTCATTAGCTCATTAATTGAAAAGTCTTAAAACAGTTTCCCTTACACACTTAAATCTGCAAAAACATCTAGACTTTGTTCCAAATCTCTGCCTCCTATGGTGGATAATTTTTACTGAGCACTTAAATATGAACCAGCCCTGTTCCAAATACTTTACATGTATTTGCTCATTTAATTATTGTAACCTCTCTATGAGACAGATACTATTGTTATCCTCATGATACAGGTGAGGATGCTGAGGCTCAGAGAGGTTAAGTAATGAATCCAAAGTCACGCTGGTAAAGCCTTGGAAGTAGCTCTTCACCACATACCCTGTACTGTTTCTCAAGAAGGAAATGGTTGGGGGATTTGAAGCATTCTGACAGAGGATGAGATGGCTGGATGGCATCACTAACGCGATGGACGTGAGTCTGAGTGAACTCCGGGAGTTGGTGATGGACAGGGAGGCCTGGCGTGCTGCGATTTATGGGGTCGCAAAGAGTCGGACACGACTGAGCGACTGAATTGAACTGAACTGAACTGAACTTGAACACAATAAAGAAGCATTAATCAAAAGAAAAATTTTTTTAAACGTGACTTTATTTCCAAACTGCCTCTTGTGATATATGTAATAATGAAGTGCAAAATGAATAGCAGTTAAAAATGAACGAACCGCAGTTAACTATAGTTGTCCCCTTCTCATCTGCCATTCTGCTTTCCTCGGTTCAAAAATGTTAAATGGAAAATTCCAGGAGTAAACTAAAAATTCCGGAGAAGGCAATGGCAACCCACTCCAGTACTCTTGCCTGGAGAATCCCAGGGACGGGGGAGCCTGGTGGGCTGCCGTCTATGGGGTTGCACAGAGTCGGACACGACTGAAGCGACTTAGCAGCAGCAGCAGCAGCAGCAAACTAAAAATTCACAAGTTTTAAACTGCACCCTGCTCTGAGCAGCATGGTGAAATCTCACAAGGTCCTGCCTTGGTCGAGAATGCTCCTGTCTGTCCCTCCTGCTTGTCACTTAGCAGCCATCTGTCTGGGTTCTGAGATCTCAGATGACCACCAGGGAATTACAGTGCTTCTGTTCAAGTCACCTTTATTTTGCTTTAACAATAATGGCCCTAAAGCACAAGAGTTGTGACGCAGGCAGTTCTGAGAGTCAAAGAGACGTCATTAAGTGCAAAGGTGAAAGTACTCCATTTAATAAGGAAAGGAAAAACATCGTACACAGAGGTTGCTAAGATCTATGGTAAGAACAAATCTTCTAGCCATGAAATTGTGAAGGAAAAAGGAATTGCTAGTTTTGCTGTCTGCTGTCGCACCTCAGACTGCAAAAGTTACAGCCACAGTGCGTAATCAGGGCTTAGTTAAGATGGAAAAGACATTAAACTTATACAATAAGATATTCTGAGAGAGGCCACATTCATATGACTCTTATGAAAATACATTGTCATAATTATACTATTTTATTACCAGTTATTGTTACTCTCTTACTGTACTGAATTTATAAATTAAACTTTAGCATGAGTATGTATGTTAGGAAAAATATAGTAAATATCAGGTGGAGTCCTATCTGAGGTTTAAAAGCTTTCACTGATAGCCTTGGACGTATACCCTGTGGATAAGAGACATGACAGTGTATCAGCAGAGCCAAACATCACAACATAGAGTTTTAAAAGGACATAATGATTCAATTTATAAAAAGTTCAAAACCTCACAAGCCAAAAAGGATAACATTTAGGAACATTCCTATATGCTGAGACTTGAGGGAACCCTATACACAAAACTCAGGAGAAAGAAAGGGGAATATAATTTGGGAAAGCTATACAGGATTTCAAAGTATTGATAGTAGGTGCATAGATGTTTTTATTATTATTTTAGCCACTCATATGTGTTATGTATTTTATATGTATTATGCTTCATACTCACATATTTTAAGGAAATAATATTATACAAATACAAGGAAGTATTTTAATACAAAGCAGATTGCCCCAAGATTTCATCCAGTATCCTATAGCTAGGATAAATTTAGCGTGAATTTCTGCACACTAAAATGATTTTTTGTCATTGTTAGGACTGAAAAATCTTTTGAATTGTAAAAGAATAAGTTATGCCTATTATAATTGCCCCCTCCCCGCCCACGGGCATGGCTCAGCGGTGAGGCATCCACTTGCAATGCAGGGGTTTCAGGAGGTGGAGGTTGGATCCCTGGGTCAGGATCATTCCCCAGAGAAGGAAATGGCAACCCACTCCATATGCTTGCTTGGAGAATCTCATGGACAGAGGAGCCTGGTGGGCTACAGTCCGTGGAGTCACGAAGAGATGGATGTGACTGAGGGATTAACACTTTCACTTTCAATAAGAACAAAAGAACAGAAGAAGTAGTGTTCAGTTCAGTTCAGTTCAGTCGCTCAGGCGTGTCCGACTCTTTGCGACCTCATGAATTGCAGTACGTCAGTCCTCCCTGTCTATCACCAACTCCCGGAGTTCACTCAAACTCACGTCCATCGAGTTGGTGATGCCATCCAGCCATCTCATCCTCTGTCGTCCCCTGCTCCTCCTGCCCCCAATCCCTCCCAGCATCAAAGTCTTTTCCAATGAGTCAGCTCTTCGCATGAGGTGGCCAAACTACTGGAGTTTCAGCTTTAGCATCATTCCTTCCAAAGAACACCCAGGACTGATCTCCTTCAGAATGGACTGCTTGGACCTCCTTGCAGTCCAAGGGACTCTCAAGAGTCTTCTCCAACACCACAGTTCAAAAGCACCAATTCTTCGGTGCTCAGCTTTCCTCACAGTCCAACTCTCACATCCATACATGACCACAGGAAAAACCATAGCCTTGACTAGACGGACCTTTGTTGGCAAAGTAATGTCTCTGCTTTTCAATATGCTGTCTAGGTTGGTCATAACTTTTCTTCCAAGGAGTAAGCGTCTTTTAATTTCACGATGCAAGTAGGACTGTACTTTACATAAGATATACGCTTCCCAGGTGGCAATAGTGGTGGCACTTCCCAGGTGCCAATGCAGTAGACACAAGAGATGGGTTCGATCCCTGGGTCCGCCTGGGTTGGGAAGATCCCCTGGAGGAGCACATGGGAACCCACTCCAGTATTCTTGCCTGGAGAATTCCATGGGCCGAGGGGAGTGGCGGGCTACTGGTCCACAGGGTCACGAAGAGTCAGACAAGACTGAAGTGACTTAGCACAGCACATACATAAGATGTCCTGCCTCTTCCAGACTTCTAGACTCCTATTCAGTACCCAAGAAAAGAAGTTTTCAGATGCCATCAATTCTTAACTGTTACTTTTCAAGCATGAGTATGAATTCAATAGACATAGACTAACAACAGTGATTAAATCTTGCAAATGCCACTCTGATGTTCATATATGATACCTGGTTCTCTACATGTGATCTGAATCTCAAGAGCAATCAGTCAGTGGCAGGGATTCCTAGAGCCCACTCCACTTGTCCCCATCTCTGACTTTTCAGCCGCTCCCACTCATTTTCCCCTGGCTATTTTTTTTTTATGCATGGAGACAAAAGACTTGGATGTGGAAAAGGTAAAGAAGTTTTTAATTTTATTCTCATTACTCTCCAAAGTCCAACCCTGAAATCATCGATGTTGAGGGACACTGAGAAACTGGAATTAGCTTATTCAGTCATTCCATCGCAGTGAGTGTGCTTATTGAGTTATCTGCTGCTGAGTTTTTGGGTCCTGGTAGCCGTAAATTGTGCTGGGTGCTGAGAGAAACACAAAAGCTAGGTTAAATGTGATTCCTGCTGAAAGATGTATCATTTAATTGGGGGAGAAATGTTAAATAAATTCTGTAATTGAAAAACAATACAAACACAACATACATGTATGTATGCTTATGGAGTTGGGGTGGGGGGAGAAGAAGAAATTATAAAAAAACTGAAGCAAACATTTTACAAATCTGGATAGTTTACAGAAATCCCTTGTACTATTCTGCTAACTTTCTATAAGGTTACAATTATATTAAAATAAAGAGTTACCCCCCCCCCAAAAAAAAGTTAAAAAAAAAACATACACTACAATTGCTTAAAGAGTGTACCACATACAATAAATGTTTTAGGAATTCAACACTAGCTTTTATTTTAAAACAAAATTTTTTCTTGAAAAATTCTATGGATCCTATAGATTATTGCATTCTAAACCATTTGAGAGTTAACCAAGGCATAAATTTTAAGATAGTGCATTTTAACAAAATAACATCACATCATTTAAAGTAATAGTTATATTTTTGGTAAGTAAAATGTTATATATTTGCTTAATGCATCATGAGGATAATGAAAATGAATGAACTACACCTCCATACATTGTATCACTGTGGATAAATCTAATTATGATAGCTTTGAGTAAGGAGTACTTCAAGAATACCGAATATCACTTTTATAAAGTTTAGAAACATACAATAATCAATATATTATCTAGGGATATCAAGATTAAAAAGCATAAGAATGGTAAACACAAAATCAGAAGAATGGTTATCCTTGGGAGGAAGATGGTATCAATCAGAGGAGTGCCCAAGACTTATGTATAAAGATTTCTTTCCTAATCTAGTGATAGGTACATGGGTATTGGTTTTTATTTCTACATAAAATATGGTATACTCTTTTATATGCATAAAACACCTTATAATAATTTTGTATTGTGGTAAACTATATGTATTCTTAAAATTTAGCATTTTAACCATTTTTAAGTACATTTGCAATTCAGTGGTATGAAGTATATTCACACTGTTGCACAGCTATCCGCCTCTGAAACTGTTTTTAAAAAACAGTTTATATTTTAGAGCAGTTTTAGGTACGCAGTAAAATTGAGTGGAAGATACAGAGATATCCCTAAACTCCTTACTCCCAAACATGCAAGCTTGACCATTATCAACATTCTCCACCAGAGAGGTGTATTTGTTATAACTGATGAATCTACATTCAGTTCAGTTCAGTCCAGTCGCTCAGTGTCCAGCTGTTTGCAACACCATGGACTGAAGCACAGCAGGGTTCCCTGTCCATCACCACCTCTTGGACTTGCTCAAACTCATGTCCACTTAGTCCATGACGCCATCCAACCATCTCGTCATCTGTCCCTGTTCTCCTGCCCTCAATCTTTTCCAGCATCAGGGTCTTTTCTAATGTGTCAGTTCTTCACATCAGGTGGCTAAAGTATTAGAGATTCTGCTTCAGCATCAGTTCTTCCAATGAATATTCAAGACTGATTTCCTTTAGAATTGATTGGTTTAATCTCTTGATCTCCTTGCAGTCCACGAGACTCTCAGTGATGACCCTGTATGCAAGACAGCAAAAAAGACATAGATGTGTATAGCGGACTTTTGGACTCAGAGGGAGAGGGAGAGGGTGGGATGATTTGGGAGAATGGCATTGAAACATGTATACTATCATGTAAGAATCGAATCGCCAGTCTATGTCCGATGCAGGATACAGCATGCTTGGGGCTGGTGCACGGGGATGACCCAGAGAGATGTTATGGGGAGGGAAGAGGGAGGGGGGTTCATGTTTGCGAACGCATGTATACCCGTGGTGGATTCATGTCAATGTATGGCAAAACCAATACAGTATTGTAAAGCAAAATAAAGTAAAAATAAAAATTTAAAAAAACAAAAAGAGTCTTCTCCAACACCACAGTTCAAAAGCAACAGTTTTCTGGCAGTCATCTTTCTATATAGTCCAACTCTCACATCCATGCATGACTACTGTATAAACCACAGCTTTGACTAGATGGACCTTTGTTGGCAAAGCAATGTCTCTGCTTTTCAATATGCTGTCTAGGTTGGTCATAGCTCTTCTTCCAAGAAGCAAGCATCTTTTAATTTCATGGCTGCTGTCACCATCTGCAGTGATTTTTGGAACTCAAGAAAATAAAGTCTCTCACTGTTTTCATTGCTTCCCCATCTATTTGCCACAAAGTAAAGGGACTGGATGCCATGATCTTAGTTCTTTGAATGCTGAGCTTTAAGCCAATTTTTTCACTCTTCTGTTTCGCTTTCATCAAGAGGCTCTTTAGTTTCTCCTCCCTTTCTGCCATAGGGGTGGTGTCATCTGTGTATCTGAGGCTATTGACATATCTTCCAGCAATCTTGATTCCAGCTTGTGTTTCATCCAGCCCGGCATTTTGCATGATGTGCTCTGCATGTAAGTTAAATAACCAGGGTGAGAGTATACAGCCTTGACGTATTCCTTTCCCAATTTGGAACCAGTCCATTGTTCCATGCTTAATTCTAACTGTTGCTTCCTGACCTGCATACAGTTTTCTCAGGAGGCAGGTCAGGTAGTCTGGTATTCCCATCTCTTTCAAAATTTTCCACAGTTTGTTGTGATCCACATAGTCAAAGTCTTTAGCGTAGTCAATGAAGCACAGGTAGACTTTTTTTCCGGAATTCTCTCGCTTTTTCGATGATCCCACAGATGCTGACAATTTGATCTCTGGTTCCTCTGCTTTTTCTAAATCCAGCTTGAACATCTGGAAGTTCACGGTTCATGTGCTGTTGAAGCCTGGCTTGAAGGATTTTGAGCATTACTTTGCCATCGTGTGATATGAGTGCAATTATGTGGTAGTTTGAGCATTCTTTGGCATTGCCTTTCTTTGGGATTGGAATGAACACTGACCTTTTCCAGGTCTGTGGTCACTGCAAATTCAGTAAGGTGGTTGGTTAAAATAAATCACATTTCTATATATTAGCAACAACCAACCAGAACTTGAAACTAAATAGCAATACTACTTACAATAGCATCCAAAACATGAAATAATTAGAAAAAATAAATTTGACAATAGATTTGAAAGACCTGCACAGTAAAAGTGTACAACCTTGCTGAGTGAAATTAAAGATGATCCAAATAAATGAAGAGATAAACCATATTCATGGGGTCAAAGACTCAGTGTTGCTGTAAAGATAAACAGATGTTTAGAACAGAAGAGAGCTCAGGAATAGATGAACACACGCACGAACAATTAACTTTTTTAAACCACAATGCAAATTAGAGATACGAAGGGAACATATCATGCAAAGATGGTCTCAGTAAAGCACAGAAATGGTATGGACCTAACAGAAGCAGAAGATATTAAGAAGAGGTGGCAAGAATACACGGAAGAACTGTACAAAAAAGATCTTCATGACCCAGATAAACACAATAGTATGATCACTTACACTCACCGAGAGCCAGACATCCTGGAATGTGAAGTCAAGTGGGCCTTAGGAAGCATCACTACGAACAAAGCTAGGGAGATGATGGAATTCCAGTTGAGCTATTTCAAATCCTGAAAGATGATGCTATGAAAGTGCTACACTCAATATGCCAGCACATTTGGAAAACTCAGGAGTGGCCACAGGACTGGAAAAGGTCAGTTTTCATTCTAATCCCAAAGAAAGGCAACACAAAAGAATGATCAAGCTACCACACAGTTGCACTCATCTCACATGCTAGTAAAGTTATGCTCAAAATTCTCCAAGCTAGGCTTCGGCAATATGTGAACCGTGAACTTCCAGATGTTCAAGCTGGTTTTAGAAAAGGCAGAGGAACAGAGATCAAATTGCCAACATCTACTGGATCAACGAAAAAGCAAGAGAGTTCCAGAAAATCATCTATTTCTGCTTTATTGACTATACCAAAGCCTTTGACTGTGTGGATCACAGTAAACTGTGGAAAATTCTTAACCAGATGGGAATACCAGACCACCTGACCTGCCTCTTGAGAAACATGTATGCAGGTCAGGAAGCAACAGTTAGAACTGGACATGGAACAACAGACTGGTTCCAAATAGGTAAAGGAATACATCAAAGTTGTATATTGTCACCCTGCTTATTTAACTTATATGCAGAGTACATCATGAGAAACGCTGGACTGGAGGAAGCACAACCTGGATTGTGCTTCAAGATTGCCAGGAGAAATATCAATAACCTCAGATGTGCAGATGACACCACCCTTATGGCAGAAAGTGAAGAAGAACTAAAGAGTCTCTTGACGAAAGTGAAAGAGGAGAGTGAAAAAGTTATCTTAAAGCTCAACATTCAGGAAACTAAGGTCATGGCATCCAGTCCCATCACTTCATGGCAAATAGATGGGGAAACAGTGGAAACAGTGGCTGACTTTATTTTTTGGGGCTCCAAAATCACTGCAGATGATGATTGCTGCCATGAAATTAAAAGATGCTTACTCCTTGGAAGGAAAGTTATGACCAACCTAGACAGCATATTAAAAAGCAGAGACATTACTTTGTCCACAAAGGTCCATCTAGTCAAGGCTATGGTTTTTCCTGTGATCATGTATGATGTGAGAGTTGGAGTATAAAGAAAGCTGAGCGCCGAAGAATTGATGCCTTTGAACTGTGGTGTTGGAGAAGACTCTTGAGAGTCCCTTGGACTGCAAGGAGATCCAACCAGTCCATCCAAAGAAGCTCAGTCCTGGGTGTTCATTGGAAGGACTGATGTTGAAGCTGAAACTACAGTACTTTGGCCACCTAATGCGAAGAGCTGACTCATTTGAAAAGACCCTGATGCTGGGAAAGATTGAGGGCAGGAGGAGAAGGGGACAACAGAGGATGAGACGGTTGGATGGCATCACCGACTTGACGGACATGGGTTTGGGTGGACTCCGGGAGTTGGTGATGGACAGGGAAGCCTGGCATGCTACAGTTAATTGGTTGCAAAGAGTCAGACATGACTGAGTGAACTGAACTGAATTGAATGCTTTCAGCAGGGAAAATGTAGTTTTTTCAGCAAATATAGCTGAAACAATCAAAAATTTATATGCAAAATAACGAATTTGTATCCAAATTCATACTATATAAAAAATTAATTGATGATGGACCTCAGACCACTAAATGTAAAGCATAACATTATAAAAACTTCTGGAAAAATAACATTAAAATTTTTTTGAATTTTTAGCTTGAAAAGTTTTCACCTTTGACCATGAATTAGTCAAAGATTTCTTAGGTATAACACCCAAAGCATGATCTATAGAAGAAGTAAGAGACAGGCATCTGTAGCTGGGGCTACCAGGATCTAGAGCACAGGCTCAATAGTGGTGCACAGGCTCAGTTGCTCCACAGCATGAGGGATTTTCCTGGACCAGGAACCAAACCCATGTCTCTTGCATTAGCAGGGGGATTCTTTACCACTGAGCCACAAAGAAGCCAAAGTACTTCTTTTTGAATGACACTATTAAAAGAATGAAAAGACAAACCTCAGAAAATATTTGCAAAGGATACATCTGACAAAGGACTTGTGTCCAGAATATTTAATGAAAAACATTCTCAAAGCTCAATAGTAAGAGAACAAGCAACCCTATTTTTAAAAATGGACAAAAGTATCAATCAGCCAGTCATCAAAAAAAAAAAACATATGGATGGCAAATAATCATGTGAGAAGACACTCAACATCATCAGCCATTAAGGAAATGTAAATTAAAACCAGAATGAGATATCACCATACACCAATAAAATGTCTAAAATTTAGAAGACTAACCATACCAAGTGCTGTGAATGAGGAGAAATTTGAACTCTCATGGACCGTGGTAGCAACATAAGATAGTACAA
Source organism: Budorcas taxicolor (assembly GCF_023091745.1). NCBI lineage: Eukaryota > Metazoa > Chordata > Mammalia > Artiodactyla > Bovidae > Budorcas > Budorcas taxicolor. Next base: position 132,616,333 of record NC_068911.1, on the reverse strand, counting down.
CTATTTGGAAAACAGCTGGCTGATTTCTTAAAAATTTAAGCAGCCACCTTACCATATGAATCATCTATGATATTCCTAACTATTTACCCCAAAGAAAATAAAGCATATATCCATATAGTGCTTTGTACATGGCTGTCTCAAGCAGCTTTATTTGTAAAAGCCCCAAAATGGAAATAATCCATATGTCCAGTAAGAGCTGAAAAGATATACTTACTGTGGTATATACACACAATGGAATAGCAATAAAAAGGGATGAGCTATTAATATATGAAACAACATGGATGTATCTCAGAATAACTATGCTGAATGTTTGAAGCCAGAAAAAGAGTACATAATGTGTGATTTGATTCCATTTAAGTAAAACTGTGGAAAATGAAAACTAATCTATAGTGACAGCTGATAAGTTGTTACCTCAGGCAGAGTGTAGACAGAGATGCAAAAGAGGGATTCCAAGAAAGAAGCAGAAGAAAAACTGGGGAGTTATAACTACATTCACTATTTTGATTGTGATTGTGGTGATGGTTTTACTATGATGTATTTATGTATATATCATTTATTTATCAAATATATATACCCAAACTGAAAAGCAGAGACATTACTTTGTCCACAAAGGTCCATCTAGTCAAGGCTATGGTTTTTCCAGTGGTCATGTATGATGTGAGAGTTGGACTATAAAGAAAGCTGAGTGCCGAAGAATTGATGCCTTTGAACTGTGGTGTTGGAGAAGACTTCTGAGAGTCCCTTGGACTGCAAGGAGATCCAACCAGTCCATCCTAAAGGAGATCAGTCCTGGGTGTTCATTGGAAGGACTGATGCTGAGGCTGAAACTCCAGTACTTTGACCACCTGATGCGAAGAGCTGACTCATTTGAAAAGACCCTGATGCTGGGAAAGATTGAGGGCAGCAGGAGAAGGGGACGACAGAGGATGAGATGGTTGGGTGGCATCACCTTCTCAATGGACATGGGTTTGGGTGCGCTCCGGGAGTTGGTGATGGACAGGGAGGCCTGGCGTGCTGCAGTTCATGAGGTCGCAAAGAGTTGGACATGAGTGAGCAACTGAACTGGACTGAACTGAGACTTATAAATGTGCGCAGTTTAAATAAATGCTGTTTATTATGTCAGTTATACATCATAAAATCACTAAAAATTTTATATAGTTCCTATGACTTTGTGCCCTTAATCATTCAACCAAAGCCTCTGATCATGTTTCAAATGCTCACATTTTTATCTTAATGACACTAACCATAAGCGGAAAACTGAAAATTCATTAACTGCACTGCAAATTATTTTTAAGTACAGAGTGCAAATAAACTATTATTTATTTTAAAATGTCTTTAAATATATATATAAAATAATATATAGCCATACTATAAAAATCTAATAGGACTAGCAGTATGTGGAATTCAGCCTAGAATATAAAGTGAAAATTATGTACCTGTCCAAAAATAAAATAAAGTACATTGGGGCTCTGTGTGAAATTCTGAAGGAGCTTTCTCTCTTGGTGTGGTTCTAACCCTGTGATGAAAAATATCTTTTTAAAAAAATGTATAATTACCCTCTGTCACTCTTAAATCTCCTCTGGTGTGTAAGCTCACTTAATAATGGTGAACAGATGAGCAGAAATTAAAAATAAAGGACTTCAACCAATTTAGCACCCTGCACATAATGTACCCATAATGATAGTTTGATTGCCAGTGCCCATTATTTTGTTTCTGCCTTTTTTTTTCTATTACTGCACTAAAACCCTGGGTTTACAAAAAGAATACAGCCGTCTCTTCTATAAAATCAAAGCAATTTACATGAGCATCAGAATTAGCCTGTATTAGAAAGATGCATAGAATAAAACAGAAAACATAATGTCATGCCACGTGGACCATTGAATGTCACTAGCACTCTTCACTTAAATATCATATTACATTTTGGTTAATTTATTTTCCAAAAAGTAAAAAGCATGAATTTTTTTCCAGTGGAATAGGGAAGAAAATTGAAGTGTTTATGGATATTAAAATGAATAAGAAAAATATATTGAAATGAGGCTAGCAAGTCCCATACCATATTCCCCATAGTTTATATGGAGCAATGAAAAAAATTTTAAAAAGACTTTAAAGGTAAAACCAAAGAAATATGATTCAACTCTGACACAAAGTTGAAGAGTCTTGAAATACCATTAAATTTTAAATTATTTTTGGAATCTGAGAAACTGTTTAAAACTGTTACCTTTAATTACACGGTATCCAATCACTTTTGGCATCTTATTCATATTCATGCTTTTCTCTGGATGCCTACATGATCATAATACCTACTAACAATCTTAACTAATCAGTGCAGTAAAAATAAGTTGCTTTTTTAATAGCAAAGAAGATCTCCTTCACTTTCTAAAACTAAATCAATCAGTCTTTCTAGTAAAGGCAGACAGCCTTCAACACCCCTGCCTCAGTTCTCTGGTCAGGAGAACATTCCTCTGAGGACGCTGTATTCCCAGCTGAAGTGTGAACAGGACTGTAAGGCTTTTGGGTGAATTGTGTTTGCGCAGTCAATGTGGGACAAGTGAGTGAGGAGGCCAGTGACATGACTTGATTAAAATTCAGCATATTCCAAGTTCTGTGAGAAAATCTGTTCAATAAAACCCTACTCACCACAAAACACAGCGTCTTAGTGCAGAGCTGAGGGCTCAATTATCATGGCCCCTGCCGGGCAGACGTGGAAGATGTAAACAGCTTGTGTTAATACTAGGGCCCTATCTAGTGCTAGGAAAAGATCTCCCTCTCCACAGACCTAGGGAATTGCCCAGGAGAACTGTGGATGGTTTTCAGTTACCTTAAAAACATCCCGTATAGGCCCTTCTTGTAGGTGGACAAGTAGACTGTATGGGTCATTTGTCTTTCCGTGTACGCTTACTCCCACCCTACACCACCTGTACAAGCAACCCTAGCCCTCAGTGTGAATATCTTCAATCATTATAACCTTTTCCTCAGTCACTTCCTTGATTTTATAGCAAGCTTTGCTCCATTTTGCCCCTTAGATATTCTGGGGTTTGAATAGGAAAGTGAATAGGAATTTGAATCAATTCTTTTGGGCTCTTTCCTGAAACCTGTTCTGTGTGGGGCCTTTGAGCGGCTTGTTGGTGTGTGAGGAGATGGAAGCCCCCTTGGCCCTCACGCTCCCTGGTCGCTTGGTGGTGGGGGGTCGGGGGTGTGGCAGAAAGCACTATTCTACACACATTAAGTGCCTCTGTGCACCGAGTCCTGTAGAGAACCAGCCCTTGACTTCTGCACGAAACAAGGGCATATAGACTGCAGCTGGCGGGGGGTTGAGAAGGGCCGTTTATTTGGGGGGCCTAGCACTGGTGGTAGCCCTGTCTCTACGGCTCTGAGGAGACCACCTTTAGGCTGCTGAGCCCAGCCCTGGTCTCTTTAGGACAGGTTCAACGTTAGCAAGCTGGAAGTCATGCAGAAGAAAAACAGCAGAAAGGAAGAAGGCTCAGGGGGAGTGCCTTGACTAGGCCAGCTGAGAGGGGACCGGCCTCTCTGCCTTGGCTCAGTAACAGCCAGTGGGGCATGCAGGCCCCTTGCAAAGATCTGCTGAGCTTCATCTCTGAGGAGCCAGGCCTTACCCAGGAGAAGCATTGAGCATAGGATGCTACCCATGAGAAGAAAATGTCCCAAACTTCAAGGTGGCCTGTGCATCTGTTGTGAACAAACAGCAAAGGACTCTTCAAGGAGAAGTTGGATTTCAACCTTTTGAAGAAAAACTGACAACTCCCAGGTTAATAGTTGGTCAGTGGCTTGGACAAAGGCCTTTCTGTTGCCGTAGTACATCTTGCTGTCTTCTTTTCTCTCCTCCTTGCCATTCATAGACCCAGCAGAGAGCAAGCAGGGGCAGATAACCCGCTTTTCAGGTGCTGGGAGACAGCGACATGCCAGGGTGTTGTCATAGCTGTCTTCCAGGCCCAGCAGGGAGCCGGCCTACATAGTGGAAAGGATGGTCGAGCTGACCTAATAAATATTTTCCATCCCTAACCTCAGTAATTATTTTCATGTGTCACAGCTCAGCAAGGAATGATGAAAAATAAAGTTTCCCTGATTAGACGAGACCCGCAGATCACTGGGAGCAGAATCTGAAACTGTTCTCTGGGTTGCTCAAGAAGCAACTCTCCACGCTCTTCAGGGCGCCGACGTCTCCACCTCTGCTCAGTTACAGAAAGTAAGTGAATTTGTTTCTTTTTCTGATTACACTTCTGTCTTTTCTTTGTCATCTACTCCCACCCTATTCAAAAATCTTCAGTAGAGATTTTTCCCTGCTCCGTTCTCCCTCCAAGATGTGAAAATACACCTATTTCACTCTGAGGACCTCAGACAGAATTCCCCTTGCAGCCACAGTGCTTCTCTGGTGGGGTGGGAAATGTGGTTAGATGAGTGGTAGGAAAATGCCTTTGGAAAATTGTTTGATTTGCTACAGTCTATTGAGTCCTAGTGGGAAGTCAGCATCCCTTTGCTATTTTGGAAAATTCTCGGAAATGATAGGCAAAAAAAAAAAAAAAAAAAAAATTGAGCTAAACATTTTCCATCTCAGTAACTTTTCTAGATTGTCTCAAGGTAGGGGAAGAGGGCCCTGGGGGGAAGGGATCTGATGAACCAGGCCTCTCCCCTCTCCCCTCGCTGGTGCTGGGGAAATGCCATCACAAAGCAAGGATCTCAGCTTAGGGGAGCTTTTGGCCCAGTGAAGGGTATGGTTAGCATAATAAAGGAAACCTCACTGAAACTATCTGCATTTAATTTCTGTTCAGACCTCCTCATTAGAATTTGGTTGGCAAAGGATGGTTGATAACCCCCGTTTATTAGGAGGTCAGATGCAGTAGGTAATCAAAAATCAAATGCTGTGTTTGGCAGCTTCAAGAACATAACCCGCCTCAGAGCAGCCTACTGAGGTCTTTAAGGTTGATTGCTCACTTGCTCAGTTGTGACTTTTTGTGACCCCAGGAACAGGAGCCTGTCAGGCTCCTCTGTCATGGAATTTTCCAGGCAAGAATACTGGAGTGGGTTGCCATTGCCTTCTCCAGAGGATCTTCTTGACCCAGGAGTTTACCCGTATCTCTTGTGTCTCCTGCATTGGTAGGCGGATACTTTACCACCAGAGCCACCCAACTCTAATTTTTGCTTTAACCCTTCCTACTTCTTCTATTAGGGCTTCCCTGGTGCCTCAGACTATAAAGAACCTGCCTGCAGCGCAGGAGACCCGGGTTTGATCCCTGGGTCAGGAAGATGCCCTGGAGAAGGGAAAGGCAACCCATTCCAGTTTTCTTGTGTGGAGAATTCCATGGACAGAGGAGCCTGGAGGGCTACAGTCCATGGAGTTGCAAAGAGTCAGACATAACTGAGCAACTAACACTTTCACTTCTATTAGGATTAAGGATAAATTCTTTTTAGAGGATTATTTCTTGATGAAACCCAATACTGACAGAATACAGGCTACCAGGTCGGGGGTCAATAAAACATCTTTTTCTACAGATTTGTTCTAGTGTAGTTTTCCATCAAACTGCCTAAGAATCTATTTGAGGAAGAGGCAAACTTCACCTTTGGGAACACTTTAGAAACTGGGTTCTGCCTCCTATCCTGTCTAGACAGGCAACAGATTTGGTGGGAAGTACACTGGCTTGAAGGTCACTGCTTTTGTTAGAGCCAAGAGAAATCTTAGGGACCTCTGGTGACATCCTCTCTCTTTCAGAAGAGGAAAGTGAGGTCAAGAGGTCAAATCTTTTGATGGAACTTCAGTCTGTCGACCCTACTTCTCATGTTCTTACTCAGAAAACCAGCAGAATTAGCAAAGCATCTCTCCAAACTGTAGTCCACCTTTTTTGTACGAGAGACTGTTTTGTTCTGTTACATAAATTTTATTGAGATATAACACGTGTGTATGTGTGCTTAGCTGCTCAGTCGTGTTTGAGTCTTTGTGATCCAACAGGGTCCTTAGTCCATGGGGATTCTTCAGAGCAAGAATACTGGAGTGGGCTGTCATGTCCTTCTCCAGGGGATCTTCCCAACCCAGGGATCGAACCCAGGTCTTTCCGCACTGGAGGCAGATTCTTTACCATCTAAGCCACCAAGGAAGCCCAAAATATAACATAAATGTACACTAAAATAAGTGTACACTTGATGCATTTTCACATAGGGTAACCCTGATGACCTATATAATCAAATACCTAGGTCAAGAAACAAAATATTACCAAGCCTTCATCTGCCTTGTGTCCCTTTCTGGTCATTATTATACTAAGAGAGACCACCCTTCTGGCGTCTGGCTTCTGGCACCATAAATTAGTCTTGCCTGGTTTTGAACTTCAGGGAAGATGAGTCAGATGATGAGTGTGCTGTCTGGTTCCTGACTTCTTTCACTCAGGTATGTTCATGAAATTCATTTATTGTGTTGTATATAGCAATACAGTATGGGCATGCAGTATTTCATTTTATGAATACCACAAAATGAAGATCATGGCATCTGGTCCCATCACTTCATGGGAAATAGATGGGGAAACAGTGGAAACAGTGTCAGACTTTATTTTTGGGGGGCTCCAAAATCACTGCAGATGGTGATTGCAGCCATGAAATTAAAAGACGCTTACTCGTTGGAAGGAAAGTTATGACCAACCTAGATAGCATGTTGATGTATGGCAAAACCAATACAATATTATAAAGTAATTAGCCTCCAATTAAAATAAATAAATTTAAATTACAAAAATAAAAATAAAAGCTCAAAAAAAAAAAAAAGACAAAATCAAACTTAAAAAAATAAAAGAAAAGCAGAGACATTACTTTGCCAACAAAGGTCTGTCTAGTCAAGGCTATGGTTTTCCCAGTGGTCATGTATGGATGTGAGAGTTGGACTGTGAAGAAGGCTGAGTGCTGAAGAATTGATGCTTTGAAACTGTGGTGTTGGAGAAGACTCTTGAGAGTCCCTTGGACTGCAAGGAGATCCAACCAGTCCATTCTAAAGGAGATCAGCTCTGGGTGTTCTTTGGAAGGAATGATGCTAAAGCTGAAACTCCAGTACTTTGGCCACCTCATGCGAAGAGTTGACTCATTGGAAAAGACTCTGATGCTGGGAGGGATTGGGGGCAGGAGGAGAAGGGGACGACAGGGGATGAGATGGCTGGATGGCATCACCGACTCGATGGACGTGAGTTTGAGTGAACTCCGGGAGTTGGTGATGGACAGGGAGGCCTGGCATGCTGCAATTCATGGGGTCGCAAAGAGTTGGACACGACTGAGTGACTGAACTGAATTGCACGATTTATTCATTCTACTGTTGACGGACATCTAAATTACTTTCCTTTTTATCTATTATGCATAAAGGAAACTTTTCTGTATGAGTTTCTGGTGGGCAGATGTATACCTTAGGGCTTCCCAGGTGGCTCAGTGGTAAAGAATCCACCTGCCAAGGCAGGAGAAGCAGGAGATGTGGTTTCAATCCCTGGGTGGGGAATCCCCTGGAGAAGGAAATAGCAATCCACTCCAGTATTCTTTCCTGAAAAATCCCATGGACAGAGGAGCCTGGCAGGGCTACAGTCCGTGGAGCTGCAAAGAGTTGGACATGACTTAGCAACTAAACGGCAAGAGCCGCATGTGTACCTTACTGTTGGAGGAGAATTATTGGGTCATAAGGTACGTGTAGTCTAGTTTTAGCAGAAAATGCCCAACAATTTTCCAAGTGACTGTGCCAGTTTATATCTCTACCACCCGTATACGAGAGTTCCCATTGCTCTGTATGGTTGCCAACAATTGCCACTAATAATGCCTTTCTTAAGAAATGAGTTTAGTTACTTTTCTTCTATGTGTACAAGAGCTGGAAGGTCAGGAAAGAAGAGGGATTTGGTCCCCTATTTCTTTTATATCCTTAAGTGCCCCTGAGACTGTTCAGGCTTTCTGTTTGCACCAGTATTGCCATCCTTAGGTGGATGACCATAGCGGCAGCAGTCACACACCTTGAGGAACTGCCTCCTTAGGACCCTCAGTTCTACTACAGCCTGCTGCTCCGCTATAGTCGTCTAATCTAGGTCTGCTGCCAGTGAAGGCGGCCTCCGTTGCCTCCTGAGGTCTTTGGCTCTTCAGGATGACTCTATTGAAAACCAAAGACTTCTTTCTTTCAGTTCCACCATAGCTGACCATTCAGGAATGACTTGATGCTTGAGAACTTGATTTTAATTCCAAAGAGAAGCACAGAAAAGATGTCAGGAGTAGGTCTGTAGAAGAACACCATCATCTCACTCTTGGGCTAACTGCCAGTCTGTGGCCTCAATATTTTACAGCTTATTTTTTCCTAGAATGTTTACTTGGCCTATCAAGGTGTGCTAAAGCCAGAAAGAAGACAGACTGTTAGAGAACTTAGACTTGGAATCAATCTTTTAAAAACAGAGTGAATTTTCTTGAAAACAGAACATCCAGCTGCTAGGTCCAAAAGTAAGGTTATATGGAAAAAGATAGAATCAGGTGGTTGCCAGAGAGGAGGGAGGTGAGAGGAGGAAAGAAATAAGGTGAGGGAAATTAAGAGGTACAGATTTCCAGTTGCAAAATAAATGAGTCATGGGTATGAAACACAGAGCATGAGGGATATAGTCAATAACTCTACAAAATCTTTTTATGGTGATACTGTAACTAGACTTACTGTGGTGATTGGTTTGAAGTATATAGAAATATCAAATCACTATGTTGGTTATCAGGAATGAACACGGTGGTGTAGGTTAATTATACTTCAAAAGCAAACAGACTCATAGAAAGAGATCAGATTTTTGGTTACCAAAGGAGAAAAGTGGAGGAAGGTGGTCAAAAGGTATAAACTTTCAGTTATAAGATAAATGAGTACTAGGAATGTAATGTACAACATGATAAATATAATTAACACTGCAGGATGTTATGGAGAAGGCAATGGCACCCCACTCCAGTACTCTCGCCTGGAAAATCCCATGGACAGAAGAGCCTGGTAGGCTGCATCCATGGGGCCGCTGAGTCGGACACGACTAAACAACTTCACTTTCCCTTTTCACTTTCATGCATTGGAGAAGGAAATGGCAACCCACTCCAGTGTTCTTGCCTGGAGAATCCCAGGGATGGGGGAGCCTGGTGGGCTGCCATCTATGGGGTTGCACAGAGTTAGACATGACTGAAGCGACTTAGCAGCAGCAGCAGCAGCAGGATGTTACATATGAAAGTTGTTAAGAGAAAATTCCGAGTTCTCATCACAAGAAAAGGTTTTTCTGTTTAATTTTATATTTCTGTGAGATGATAAATGTTCACTAAACTTGTGGTAATCACATCTCATGTAGGTAAATCAAATCATTATTCTGTATACTATAACCTTATATAGTACTGTAGTCAATTTTATTTCAATAAAACTGCAAGGGGAAAAATTAAGGCTATACCCCAGACAGAAAGCAATTAATCCAGTATTTTTATGCTATGTTAACAGCACATTCTGGTAAGCCACATCTCTGTTTCTACCAAAATCAATATTTGGGCCAATACTCTATAAAAATAAGTTAATTTACACCCCCAGTATCTGAGATAGAGGTAAACTCAATTAACTTACATTTAACGGCATAAAGTTTTTCATAGTATCAACATCAGTTGTGAAATAACCTCCTCGTATACAGTACCTCACGTGGTCCCGACCACATCCCTCTGGGGGACTTGTGTTGTCCCCATTGTATGCATCAGCAAACGGACACGTGGAGAAGTTAAAGACCTTGCCCTTCTGTAAGTGGCCGACCAAGGATTCAAGGTAAGGTCTGCTGGATTTCAGGTCTCTGATACTAGCTCCTACCTTCAACTGGCTCCTGCAGGGAACGGTAAGAGGGCTTCAAGTTGGAAAGACCTTGAGGTTGTAATATCAGTCCTATGTTTATCCCCATCTCTCTCTTTGTCTGCACCTTGTTCCTCTCCCTCTCTCTCTCTCTTTCTTTCTCTCCCTCTTTCAGGACCCATCTACTCACCCAGTTACTCACAGGCAAGGTACGCCTGGTGCATTTGCTTCTCCTGATAAAACTCGACAGAGAAGGCCTCATAAACACGTTTCTGTTTTAGCAGACTGCCGAACACCATCTGCCAGCCCGATAAAGACAATCCTCCTTTAATTAGGAATGCTGAAATGTTGGAAATCCAGGCCAACTTCTAGCATTACAGAGAAAACTTAGGGCATGGAATCCTCAGAGGAGCAAACTGAGAGTCGGGCCCAGGTTTTCAGGGAAAACACACGACCTGCTGAAGTTCAGGAGAAATGGGGCCTTGTGCCCTGTTCTTGGGACGCTTCTCTGCACCCTCTAAAGTGGCCTCAGTGGTTGCAGGGCCAGGAGCCAGACACACAGGGAAAACTCCTCAGTTATACTGCCGTGTTTCTAGCTTGTTTCTTTCCTTACATATGTGTGTGTGTTTCATAATAAGGGCTTAGTCAAAACTAAGATTCCTCTTTTTGGGTGTGCCACTATTGAGCAGATTCTAGACATTTCTCCAGCTCTCCTACCAAACTTAAATGCTCCAAAAACACATTTTTTTTTTTCCTGGAGATGGTTTTACTCAACATTTCAGACATGGGACACATTCTTTTTAAAAAGTAAAAATAAAAATTGATTGTACCTGAGAATAATTTCATATATAGTATATACAATATTTTAATTTGGCATCCATTATGGAGTTAAGACAATGTCATTTTCTATCATAGAAAGAGAATGTTTATTTGAATGTAGTGTGGTTTTTTTGTCAGCCATGTTCTCATTCACATGTTGTTCACAACTAGGTTTCTTTGTTTGTTGGTTTTTATTTGAACTATAGTTGATATACAATGTTGTGTTAGTTTCATATAGCAAGTGATTCAGTTATATATATATCCTTTTTTTAAAACTAGTTTCCACTATGGCTTATTACAGGATATTGAATGTAGTTCCCTTGTGTTATACAATAAGACCTTGTTGTTTATTTTATATATAGTAGTTTGTATCTGCTAATCCCAAACTCCTAATTTATCCCTCCCCCACCCCTTCCCCTTTGGTAACCCTAAATTTGTTTTCTATGTCTGTGAGTCTATTCCTGCTTGGTAAATAAGTTGATTTGTGTTGCATTTTAGATTCCACATATAAGTGATATCGTATGATATTTATCTTTCTCTGACTTACTTCACTTAGTTTGATAATCTCTAGGTCCATCTCTGTTGCTGCAAATAGAACTATTTCATTCTTTTTATGGCTGAGTAGTGTTCCATTGTATATATTTATATCCATTCATCTGTTGATGGACATTTAGTTTCCTTCAGTGTCTTGCCTATTGCAAACAGTGTTGCTGTGAATATTGGGGCGCATGTATCTTTTGGAATTTTTGTTTTCTCTGGGTATATGCCCAGGAGTGGGATTGCTGAATCATATGGCAAGCCTATTTTTAGTTTTATAAGAAAACTTCATACTGTTTTCCACAGTGGCTGCACCAATTTACATTCCCACCAGCAGTGTGGGAGGTTTCCCTTTTCTCTACACCCTCTCCAGCATTTGTTATTTGAGACTTTTTAATGATGGCCATCCAGCCCTGTGTGAGGTGGTACTTTACCGCAGTTTTGACTTCCTTTTTCCTACTAACTAGCAATGTTGATTATCTATTCATGTGCCTATTGGCCATCTGTATGTCTTTGGGGAAATGTCTATTTAGGTCCTCTTTGATTGTGAATATAGTGTATTTACTAAAGCCAAACAGATTTTTTTTTTCCATTGTGTTAAATAAATTTCAATATATTCATGCCTTCGTGAAGAAAAAACAGTTTGGTACATCAAAATAACAGATGCAGTTGTTTCAGCTCTTAATATTCCTCAGTGGTTAAGGTTTTTTGTTGTTGCTGTTGTTGCTATTGTTCCTAAATTTTAGCCTTTTTTGATTAATTTAGGGAATAATGTTACCTATCATTATAACCACCATGTAGATGAAATATTTTTTTAAAAGAGTTTTTGTAGCATGATTTGATAGTAAGTGTCACTCAATTCTAAAAAGATCTGAGTCTTGGAATTTAAAATATGAGGCCATATGAAGTATTATAATAATCAGAAGGGTAAATACATGGCAAGTTTTACCTTAGGGAAATTGTGGAATATCTCAGACAAAATTCTGTGAAAGGAAATCTGACAAGAACCTGAATATTTCAGCAATGCCACGCACCGTTATTGCTTAATGTAAGATGTAGTCATTCATGTCTCTTTAGCTAAAATCACTGAAGACCTAGAAATAAGTTGAACAAACAAAATTAATTTCATTTTGACTGTAATGGACAATGTCACAAATACTCACACACACTCTTTCCTAAATGGGCTCATATACAGGAGGAATGAGGAGATAGTTCCCATCAGTATGATATAATATAATAATATGGGTAATATATTAAGTTTAACTGGTCAGAACATTGAGATAGAATTTTATTGATTTTTTTAAATTCTCTGCATGTTGTAGTCACAAGTACAAATGCCAGATCCTAATCCGAAAGGATTCAGTATCATGCTAGAAATAAACCTCAGTAAAAGGAAACCTCTGTAATGGCATGTCTCCTTAAATCAGAGTCATGGCTGACATTTTTGCTTTTATGAGAAGTGCTGTATTAAAATGACCATCTAAGACCTTTGACCCTAATTACTTCTTGCTAATGACAGTATTCTGTTGACCCTGGTGGAATCCATACTTCCCTGATTTGTCAATGGCAGGCTTTCATGGGAAACATGTTTAGTCACCAGCACTGTACCTCCATGAAACAGCTTGATATTTTGTTATCAATATTAATTTGTCTCTTAAAAAAATCATTTAGGTAATAGCAACATAAAAAATTGGGGATACAAATCAGGAAATCTTCATTTATATGAACTTCACAGAAGAGATATTAGGGAAAACCTTGCACAGCCCACACCATAGATGTTAAGTTTTTATGTGTGCCTCTGGCAGGTTATAGTCTGTGGGGTCACAAAGAATCAGACACGACTGAACGATTGATTACACATGCATATTGGGTTATTAGCCCATGTTATAAATTGTTTATAGAAATGACATCAGATATTTGTGCTAAGTTGCTTCAGTCATGTCCAACTCTTTGTGACCCTATGGACTATAGCTTGCCAGGCTCCTCTGTCCACGGGATTTTCCCAGGCAAGAATATGGGAGTGGATTGCTATTTCCTCCTCCAGGGGATTGTCCTGACCCAGGGATCAAACCCAAGCCTCTTAAGTTTCCTGCATTGGCAGGCAGGTTCTTTACCACTAGCACCACCTGGGAAGCCCTCAGATTTTTGTTGTGTACCCTGTCAAAAATCAATCTTATATTATAACTCCTACTTTTTATCCTTTTTATCTTAGTAATCACCAGCCCCTGTCAATTCTACCACCTATATCTTCTCTCTGAAATCTCTCCTTTTCATCTCCATTACCTCTGCCTTTTTCATGTTGCCTTTGCAACAGTATCCACACATATCTTCTATACCTTTTCCTCAGATACCTCTTCTAAGCTGCTGCCCACCACACTAAACCACACTAATCTGGTCATGCTAAACACCTTTAATGACTCTTAGCCAAGTAATAATGGTCACACACGCACCTTTAATTTTCTAGACATCAACCGTTAGTTAGTTAGATAGATAGATAGAAAAGTCATGGATGATAGAAATTACAATTTAAATACTGAAATGTTGCAGACAGAACTTAGGTTTCATTTCACCAAATGACACCAGGTTCCAGCGTGAGTGAGAGAGGAGGTATGACTCTTCTCTTTCTTCACTTGAGGGTTTCTTCCTGCTTTCACGGGATGGGCATTTCACCACACTAAATGGAATGAGGGTGTTTAAATATATATATTTCTTGTGCAATGTGAATTCAAAACGTAAGCAACTTTTTTCACTTGGTGCTCAATAGAAAAAACAGCCACCTCTATGAATTTATGGATTTTATGTCTAGAATGATTTATTGAGAGATGGCACGTGAGCACCACCTAGGCACCTTTATAAAAGACCTCAAAGATGATGAAATCTATTGAGATTTTTGCCTTGCTTTCTGGCTTTCAGACTTAAACACAACTCTGGGCTAGGTTGAGATTCTCTTGCGATTCTTCTGAGTTGCCTCCTGTGATTTGCCTTTCCCTTCCAACATTCACTGTCTAGAACTTTGTGAACGATTTAGTGCCCTGTGTTCAGGCTCTTTTCAGTTTCTCTTTGAGTCAATACAAGGCCTGGGCTTCCCAGGTGGATCAGAGGTAAAGGATCTGCCTGCCAAAGAAGGAGGCACTGGAGATGCGGGTTCAACCCCTGGGTCGGGAAGATCCCCTAGAGGAGGAAATGGCAACCCACTCCAGTATTCTCGACTGGAAAATTTCATGAACAGAGGAGCCTGGTGGGCTATAGTCTATAGGCTCACAAAGAGTCAGACATGAGTGAGTAACTAAGCACGCAACAAAGCCTGGCCTGAAGTAGATGTTTAATAAACACGTGACAGTGTGGAAAAGACCAGTTTTAGCTCTAGTGCTATGTCAATAATTTTTTCTTAGCATTATGACCATTATATGCATGTGCAGTTGGAACTGAAAAAATCACTCGTTTGGCACCAAAGCATGACTAATACAATTTTGCAGGAAATGCCTCTAATTTCTTTGAGTACCATGTGGAGGCCTCATGGGCCCAGAGTTCCTGACTGAGCTAAAGGACAACTGTAGGTGCAAAGAAAGGGAGCCGTATGATGGGGACTCACAGGGGGCTCTTTACCAGCTACAGATGAGATTTCCCTGACTGTTCTTTGCAGTGAATTGTCTTGCTGCAGTGTTAAGATGAGAAGAAGCATCTCCATTTCAGAAATACAAGGGAAAACAAACAATCTGTCTGTCTGCATAACATTCCTTTAAAGTCAGAAGAGTTTATTTAAAGCATGGTAGCCCTGGGAGGGGTGTGTAGACTGGCCAACCATACCACAGAGCCTGCGGGAACCAGTGGCCTGGCTAACTTTCCACAGAAGTCTGTGTCAAGGTTTGTTGGGGTGGAGTAATGTTTCCTACCAAATAACTCAGACAGAGGATTAAACACATTTCTATGCAACTGTGGCAGATTTGGGTTTTATTTTTACCCTACAGTCCTTAAATTACAATACCTCTTTTGATGTGGCATATGCACATTGTGTATTCTTAACTGCTTATTTAGATACATTTGGGACTTTTAGAAGTCTTTTTTTTTTTTTGGTTGTAGATGCCAATAAATATGTTTGTAGGGGGAAAGGAATAAACTGTACTTTCATATTCCTGGTTTGGGGATCCTAATAAGGTTTTAGAAATTTATAACCTAATGGCGAGCCATGTCTACCACAGCACCATATCAAAAGATTTTTCCTTAAAAGGAAAGATGCAAGGTTTTTTAGTCTAAAAATGACCTGCTATAGTTTCCCATCTGGAAATTCTAACTGCCTTCATTGTTGGTATTTCCCTATTGTCTCTGCAAATTAAAACTATGGACAAGCACCAAGCACCAATTAAATGAGAGCACAAGATTCCTAGTTAAAGGATTTTTCCTTTTTCACTGATAGCTAAGCTCATCCTAACTCCACTACATCTTCGTTCCTTCTGATCCTTGACTTGCAGGTACAATATTATATTTCCTCTTTGACACGGTAGACATTAGTGATGTTTTTGCCATCTCAATGATTCCTAAAAATGCTCTTCTTCAGATTAGGAGCCCTGAGCTCTGAGAGCCTACATCTTTATCATGTTTGCACCCACAGAGACTATGAGAGAACATAAACAAGTGGGTAGGGCAATTGGTGCTTAAGGGCACCCCACTCCAGTACTCTTGCCTGGAACATCCCATGGACGGAGGAGTCTGGTGGGCTGCAGTCCATGGGATCACTACGAGTCGGACACAACTGAGCGACTTCATTTTCACTTTTCATCTTCATGCATTGGAGAAGAAAATGGCAACCCACTCCAGTGTTCTTGCCTGGAGAATCCCAGGGACAGGGGAGCCTGGTGGCCTGCCGTCTGTGGGGTCGCACAGAGTCGGACACCACTGAAGCGACTTAGCAGCAGCAGCAGCAGCAGCAGCTAGCCAGTGACTGAGGTCTCATCAGTTTTGAAGTTCAAATTTCTGACCATTGAGTTCATTGCCTAGTGCTTCCATTTCCTCCTTCATTTGAATTCCTACTGTTGTGGAGGCCATTTAAGTTAATTGATGACTTGGCATATTTTTAGCCTCTGGAGTTTTGCATGTGAGGGCAGAGGAGGGAGACTGGGATTGTGGTTGGGCCTCACTGCCAAGCATAGCATTGTGTGTTACCCTGACCTTTGTCTGGAGTTCTCAAGACCCTAATTGAGTAATCCTATTAGTGGTGTCTTTTAGGAGAAAATATAGTAGAGGAAAAAACAAATACTGTTTCATAACCATGTGCTGCTGCTGCTGCTAAGTTGCTTCAGTTGTGTCCGACCCTGTGCGACCCCATAGACAGCAGCCCACCAAGCTCCTCTTTCCCTGGGATTCTCCAGGCAAGAACACTGGAGTGGGTTGCCATTTCCTTCTCCAATGCATGAGAGTGAAAAGTGAAAGTGAAGTCACTCAGTTGTGTCTGACTCTTCGAGACCCCATGTACTGCAGCCTACCAGGCTCCTCCATTCATGGGATTTTCCAGGCAAGAGTACTGGAGTGGGGTGCCATTGCCTTCTCCCTAATCATGCAGAGTAAACTTAATATTATAATAATCTATTGTCAATCATTGTGTAAAAATGATATATCATACTGACTTGGAAAACAAATCATTTGAAAGTTTTATTCTTTTCATGTTTTATTATTTGGAATTTTCTACTTCATGAATTTTAGTTAGATTTGAACTGTCTTTATTTTTTAAAATAAGATTTTGTCTTTTTTTTTTAGAAACTAATTTTCTACTATCTTTGAGCTCTTATAGAAATGATAGTAGTCATGGTAAGGACATATCCTTTCAAACCTTATCTGATTCGGCTTATTAGTCAGCTCCTGAATAAGCTTTTGTTGAGAAGTTTAGACAAACATTTTATCCTTTCTCCAAAACTTTTTCACATTTTCAGACAAGTTATGTCTGAATTCTGGAATAAGTAGACATTTCAGAAAAATAAAATAACAAGTGTATGGATTTATGGAGACAGGAGAATGCAATTTCTTAATCAACATTTGAGAGCATCAAATTCCAGAGAGGAAAGTCTACTTTGAATATTATTGTGTAGATTGAATGATCATATGTAAATTGCTTGGTATATTTTTCTGTTTATATGCAAGTATGTGTATGGACTCTGTGGGCTTTTTTGTGTGGGTGGATATGTGGTCAAATTATGTGGATGGGTTTGTTTGTGGGGAAGTATGGGGTGTATACAGGAAATTAGGAATCAGAAGCCCTTATGGTTTTACTTTAACAGAGGTAAGGATGGATCGAAGTGGCTTTCAATTTTCATATGAAATCATTTAAGCTGGCATTGGTCTCATAATATACATCAAACATGAATTAAAAACAGTTTTAAGGAATGAAATTCTCCCAAAGAAGGTAAGCTTACAAAACTACATGAGTGTGTGTATTTTTTTTAAATTGAAACTACCTGACCCAGCATGTAATAATTTTATGTCTAGAAAACTGACCCCCAGGTCATTAAATAACAATTCTTCTATACCTTAAGTTATTGAAAACCAGTGTGAATAATTTAGCCCATTTCAGACAAATAGCTGTATAGCCATCTGCCTACATACGCTTTAACCCTAAGCCAATGAGCATGGTAACAGTGGAGAGCTCCAAAAAGAGTACAGTCTGCACATAGCGTAGAACTGAAAAAGGACACCAGCATCCACAGATGGATTTGCCTACCACATTGAAATCAACATGGCAAAGAGGAGAGGAAATGAAAAGTGTTTATTTCCTCAGGAAATCACATATATTCACTCTGATGGGAACACATCCATTCAACAAACATTTACTGAGAGCCTACTATGTGCCAGGCCCTGTTCTGTGTGCCAGAGAAGAGTCCTGAGAGAGCCCCTTCTGGTCTGTAAGGATAGCCTTATACCTGGGATGTGTTACCATAGAGTCTGGGCAGAGTCTGATTGTACCTCCTCAGGCAAGGTGAACCTCCCTAGGGACGAGTGACACTGGGGCTGGGTCCTGAAGGATGAGTAGGAGTTTACAAGAGAAGAGTGAGGAGGGCATTGCTGGCAGCAAGATCAACCCTGAAGAGGGGTTCGAAGCATATGACACATTTGGGGGAATGGCAGGAAGTGTCATGTGTGTGGAGCAAAAGGCTAGGTAGATAACACTTTCTGGCTCTTCCCAAAGAGGTCACAGTCTTAGCTGGCAGAGATTTTTTTTTTTTTCTCTTTTGGCCCACATAGTGTTTTAAAAATATTTTGAATTAGTTGCCAAGATTTAAAAATTGGAAGATTTCTCATAAAATTCCAGATTTCTGGCTTCTCTTGGAAAAAAAAATCAGAAGATCTGGCAACACTGGGCCCACATTCCCACATGGCAACAAATGACTGGAGCTGAATAGCAGCTCCTATGCCTCCTCCCTCTGCGAAAGAGGCAGGAGCTTGCCAGTTCACCTCCCCCTCCCCCTTTCCCCTTCCCCTTACTATCTCCACCCCCATCCTGCTCTCCTCTCCTTCCTGTTATGTACCTGGCCACCTCTGAACCTGCTGTTGTCCTGGGTAACTGCTGAACAAAATGGCCATGTTTCTTGCTTGCATGGAGCACAGACAATAGAAGGCTTCCTGGAGAAAAGTGAGAGGACAAAGGGCCTTGGATATCTTCCTAAGGAATGAGGGTTTCATCCTACAGGCCCACAGGGGGACAAGAAATATACTTAAAACAGTGATGTGATTAAGTCTGTCCTTTAGAACTCTGACAACAGAATGAAAGATGATGACATGGATAGACAGGATCCAAGGCCAGGAAACAAGTAAAAGGCCATCACAGCAGTCAAGAGAGATCCAAACTAGGAAATGATATTCTACTTATGACCCTAAAAAAGCTATAATCAAACTTTGAACTGTTAAAGCATTCTCCAAAGAGAAGTCTCATAAAACTTCAAATACAGTAAAATCTCAATGTATGTATTTTGAATGTTGATGTATAAAAAGGAAAAAGAAAGTTCACCAGAATAACATAGCAATAGCAAAGAAATGCCGACCTTTGAAGTTTTGTAATGAGTAGCAAACGTAAAGCCTCGGGCCTTCAGATCAGCCCCACTAAAGAGTCTGTAGGCAGCCCCATGGGTCTGTTTTTTTCAATTCATAGTTCACAATATACCATGATCTAGCCCCACATGCAGGAATTTATATATTAGGCCAAGTCAACCCAATTGCAAAAGGGAAGTTTTAAAATGATAGACATATTCCTTGTCCTTTTTCAAAGTT
Source organism: Budorcas taxicolor (assembly GCF_023091745.1). NCBI lineage: Eukaryota > Metazoa > Chordata > Mammalia > Artiodactyla > Bovidae > Budorcas > Budorcas taxicolor. The sequence goes on along the minus strand of NC_068911.1, from coordinate 132,596,934 downwards.
TCTCTCAACAAGAGAATATATACTCTTTAAATTAGCTAAACGTTTAGAAGCTGAAATTCTATCATCCTCAGAAACTTTTTAAGACACAAGTAATTTAAATCTCCACAAAATGTGCTCAGTTTCACTCATGTTTTATGGATGCAGGTTTTGCTTTCTTAGAGTTCTGCCTATTCACCTATAGCTGGAGTTGTCCTTTTATCATTCTCATCATATTCTTTTCCTCAAACTTCTCTAGAGTAGGGAAGAGGAAGAAGAAAGTTAGGAACAAGGAGAGATCATGATGCCAAAGGATCTTTTACTTTAAAAACTTTGAAGTTTTACACAAATGTACGATTGTGTGGTTGAAAGGGTAAACAGATTGCTGGAGGTCTTTCTTAAAATAATTAAGAATTCTTCAAATCTCTAGTGCTTCTACTCCAATGGGCTCATTGTCAAATAACGTGGCTCATAAATGCCCAAATCCTCCACCCATTCTGCCAAACATTCCATCCTTTAAACAGCCTGGAACATGCTTCTTGTGTTTCCTGTCAATATTACCCACAGAAAGATACAGAGTTCCATGCCTTCTGTATAGATGCTTGGATCCACCTTGAATGAATGAAATCTCAGAGTATATAGCTGCCCTGAGACGAGGAGCAAAAATACCTTCCAAGGTGCCTTGTGATATTTATCATCAGCACTCTGTGTTCTTCTAATAAGATAGCAAAGTCTTAGAATGTTTAATTATAAAAAGTTATTAGTTCAACAGTCTTTCATGCACATGAAGCTCAACAGGGTATAATGCAAATAAGTGCTCCGATTCTTTTTCTAAACTGTTGTATGCAAAGAAGCTATATGAGGCTATTTAAAGTTGAAGCCTGGAGCATAATAATAACAAATGCTTTATACCAATCACTGATCTCAGTAATACATATATGTGTGCTTAGTTGCTCCGTCATATCTGACTCTTTGCGATCCCATGGACTGTAGCCCACCAGGCTCCTCTGTCCATGGAATTTTCCAGGCAAGAATACTGGAGTGTGTTGCCATTTCCTCCTCCAGGGGATCTTCCCTACCCAGGGACTGAACCTGCATCTCTTGCATCTCCTGCATTGGCAGGAGGATTCTGCTTTTTATCTGGTAGGATAAAACTTCATAACCTTATCAGATTAAGGGTGTTCTTAATATCATGATCTCCTTTAGCAGTTGAGAAAACTGAGGCACAATGAGTTTTAAGCAGTTTCCCCAAAGTCTCTCAGCTGGGAGAACTAGGGTTTGAACCCTTGCTGTTTGACTTTCAAGTCGGGGCTTAATGTCACTGTTCTTAACTCCTATACTATACAGATGTGCTTGCTTAAACATCCAAGGATACTGATAATTTACAAATAGCAACTCCTTCCCCACCCTCAGGCTCCAAATCTCCTCATTTTGGTTAATCTGGAGACAGTTTCAAGGTCCCTGTGTGCACGCTAAACCGCTTCAGTCTTGTCTGACTCTTTGCAACCCCATGGACTGTAGCCCATCAGGCTCCTCTAGCCATGGGATTCTCCAGGCAAGAATACTCAAGTGGGTTGCCATGCCCTCCTCCAGGGGATCTTCTTGACCCAGGGATCAAAGCCTCGCCTCCTCTGCCTCCTACATCACAGTCGAATTTTTACCACTGAGCCATGGAGGGGAGGTCCCTAACATGTGTCATATGAAGCTAAATTGCAAAACAGAGCAAAATTTCTTATAAAAACACAAGATAAAAACTGCTCCTCAAATATATCTGGCATTGGTGCAAATCTAGTACATGGTATATAGCCAAGAATAATCAGTGGAGAAAGGATAGCCCTTCAATAAATGATATTGGGAAAACTGGACTTCCGCATGCAGAAAAACGATGCTGAATCCCAGTCTTACACCATTCACAAAAATAAACTCAAAATGAATTCAAAGTAAACATAAGAGCTGAAACTGCAAAATTCCTATAAGAAAATATAGATAAAAGCTCCTTGACATTGGCCTTGACAGTGACTTCCTGCATAAAACACTAAAGCACAGGAAACAAACCTTCTAGAACTAACACCCAAAAAAGATGTCCTTTTCATTATAGGGGACTGGCATGCAAAAGTAGGAAGTCAAGAAACATCTGGAGTAACAGGCAAATTTGGCCTTGGAGTACAGGATGAAGCAGTGCAAAGGCTAATAGAGTTCTGCCAAGAGAATGCACTGGTTGTAGCAAGCACCCTCTTCCAACAACACAAGAGAAGACATCACCAGATGGTCAACACTGAAATCAGATTGATTATATTCTTTGCAGCCAAAGATGGAGAAGCTCTATAAAGTCAGCAAAAACAAGATGAGGAGCTGACTGTTGCTCCGATCATGAACTCTTTATTGCCAAATTCAGACTTAAATTGAAGAAAGTAGGGAAAACCACTAGACCATTCAGGTATGACCTAAACCAAATCCCTTATGATTATATAGTGGAAATGAGAAATAGATTTAAGGGACTAGATCTGATAGACAGAGTGCCTGATGAATTATGGACGGAAGTTTGTGACATTGTACAGGAGACAGGGATCAAGACCATCCCCAAGAAAAAGAAATGCAAAAAAGCAAAATGGCTGTCTGAGGAGGCCTTACAAATAGCTGTGAAAAGAAGAGAAGCAGAAAGCAAAGGAGAGAAGGAAAGATATACCCATTTGAATACAGAGTTCCAAAGAATAGCAAGGAGAGATAAGAAAGCCTTTTTCAGTGATCAATGCAAAGAGATAGAGGAACACAATAGAATGGGAAAGACTACAGATGTCTTCAAGAAAATGAGAGATACCAAGGGAATATTTCATGCAAAGATGGGCTCAATAAAGGACAGAAATGGTATGGACCTAACAGAAGCAGAAGATATTAAGAAGAGGTGGCAAGAATACACAGAACTGTACAAAAAAAGATCTTCATGACCCAGATAATCATGATGGTGTGATCACTCACCTAGAGCCAGACATCCTGGAATGTGAAGTCAAGTGGGCCTTAGGAAGCGTCACTACGAACAAAGCTAGTGGAGGTGATGGAATTCCAGTTGAGCTATTTCAAATCCTGAAAGATGATGCTGTGAAAGTGCTGCACTCAATATGTCAGCAAATTTGGAAAACTCAGCAGCGGCCACAGGACTGCGAAAGGTCAGTTTTCATTCTAATCCCAAAGAAAGGCAATGCCAAAGAACAGTCAAACTACCACACAATTGCACTCATCTCACACGCTAGTAAAGTAATGCTCAAAATTCTCCAAGCTAGGCTTCAGCAATATGTGAACCGTGAACTTCCAGATGTTCAAGCTGGTTTTAGAAAAGGCAGAGGAACCAGAGATCAAATTGCCAACATTCGCTGGATCATCAAAAAGGCAAGAGTTCCAGAAAAACATCTATTTTTGCTTTATTGACTATGCCAAGCCTTTGACTGTGTGGATCACAATAAACTGTGGAAAATTCTTAACCAGATGGGAATACCAGAACACCTGACCTGCCTCTTGAGAAACCTGTATGGTAGGTCAGGAAGCAACAGTTAGAACTGGACATGGAACAACAGACTGGTTCCAAATAGGAAAAAGAGTACATCAAGGCTGTATATTGTCATCTTGTTTATTTAACTTATATGCAGAGTACATCATGAAAAAGGCTGGGCTTGAGGAAGCACAAGCTGGAATCAAGATTGCCTGGAGAAATATCAATAACCTCAGATATGCAGATGACACCACTCTTATGGCAGAAAGTGAAGAAGAACTAAAGAGCCTCTTGGTGAAAGTGAAAGAGAATAGTGAAAAAGTTGGCTTAAAGCTCAACATTCAGAAAACTAAGGTCATGGCATCCGGTCCCATCACTTCATGGCAAATAGATGGGGAAACAGTAGAAACAGTGGCTGACTTTATTTTTGGGGCTCCAAAATCACTGCAGATGATGATCGTAGCCATGAAATTAAAAGATGCTTACTCCTTGGAAGGAAAGTTATGACCAACCTAGACAGCATATTAAAAAGCAGAGACATTACTTTGCCCACAAAGGTCCATCTAGTCAAGGCTACGGTTTTCCCAGTGGTCATGTATGGACGTGAGAGTTGGACTCTAAAGAAAGCTGAGTGCCAAAGAATTGATGCTTTTGAACTGTGGTGTTGGAGAAGACTCTTGAAAGTCCCTTGGACTGCAAGGAGATCAAACCAGTCCATCCTAAAGGACATCAGTCCTGACTATTCATTGGAAGGACTGATGTTGAAGCTGAAACTCCAACACTTTGGCCACCTAATGCGAAGAGCTGACTCATTTGAAAAGACCCTGATGCTGGGAAAGATTGAGGGCAGGAGGAGAAGGGGACGACAGAGGATGAGATGGCTGGATGGCATCACTGACTCGATGGATATGGGTTTGGGTGGACTCCGGGAGTTGATGATGGACAGGGAGGCCTGGCGTGCTGCAGTTCATGAGATCACAAAGAGTTGGACACGACTGAGCCACAGAAGTGAACTGAACTGAACAGGCAAGAAAAGCAAAAATAAATGAGTGAGACTATGTCAAACTGAGAAGCTTTTGTGCAGAAAAAGAAATGGTCTAAGAAATGAAAAAGCAACCTTTGAACTAAGAGAAAATATTTGTAAACCATTTATCTAAAGGTGGCTCAGAGGTTAAAGCGTCTGCCTACAATGCGGGAGACCCGGGTTCTATCCCTGGGTCAGGAAGATCCCCCTGGAGAAGGAAATGGTAACCCACTCCAGTATTCTTGCCTGGAGAATTCCATGGACGGAGAAGCCTGGTAGGTTACAGTCCAGGCGGTTGCAATGAGTCGGACACGACTTCACTTTCACTTTCACTTTTTACTTTCATGCATTGGAGAAGGAAATGGCAACCCACTCCAGTGTTCTTGCCTGGAGAATCCCAGGGACGGGGGAGCCTGGTGGGCTGCCGTCTATGGGGTCGCACAGAGTCGGACACGACTGAAGCGACTTAGCAGCAGCAGCAGCAGCATATGGATTTATAAACTTTGGAAATTAAAAAAAAACAAACAAACAAGTGTTGCAGAGGATATGGAGAAAAGGGAAACCTTGTGTATTCTTGTTGGGAATGCAGCTTTGTACAACTGCTATGAAAGAAAGTAAAGTATTAAAATCACATTTTCCCTATTTGGGTATGTATTCAATGGAAGTGAAATCAAGATCCTAAAGAGATAAATGTGCCCCCTTGTTCATTGCAACTTTATTCACAACAGCCAAGATATGGAAACAACCTACATGTTCACCTGCAGGTGAATGAATAAAGATGTGATATATATGATATTATTCATATGAAAAAGATGGAAATCTTGACATTTAGAACAACATGGATTACCCTTGAGGATATTATACTGTAAAGTAAGTAACACAGAGAAAAGACAAATGCCGTGTGATCTCACTTTTATGTGGAATCTGAAAAAGTCAACCTCATAGAAACAAAAAGTAAAGTGGTAGTTGCCAAGGGCTGGGGATAGGGGAAGTGGAAGAGATGTTGGTTAAAGGATACAAAATTTCAGATAAGATAAATAAGTTCTGGAGAACCAATGTACAGCATGGTAACTACATTTATCACTACCACATTATATACTTGCAAGTTGCTAGGAAAGCAGATCTTAAACATTCTCACCACTCTCACAAAAAGAAAATTACATGAGGTGATGGGGGTATTAGCTAACCCTCTTGTGGTAATCCTTTTACAATATATATTTGTATCAAATCTTCACACTGAATACCTTAAACTTACGCAATGTTGCATGTCAATTATATCTCAACAAGGCTGGAAAAAACACAATAAAATAACTCACCTCAGCAATAGACATTCTTGTATACCATCAAACAGTGCAAATTAATATTTTAGTGACACTGGGATTTCTGGTTTAAGATGGTGCCAACCTAAGTAGCCTCGGGTTCACAGCCCACAAACTGTCCATTTGAAATACATATTAAGACAGCTAAAATTATGAAAAGTCATACTACAAAGAAAAATAAACTCAAAAGCTTTACCACATGCGAGAATCTTCATGGAATTTCCACAAGTAAGAGTGCTATGGAGCTGAATTCACAGACATGATGGCTTTCCCACTCTGTCCCACTTTTGAGTTACAATAACATCTTTGGCTATTGAATAGGTGTGTTGTGTGCATGCTCAGTCATGTCTGACTCTTTGCAACCCCATGGATAGTAGCCTACCAGGCTCCTCTGTCCATGGAATTTTCCAGGCAAGAATACTGGAAATACTGGAGTGGGTTACCAGTTCCTATTCCATGGGATCTTCCTGACCCAGGGATAGAAAACGTGTTGGCAGGCATATTTTTTTTACCACTGAGCCACCTGGGAAGCCCCATTAAATAGGTAGAAGAATGCTATTGTTAATCTCTCTTCAGTGATGCAGAAGCTAGTTCTATCAGAAAATAAGGCAAAGACTACTTTTTTTACAAGCAAAAAATTTCCTTTAAAAGACAAAGCTAAATTTTACCATCCCTCCTGGGTTTCCCAGGTTGCTCAGGGGTGAAGAATCCACCTGCAAATACAGGATACGTGGGTTAGATAGAGTCGAGGAGATCCCCTGGGGAAGGAAATGGCAACCCACTCCAGTATTCTTGCCTGGAAAAATCAAAGGACAAAGAAGTCTGTGGGCTTCAGTCCATGGAGGTCCCAGAAGGGTCGGACATTACTTAGTGGCTACACAACAATAACCAGCATCAGTGCATCACACTATGCCCATTCAGAGACCATTACATGGTTTTTGAGGGGAAAAAAAAACAGAAACGAAAACCAGGTGGGGGGAGTGATTAGGGTGCATCACTCTCTGAGAGGAATGTCCCTTTAGATGGAGTATCCTAACAGGGTCAAGAAATGGTGTGTGTTCTAAGGCTGCAATGCCCAGTATGCTGACCTTTAGTCACATGTGAATGTTTAGATTTAAGTGAAGAAAAAGTATACAAAATTAAAACTTTATTTCCTTAGTTATACTAGCCGTATTTCCAGTACCCAATGGTTACATGTGACTAGTAGCTACTGTGCTTGGCTGTGCAAATTATAAACCATCTCTATCAGCAGAGAAAGTTCTCTTGGCAGTGCTACTCTAAGATAAAATCCTTCAATAAAATATGAAATATGGAATAGTAATAATACCAGTTTCATAAGATTTTTTAAAGCCTACCAAGCAAAGACCATCAGGAACATATTTGAAGCCAATGTTTGTTGAGCTTGGTACATATAGAAGAAGTACTTCAGAGGAAACCCAGGGTACTTCAAGAGGGAGAAATTGAAGAAGGGTACCTGCAACATGTGGGGGGTTGAATTAATCAAAAGATGGCTTTGACAGAGTAAGTGGCGGAAACAGTCCATGGTCTTTTAACCCATGAATCTGTGAGAAGTTACTGCTAGATAAGTTTGTGCATGATCTTATCTCAGATGGTATGGATGTGAATGACCTTCTGGTAAGAAAGTTTGAGCCTAGATACTCTGTGATGCGCAAGATGATTTGGTGCAGCTTATTTGTTTTGCAGTTTTGAAAGTTGTACCTTCTGTCTCAGTTCTCAGTATCTTCCTCCCTCCAGTGCAGCCTAACTACCAGTAAGGACATTTTTCATTTTCTTGGTGATAGATCATTTTCTTTTGGAAATATGATCAATTTAGTCCTGCACCTCTCTTGAAAGTATAGTATCTAACAAACTCTTGCTAAATAATGAATGAGTTTTGAGGATCTAATGTACAGCATGTTGGCTATAGTTAATAACACTGTATAGTATATTGGAAATTTGCTAAAAAAATAAAAAATAAATCAACTATATTTCAAAAGAAAAAAAAAGGAGAAATGAAATTTGCTAAGAGACTAAGAGAGTAGATAGATCTCAAGTTTTCTCCAAAAAACAAAACAAACCTGTGATGTCTATAATTGACTTGATTGTGGTATGTGATTGTTCACTTGATAAGTCACACCCAACTCTTTGTCACCCCATGGATTGCAGCACACTAGGCTTCTCTGTCCCTCACTCTCTCCTGGAGTTTACTCATACTCTTGTCCATTGAGTGGGTGATGCTATCTAACTATCTCATTCTCTGCTGCCTCCTTCTCCTTTTGTCTTCAATCTTTCCCAGCATCAGGATCTTTTCCAATGAGTGGGCACTTTGCATCAGGTGGCCAATGTATTGGAGTTTCAGGTTCAGCATCAGTCCTTCCAATGAATATTCAGGGTTGATTTCCTTTAGGATTGACTGGTTTGATCTCCTTTCTGTCCAAGGGACTCTCAAGAGTCTTCTCCAGCACCGCCATTCAAAAGCATCAGTTCTTCAGTGCTTAGCCTTCTTTACGGTCCAACTCTCACAACTGTACATGGCTATAGGTAAAACCCTCTTTGACTATATGGATCTTTGTCAGCAAAGTGGTGTCTCTGCTTTTTATTATGCTATCTAGGTTCGTCATAGCTTTCCTTCCAAGGAGCAAATGTCTTTTCATTTCATGGCTGCAGTTACTGTCTGCAGTGATTCTGGAGCCCAAGAAAATAAAATCTATTACTGCTTCCACTTTTTCACCTTCTATTTGCCATGAAGTGATTATAGTAATCAATTCACAATGTATATACATGACAAATCATCACACTGTACATTTTAAACATATATAACTTTTTCAATTATATCTCAATTTTTAAAGAAAGAATGACAAAAAATAATTTAAAGTTAAAAAATAATAGAATGTATAGTATCTGAATCTATTAAAAAGGGTTGAATATTTGTAATGGCAGTTGTTTGGAAAACTGTAGGCATTATATCCCCTAGTTATTTTTTGTTGGATAATTGTTTATTGACCCATCTGGCGTGACAGTGACTATGCAGCAGTATTTGAGACTCTGGAGATTATGCACTTGGCAACTATAACAGAGAGAAACATGGACACGAGGATCATTATTAATGGTTGAAACATGTCCCAAGTGTCCCACAAACTATTTGGATCTTCCTCAGATGATCAAGTGTTTTGGGTTTTTTTCTCTTTAATTTGAATATGGGTTGTTTAGTTTTTCCAGTAACTGAAGAAGTGGTCCAGTATCTGGAAATTATCAAGGATATAGTTGTTAAGGATAAGGTTGTTGAATAAGGGAGTAGAACCGGCAAGGGAGAAGGAAATGGCTTAGAGGGTAACGAAAGTGAAAAAGTGAAAGTGAAAGTTGCTCAGTTGTGTCTGACTCTTTGCGACCCCATGGACTGTCCATGGAATTCTCTAGGCCAGAATACTGGAGTGGATAGCCTTTCCCTTCTCCAGGGGATCTTCCCAATCCAGGGATCGAACCCAGGTCTTCTGCATTGCAGGCGGATTCTTTACCAGCTGAGCTACAAGGGAACCCCCGAGGGTAAAGAAGGAATGTGTGAAGAAACACAGTACTAGTGGCTTGTGGCCCCTGGTTTGGTGGGAAGGAATGGTTTTGAATCAAATATGCTTTTTCTAGAAATGTTGATCTAGCTAGCTGTTCTCACAAACCATCTGCTTTCAGAGATTCTTCAGCTTTACGTTTCCATTAAGTGTAGTTTTTAAAATTCTTAATGCTGGAGAATGGATAATGTTGTTTCCTCTGGAAAATCTATCATTAGAATCTTAATGCTGTGTTAGATGTTACTAGTACATGATAAATTCTTTTCTGATGAAGTTTAAATGAAGTCGTTATCTGATGGTATTTCCAAAGATACCTAATCACCTTACCTAATATGTTGAAGCTGATTAGGCAGCTGGGAAGGAAGCCTGCTGATATATTTTGGTGATAAGAATGAAAAGTACACAATAATTTTTCATACGCTACAGTATTTAAATGGAGGAGAGTAGAATTCTTGATTGGGATAGTACACAAAATTGGAGATTTAGTCTTCTTCCTAGGAAGAAGAACATATGACAGTGATAAATGTCCAGTTGTTTTAAAGTGAAAGTCGCTCAGTTGTGTCTCTGCAACCCCATGGACTATAGTCCATGGAATTCTCCAGGCCAGAATACTGGTGTGGGTAGCTGTCCTCTTTTCCACTGGATCTTCCCAACCCGGGGATTGAACCCAGGTCTCCCGCTTTGCAGGTGGATTCTGTACCAGCTGAGCCACCAAGGTAACCCAAAATATATAGTATGAAAAGCACCAATTTACATTTCCTATGTAAGTCTGACAAAAACTTTGTGTGGGCTGTTATTGTATCTATGTGTATCTATAGATACATGCATTTATACTGTATCTATATGTTTTTTAATGTGAAGAGTACACAGTAATTGATACATATTTAGAACAATTTTATTTATACATGACATAGAAATGCTGAAGTTTTCTTTGAATTAGTCAACTTAAATTTGCCCTAGTTTTAAGAAAGAAAGGGCTTCCCTTGTGGCTCAGCTGGTAAACAATCTGCCTGTAATGTGGGAGACCTGGGTTCGATCCCTGGGTTGGGAAGATACCCTGGCGAAGGGAAAGGCTACCCACTCCAGTATTCTGGCCTGAAGAAAAGAGCCAGACACAACTGAGCAACTTTCACTTTCATTTCAAGAAAGAAAAAAGCTCTCAATAATCTTGAGTTAATTAAAACTGGCAAACAAACGGAGTCGTTCCTATTATCCCTACTTTTATAAAGGAGAAAATCTTTACGCTACCCTGTATCTATTTAGGAAATGCAAAGACATTTCAGGGATAAAAGCTATCATGATATTTTTATTATTCTAATTCGGTGCCTACATTTGAAAAAGACAAAATCAAAATGAGTTGTCATAGGAGACAAGATATGCCTAAGGCAAGTAATAGTTACAAGCAATACGTTTAGAACAGTGATTAGTGAAGGTCATCATTAAGAACTTAAACTTTTTCCAAAGTAAAAGGCTTTATATATAATATATATAAAATTCATTTGGTTTTGTCAGTTCTTAGTTGTGGCACACAGGACCTTCCATCATGTGGGATCTTTAATTATGGCACATAGACTCTGTAGTTGTGGCACAGGCTTAGTTGCCCCGCAGTGTATGAGATCACAGCTTCCGCCACCAGGGATCGAACCTGTGTCCCCTGCATTGCAAGACAGAGTCTTAACCACTGGACCACCAGGGAAGCCCCTAAAGCTTTTATTTAAAATATATCAAGCACAAAAAGAGTTCAGCTCAGTTCCATCACTCAGTTGTGTCTGACTTTGCAACCCCATGGACTGCAGCACTCCAGGCCTCCCTGTCCATCACCAACTCCCAGAGCTTGCTCAAAATCATGTCCATTGAGTCAGTGATGCCATCCAACCATCTCACCCTCTGTCATCCCCTTTCTCATCCTGCCTTCAATCTTTCCTAGCATCAGGGTCTTTTCCAGTGAGTCAGTTCTTCACATCAGGTGGCCAAAGTATTGGAGTTTCAGCTTCAGCATCAGCCCTTCCAACGAATATTCAGGACTGATTTCCTTTAGGATTGACTGGTGTGATCTCTTTTCAGTCCAAGGGACTCTCAGGAGTCTTCTCCAATGCCACCGTTCAAAATCATCAATTCTTTGGCCCTCAGCTTTCTTCATGGTTCAACTCTCACATTCACACATAACCACTGGAAAAACGATAGCTTTGACTAGATGGACTTTTGACTAGGCATAGAATAATTTAGACATTTTTAACAGAAAGAAAATCCATTCTAGTCTGCTCTTTAAAAAATATCATCCATGATCAGATAAAGATCTGTAAATAGTTTTCTCTTTTGAATAAACTCATCAGTTTAAAGAGCTTGGTCAAAATTTTTAGCACTTTTTTTTCTGACTCTGTATTTATAGATATTCTAATCCCAAGCACATAGAGTTTACTCTTCAAGAGAGATTTTCTATACTTTTAAAACATACTTAAAATCTGTCTTTATTATTTTTTTATTCTGACGTAACCAGATATTTTTTAGTTTAGAGCAAAATTATTTCTTTTTTTAAAAAGTAGTAAACTAAAATGTATCCATTACTCTGTGGAAACATCCTCCACCATCACATATTTTTACTTTAAAACAAACATGTATGTCAAAATAAATCAAACATATTTGTGCATCTTTTTTAACCTCTTAATTGAAGACTGCTCTGCATGTATTAAATAATAACACAAATATGTCAAAATTATGTGCTTACATATATAAAGATTATTTCTCAGTAAAATCAAAATAATATTGAGTTTAAACTGAGAGTCTCAAGAAATCTTATGATTTGTAGCTTTATATAAATTTATATCTTTTCATACCTCTTGCTATTATGATACAATGTACTTAAATACACAATATTCAATGTTATAATCTCAAAGGACTAACTAGAAAAACCAATAAAGGAAATTTAGGAAATTTACATTAGACTTTATTTTTTGGCTGTGCTGGGTCTTAGTCGCAGCACATGGAATTTTTTAGTTGTGGCATTTGGGATACAGTTCCCTGACCAGGGATCGAAACTGGGCCCCCTGCTTTAGAAGCATAAAGCACTGGACCACCAGGAAAGTCCCTCATATTAGACTTTTTATGAAAAATAAAGTCTAGTATAAACTAGAATATTTTGCTAATGTTGTTTTTAATGAAATTGGGTAAAAACATTAAGCAGTTTTTAAACCTGAAATTATTAAATCAACTATAATAATTTTGATAGGAATATTACATGAAATTTTAAAATATAATTTACAAATGTGTACTTATAGCCAAAAATTTGAATATTATAAATCATAGTTAAACGCTCTTAGCATTTTGCTTTCCTTCTTGTTACCCAGAAGCTAAGGCCATGTAGTTTGGGATTTTTTTCAAAACCTAAATATATCAATATTGTTTTTAAAAGTCAATAAGAACTTAGTCCATTAAACCTAATTTCTAAAATCTTTCCCTTTTGATTAGATCCATTTAAAGTAAATATTCCTAGAGTGACAAATAATGACAATTTCTAAAAGTAATTAATGTTTACAGTTTCCAAGGAGACAGGCAAAAAAATAAATGAGAGAGAGCCAGCTACAGACAAATATGGCAGAAATCATAGTATTGGAAGGAAGGGTCTGAATGGTTTAAAAGTCCCTATTACCTAAGTATGGCTTCCCAAGTGGCACAGTGGTAAAGAATCCGCCTGCCAATGCAGGAGATGCAAGAGACACAGGTTCAGTCCCTGGGTTGGGAAGATTGACTTTAGCAACCCATTCCAGTATTCTTGCCTGAAAAATTCCATGGACAGAGGAGCATGGCAGGCTATAGTTTATGGGGTCACAAATAGTCAGACATGACTAAGCGACCGAACAACAGCAAAAAACAATATTAGCTAAGTATACAAGTTGAGGTTACAGGTATAGACATCACTCCAGGACTTTTAGATGAAAGTGCAGTGCCTGAATCTACTAAAAAGGTTTGCTTCTGTTCTCCTATCATTAGAGATAATTCTCCTTCCTGGTTTAAGGGATTCCTTGGGAGATTGGGTGCTGGTCTTGCTTGAAGTCTCTTTATTTTCCCAGAGAAGTTTCAAGTTCCTTTTTCTCTTCTGTAGAGTTCAGAGCAGCTTTAAAATGTCTCTGTGATAAGTCTAAACTTTTAAGTAAACTTTTCCTGTAAAATTTTGGCTATTGGAAAATCCTTTAGAGACAACTTCAGAATCCTAATTGCATTTGTAAGTTTTCCTATGTCAATTAAAAAAATAAAGACCTATAGGTAGTTAAGATTTTGTTTCCTTTTCTGTTCACGTCCAAAGTTCTTCAATGTGGCACTGTAAGTACAAGTGATCTTTGATTGAATTATGCCATTTTAAAAAACACACGCGTTAGAAACGTAATTCAAAAAATATTAAGTCAGACGTTTGACCCGAAGCGACCAATGACTTAGATGGAGACCACCCCATGTGCACTGCAAGAGTCAGTGAGAATGGTGTTTCTACAATCTCAGGTTTCTGAAATGTAAACAAAGCCATCACTAGAGGTGAGATTGACAAACTCATAGCTCACAGATGAAGCTGAATAAAATAGTTCTCAGGGGCACAAAGACAAGACTGAAGAAGCCCTGATGAATGTTCTGAAGAATGACTCAAGGCAAAGTTTGTCCGAAGGATGCCAATCTGATGACAGCTCCTGAACTCCTCAGCCTTGGAAGCATCTCAAATATGAACCCATTGGGCCTGTGTCTATCATGGTGGCTGGGCCTTGTGTGGCTGACTCAATCCTAATAAATCAAAGACCTTCTTCCTGGATAGCTAGAAAAGATTCATTCAGGAAAAAGTGATGATCAAATTTCTACTCAGGCATATTGACACTGGAAATTTGCCACTTGGGTTTATACTCCAAATGGCCAATATTTGAATTTCATTGTAACAACAGAGGAGAAATCCATTTGGTCTAAGAGTGAATTATATCCATAAATGGATATGAAAATCAGGGTCCCAAATTTTGCTTTTTAGACTACCTGAATAGCAGTTATTATGTTCTCTTGTTTTGAATTTGTCTGTTAGTCTTGGGTGGCATAAGATTCATTGTGCTCAATGTAAGTGGAGGAAAGAATTGGAGTAAATCTTAGTATTTCAACCTAAAGATTTATGGAGCAATTATTTTATTAGAGTTCAAGTGCTATTGGAATTTACTCTTTGAAGAGCTGTTTTCATGTACCTATGATCTATCCGGACCGTGGGTCATGTGGGCTTGCCTCTGACTCACATGCTGAGCCAGAAATCTCTGGATTCCCAGGGTAAGAATGGGAAAGTTAACTACTCTCCTAGCAGCACACATACAGCAGCCTGTGCCTGTGCCTGTTACATGTTGTAAATCTAAGCTGGCAGTCTTTGAAAGCAGAGTTTTGGGCATCCTTGGCTGATCTGTTCTAGTTGGCTCAATGGACAGCCCTATGTCTACAGTGCTGCACTGAGGGTCAGGTCAGCGGAGTCCAGTCCCGTTTCCTCTTCAGTCACTGTGATCTTGAAAATACCAAAGGGAAAAGAAAATAATCGTGCACCCTCATCAGGCCCCCACTTTATGACTGCTGGTGTCCCAAGTTTCCCAGCCTGGAGAGGCAAATTCTTCACCTTCCACCTTGGATTGTTGGGATGTTCATTCAGCAAGAATGAGACCAGCTTCCCAAATGGCTATTAATTTTCTACAAAGGAGAAACATTTTTTCTACAAAAGAGATAATTGATTAGGATGAATTATTAACCAACTGTCATAGATGATCTTAGGGTCAAAGAGAGAAACGGAGCTGTCAAAAATCAAAAGCAATTTGGACCCTGGACCATTACTTAATCATAAAAAAGAATGAAACAGTGCCATTTGCAGCAATACGGATGGATCTAGAGAATATTAGACTTAGTAAGTCAGACAGAGAAAGACAAATTCTATATGATATCACTTTTTTGTGGAATCTAAAAAATAATATGTGAATCTCTGTACAAAAGAGAAAAAGGTCCACAGACATAGAAAACAAATTTACTGTTACCGTGGGGGAAAGGGAAGGAAAGAGAAACAAATTAAGAGTATGGCGCTAACAGATACAAACTACCATATGTAAAATAGATAAGCAACAAGTATTTATAGTACAGGGAATTATATTCCATACCTTATAATAGCCTAAAGTGGAGTATAATCTGAAAATATACATATAACTGAATCACTTTACTGTATACCTAAAACTAATACAATGTTGTAAAACAACTATGATTCAATTTTTTAAAAAATCTAAGAAACCAAACAAACCAAAAAAACAAATCAAACCACTACCACCACCATCAAAAAAAAAAAAAACACCAAAGAGCATTTCTTACTCTGAAGCCAATGGTCTTCACTGTAATCTCCACTGTGGTCCCCCTCCATGTGCAGAAGGTATGGAGACCTAACTGAAGGTTATCTCTGGCTTCCCTTCTCTGTATCATGAAGGAAGAAGCACAGTCTTGGCACAGTGGATGAGTGACTTGCTGTTGAGTCAGGGAGCCTGACCTTGGCACCATCTCTACTTCCTCAGACTTTGGATTTGGTATTTAATCTTTAAGCCTCAATTTTCCTATCTCTAAAATGGGTATTAAAAATAGGGTCAAATGGTCAAACTTGTAAATTTAGTCTATGAAATCAATGAAGAAATTTGAGTTTCCATCCTTGCATACAGAGAGTAGCTATCAAGTCTTTGCTATTATAAAGTTCAGGAGTTCCCAAGACATTCTCATTTTCAACACCAAGTGCAAGTTTGAGCATCCCTAGGACTACCCTTAGGTTCAATAATTCACTAGAAGGACTCACAGAACTCAGAAAAGATGTTATGCTCACAGTTTTCTACAGTGAAGGCTACAGATTAAAATCAGACAAGGGAAGAGATGTATAGCTTAGGGTCAAGGAGAGTCCAGGGTAAGGGTCCCAGCTGTCCTCTCCCAGTGGAGTTATACAACAGCACCTATTTCCTGTAGCAACTATATATGGCAATTGTTGTTGTTCAGTTGCCCAGTCATGTCCAACTCTTCATGACCCCATGGGCTGCAGCACTCCAGGCCTCCCTGTCCCTTACCATCTCCCAGAGGCTGCCCAAGTTTATGTCCATTGCATCGGTGATGCCACTAATCTTCTGATGCCCTCTTCTCCTTCTGCACATATGGAAATACACATAGAATAATTGCCAACCAAAGAAGCTCAGTTGAGCTTTGATGTCCACAGATTTTATTAGGAATCAGTCAGATAAACATGGTTGATTGGCTCCATCACTGACCTTAACCTCTAGACTTTTTGGAGGTTGACCTGATACTGCCTGGCTAAAGGGCCCCCAGTCATAAATTACATTGTTAGGAGAGAATGTTGTGGCTCAAGGGACCAAATAAATAAAAACATTCATCAAGCAGGACATTCCAAGGCTAGAGGCTGCTTCCCAAGAGCTGCGTACAAAGGCCAAACCTCTCTTAGGACAAAATTAATCCCTTACTACAGACTATTGATAACCAAATCTCTTTTGCACTATCCATAAATCACTAAAATAAGACTTCAAATCTAAAATTGCTTAATAAATAGTTAATTCTGATAAAAAATTATGTTTTTAGCATTTACTATGACCCATGCACCCAGATGGGTCATGGAAATTGAAAAAAAAACAACCTCACTAATCTGCTGCCTCCCTGAAAGAACTAGTGGGAGGAACAGATATCAAGACAAGTTGTTACAGTATAATCTACCAAAGTCTTCTAGGATCCCAAGGAAGAAAATGCTTAAATTTGCTTGGAATTGCAGGGAAAAGCTAAATTATTTCCTCTTGGGAGAATTTTATGTTGAAGTTATAATCTTGGAAATTCACTCTTTGTGTTTTGCAAAACGGCTTAACTCTTAATTATATTCCTAATCTGTAAACAAGCACTGACCATAATACTCCAGTGATTGAAAGGGGTAGTCTCAACTGTTCAAAACTTCTCACTTCATTGATTCATCCATTCAAAACTCTCTAGCTAATTAATTTCCATGCTTCACTTCCCAATATTTTTGTCAATTGTTGCATCACAGTCCTTTGCTTCTGTTCCTTGGTAGTGGGTTGGGGAGAAAACAGGAAGAAAAAAGTTTTTGTTACATGTTTAGGAGGATGTGATCCTTACACAATACAAATATTTGCTTATTTTTTAGGCTGACTAAGAAGATTTAAGCATTTTCTTCCTTGGGCTCCTAGAAGACTTTGGTAGCTTATACTGTAACCATTTGTCTTGACATCTGTTTCTCCCACTAGTTCATTAAAGGAGGCAGTAGACTACTGAGGTGTTTTGTTTTGTTTTGTTTAATCACCATCCTTATGATAGAAAGTGAAGAGGAACTGAAGAGCCTCTTGATGAAGGTGAAAGAGGAGAGTGAAAAAGCTGGCTTAAAACTCCACATTCAGAAAACTAAGATGATGGCATCCAGCCCCATCACTTCATGGCAAATAGATGGGGAAACGATGGAAACAGTGACAGACTTTATTTTCTTGGGTTCCAAAATCACTGCAGATGGTGACTTGCAGCCATGAAATTAAAAGACACTTGCTCCTTGGAAGAAAAGCTATGACAAACCAAGATAGCATATTAAAAAGCAGAGACACTACTTTACTGACAAAGGTCTGTATAGTCAAAGCTACAGTTTTTCCAGTAGTCGTGTATGGATGTGAGAGTTGGACCATAAAAAAAGCTGAATGCCGAAGAACTGATGCTTTTGAATTGTGGTGTTGGAGATGACTCTCGAGAGTCTCTTGGACTGCGAGGAGATCAAACCAGTCGATCCTAAAGGAAATCAACCCTGAATATTCATTGGAAGGACTGGCTGAAGCTGAAGCTCTAATACTTTGGCCACCTGATGAGAAGAACTGACTCATTAGAAAAGACCCTGATGCTGGGAAAGACTGAAGGCAGGAGGAGAAGAGGATGACAGAGGATTAGATGGTTAGATGGCATCACCGACTCGATGGACATGATTTTGAGCAAGCTCTTGGAGGTGGTGATTGGTAGGGAAGCCTGCTCCATGGGGTTGCAAAGAGTTGGACATGACTAAGAGACTAAACTGAACTTATAGGTTGGCTATCTAGATCAACAGTCAGCAAACTCTTTCAGTAAAGCACCACATAGTAGTATTTTGGGTTTCGCAAACCAGATCGTCTCTGTTGCAGGTACTCAGCTCTGCTCTGGCAGTATGAAAGCAGCCATCTGCAAAACAGAAAGGAATGGGCACAGCTATGTTCTAAGAAAACTCTATTTACAAAAATGCAACTGGCCAGATTTAACTCTGGAGTCTAATTTGCAGACCCTTAATCTGTCTAGGTCATTCATTGCCACAAGAATACTGTGGATGTACCTGATGTAGAAGCACTGAGGGATAAAGGTTTTCTAGTAAATGCAGAAACATAAGTAGGCCAGAAATTAGGAGTATGTAGTTATCAGCTTTCCATATGTTGCACCAAATGAGATGGGATTCAAGCTATAGAGTAAGAATGACTAAGACAAATGACCCAAAACCATCTTTTTGACCCATTCTGACAAGCTCTGCCTTTATTGCAAAGACCAAGACCAAGTGAAGTAGCTCAGTCATGTCCAACTCTTTGCGACCCCATGGACTGTAGCCTACCATGCTCCTCCATCCATGGGATTTTCCAGGCAAGAGTACTGGAGTGGGTTGCCATTTCCTTCTCCAGAGGATCTTCCCGACCCAAGGATCTAACCTGTTTGTCTCCTGCACCAGCAGACTGAGCCTTGCCAACATCTGGGAAGTGCCTGAGGCTGTGGCTAGGCTTATGAGAAAGAATGGGGGATTTGAGAGCCAAAGGTGGTGTTGTGATATAAATAGTATTTTGGGTCTTCTGATTTTAGGAGAATATATTTGAGGCTGAATCTATACAACATGAGGTAAAGTCGAAAATGGATCATTTATTTGGTCAACATAATAAGCCACGTCAAGCACTCCTGCCTTCAAGCACTCTTACTTGTTGACTCAGTGTCTTTTTCCCTCCCTCATGCTTATCGGTGAAAAGCTGATTTTATTGGGGGAAGCAAAAGTACTCAACATAAATGAAGTTGATTTTTCAAGCTACCCTTTCCACTAGTGGTAGCCCATGTGAGACAATTCTGGACACTGAGATATAAGCAGAATTCTACTGGTAAAGCTTCTAGGAATGGTATGTTTTCCTTGTTAAAAATGGACAAACTCAGCTCGCATGTACTTACTTCTTCCAGCTAAGACCACAGATATGATGCCTAGAAAGGGAGCTACCACCTTGTTATCATGGGAATCAAACACCATGGAAGATGACACAGAGAACTAGAAGGAGCCTCAGTCTTCAGTGATTCCTTTAATGCCTATAATGCTTCCTTCTGGACTTCTAATTTATATGAGAAACAAAGCTTTATTGATAAGCCACTGTTGGTCGATTTCTATTAAATTTAGCCAAACATAACTCTAATTGGATTAATTGGCTTCAAATTTTTCAAAGCTATGAAAATCAGTCCATTGCCAGTACTGAAATGCTATCAACGATGATGGATAAAATCTTGACCTCACTTTGTGTAGTGTAAACAGTAGAGTTAAGAGCAGGATAGTACCGAATTGATCAATACTCTGGTTCACATTCTGTTACTCTTCATCAGCTCATTAGTTGCAGTTTCAGGATTTGTAGTGACTACTAAGAAAAGCATTTATGTTGGTGGAGTGTGGCCCATTAAGGAGTCTGGTTGGCTAAACACAGTCTAAGCTGTACGTGTTTAATACAAGCTGTTTCACAAAACTTGGGGAAAAGTAGAAAATCTCAGTGCTTGAAAGTTAGTACATCACCCTCAGGAGTATTTTTGCTGTTATCTACGAGTTAACTATTTCATATAAAAGGAAAGCATTTCTTAAAAGTTTTAATTATTCATTCCTTTTTCTCTAAGCTTTATAAACAAATTCTATTGAAACCATGCTTATGGTGAGCAATTCTTTAAAAACTGTCTCTTAAAAGCCTTTTGCCATTAATATTTTAGTTTACTAAAAATGAGTTATGCCTTAATTCTTTGTTAAATGTACAACAATTAAACAGCATATAATATTGAAGTTGGAAGTTTCTTTGCAATTGGATGGTTGAGCTTACAATAGATGGCTTATTAATGTAAACTTAGTGGGGGGTAAGCCAATGTTCTGATGTTTGAACAAGATCAAATTTACAAGGACATGATTTTTTCCTACCGAATTTCTAAATGTTACTATTAAAAGACATAGAATATGTGTAATACAAACATATGTATCCCAAGGGGCAGTTCAAAAAGATTGCTAAACATGGAAAGTTTATGGAAGAATCCAAAATCAAATTAATATCCCAGAACTTGGATACTAACTTGGATTTTGAAAATGTTTTCCAAGATTAAAAAGGAGTTTTGTTGAGGGGCCCCATATGGAAAACATGCATAATTTATTTAAAAGACCAAAGCAAAAGTGAATTCACAGTATGAAATCTGGTGATTATACTATAATTAAAGGACTGTTTTGTTTTCTGTTTTAAAATTATTGTCTTCGAAGTTTCTACCCACCCCTTTTCCCGCTATTCAGGGATTCAAAAGTTTAGAAAGAATTTTCTTCATAGAACTGAAAGCTTTTAGCTTTTCACTATAGTACAATAATGAATATCTTTTTATCCCCTCCCGCATTTTGACTTTCCACTTCATAGATTATATTTAAATAAACCAGCGGGGCTTCCCTGGTGGCTCAGACAGTAGAGAATCTGCCTGCCATACAGGAGACCTGGTTTTGATCCCTGGGCCAGGAAGATCCCCTGTAGAAAGGAATGGTTACCCGCTCCAGTATTCTTGCCTGGAGAATTCCAGGAACAAAGGAGCCGGGAGGGGGAGGGGGGGTGGCTACAGTCCATGGGATCTCAGGACATAACTGAGAGACTAACACTTCTTTCACTTTTCACAAAATCAATGATATTGACTGGCTAAACTGATTTGGCTGGCTACTTAAGTAAATGAATCAATTCTATACAGAATCATTTCTATAAAATCATTCATTCAAAAAATAGTTCTTATTTTAAATATAGCAATTTCATGTTTCAGCCAGGAACTTAAAAGAGAAAAGCAATGAGCAATGAACCATCCTGCCTCAGCCCCAGGGCACATGCCTGAATGCTTAAACTGCTTTTTCATCCACATTCAGAATACCCACATGGAGACCGGAAAGGTTGTCTGCCAAACTGCTTCATCCTGCAGTGTCAAGAGGTCTTCTCATAAGGGGAAAACCACCTGTCTTTATATCTGAACAAGGAAAGTGGATTGCTGGTTGGGGGGTTGGGGGTGGCGGTCGGGGAAGGTGGCTCAGAACTTGAGATAAGAGCCCAGGGTTAGATTAGGGTTGTATTATGGATCAAGCAAGGGTTCTGCCAAAAATCACCAAGGGAAAAGGAGGTCAGGAGGGAGACAAGGGGCAGAACAAGTGAAAAAGAGAACAAAAGGAAGAGGAAGGGAAATTTAAGAAATTAAGAGGAAACAAGAAAAAAAATACAAAGAGAGACAAAACAAGAAGTGAAGGAATGGATGCAGGGGCAGTGCGGAAACAAAGGAGATGAGGACAAGGAAAGGGAGGCAAGGAGGAGACACTGAAACAAACCAGTCCTGGACTATGAGTAGCAAGAGAAAGTGTCCTCAGAGCCTACACTGTATGCATCCACTGAAATTAAATAGGTATTGCATTTGACCTTACTCCTTTCATATGACTACAGTTTGCTCCTATTATATTACTGTAATAATATAAAAAATAGTCAGAACTTAAATCATTTTTAAAGCTAATTTTAAACTTTCCTACATTTTCTGAATGCTGTTGCTTTCAGTTGCAGATTGGATTTTAAAAGCTATGTAAACCAGTGTTATAGGTCCTGCCAACATTAAAAACAAAAAACCGTACTAAACTAAAATACCCAACTTAAATATTTCACACATTATGTTCGTGGATCTAATTACGTTTCTAGGCTCAGAAATAAAAATGTCTAATACGCACGTGTCGATAGAATGATATAATCTTTGTCATTTATCAAGCTTTGTGTAAAAACAACACTGGTAATATTATACTATAGTGTTTGTATTATAAATGGGGCATTGGCAAAGTAATTACAAATTGAAATTAAGAATAAGAACACTTTCAGATTGAAATGAGAAAGGATCAAATTGTAAAAGGTAAGCTGAGTTATTGATAACCCGGTCCCAGTGGAAATCAGTAAATATGTGATTAAGAAAGCATGCAGAGGGGCTTCCCTTGGTGGCACAGTGGTAACGAACCTGCCTGCCAATGCAGGAGACACAGGTTCGATCCCCGGTCTGGGAGGATCCCACATGCCATGGGGCAACTAAGCCCATGCACCACAACTGTTGAGCCTGTGCTCTAGAGCCTGGGAGCTGCAACTACTGAGCCCATGTGCTGCACCTAGGGAAGTGGCTGTACCCTAGAGCCCATGCTCCACAGCAAGAGAAGCCACTGCAATAAGAAGCCTGCACACTGCAACTAAAGAGTAGCTAGCCCTCACTCGCTACAACCAGAGAAAAGCCCGTGGAGCAGGAAAGACCCAGCACATCCAAAAATGAATAAATAAAATTATTTTAGATAATAATAATAAAAAGAGCATGCAGGGACTTCTCTGGCAGTCCAGCGGTTAAAACTCCATGATTCCATTGAAGGGGGCGTGGACTCAATCCCTGGTAGGGCAACTAAGATCCCACATTCTGCATGGCATGGCCAAAGAAATTAAAGAGATTAATTAGTTTCTTAAAAAGAGCATGTAAAACATAATCAAAGGGCCCTCCAAGAAGGCAGGACTAAAGTGCAGTTGTCATCAAGAAAGCTTGGGTCAAAATAATTGCATTATATTCTGAGTACAAGTAAGGTAATATGGTATATTAATGCACTGAATCTTGCAAATCTCTGTATTTTTATAAAGATGAAATTTCTGCAAAGCCCTCCTAGGAGGTTCCTCTCAGTTCTCTCAGCCACTTTCAGAAATAATTTTTGTTTGAAAGATATGTTCACAGGTACCCTTCTGTTTGGTATTTTAATGAGTCTTGGACTGGAAATCAGGACCTAGGTTTCAGTCATATGTCCAAAGACAGACTCTCTATGCTTTCTGGACTCTATTTTCCATCTGTAGAATGGGCATGTAAAGCTAAAATCACAAAGACATCTTCCAGAGATGTTGACTTTCCCTCCTTCCTCTTTCTTCTCTGGACTCTTGAAGCTGATTTCCTTTCTTTACTGCCAACTTTTCTTTTATCCTATTTCCTGTCAGCTATGAATGCGTCTCATTAATTCACAACAAATGTGGCTCTTGAATATTAGATGAGTGCTTGCAAAGTGCCAAGACCACTTTGTCTGCTCTATTTCATTTAATCTTCCCAATAGACCAATTACATTGTTTCATAGCAATAAGTATTCATCTAAATCATTTCCTACAGTGTATCACAACAATATTCCATCATTCTTAAATATCCAAATGTTGACTAGTTAATCTGTTTCCAATATTATAGTTAGAAGAATAAATATTGATTTATATATGTGTTTTTGTGTGTATATATAGATATAGATATAAAAACAATGCCAGAATAAATACATAGGTGTATATATATATATATATATATATACACACATAGTTCATTCATTCAGTAAATATTTATGTACCTGCTATGTGCCAAGCATTACAGTTATGATGATCAAAAAAATCCTATCTCCTGGCATCAAGACCTTATAGTGCACTGGAAAGTTTAAGTAAACAGACAATTATATAAAAAAGTATGTGCATAATTGGAGTACAAAAAAGGGATGATCAAGAAGCGCTTCTGGATTGGAGCCCTGAAAGATGAGAAACTACTGATAGAGATTTAGGGCAAAAGGTTCCTGCAGAGGAGAAATAAAGGGTTTTCCAGAAGCTACAGTTAGAACTGGACACAGAACAACAGACAGGTTCCAAACAGGAAAAAGAGCACATCAAGGCTGTATATTGTCATCCTGTTTATTTAACTTATATGCAGAGTACATCATGAGAAATGCTGGGCTTGATGAAGCACAAGCTGGAATCAAGATTGCCGGGAGAAATATCAATAACCTCACATATGCAGATGACACCACCCTTATGGCAGAAAGTGAAGAGGAACTAAAGAGCCTCTTGATGAAAGTGAAAGTAGAGAGTGAAAAAGTTGGCTTAAAGCTCAAAATTCAGAAAACGAAGATCATGGCATCCCATCCCACCACTTCATGGCAAATAAGTGGGGAAACATTGGAAACAGTGACAGACTTTATTTTGGGGGACTCCAAAATCACTTCATATGGTGATTGCAGCCATGAAATTAAAAGGCACTCTCCTTGGAAGGAAAGTTATGACCAGCCTAGACAGCGTATTGAAAAGCAGACATTACTTAGCCAACAAAGGTCCATCTAGTCAAGGCTATGGTTTTTCCAGTGGTCATATATGGATGTGAGAGTTGGACTGTGAAGAAAGCTGAGCGCCAAAGAATTGATGCTTTTGAACTGTAGTGTTGGAGACTTTTGAGAGTCCTTTGGACTTCAAGGAGATCCAACTAGTCCATCCTAAAGGAGATCAGTCCTGAGTGTTCATTGGAAGGACTGATGTTGAAACTGAAACTCCAATACTTTGGCCATCTGATGAGAAGAGCTGACTCATTTGAAAAGACCCTGATGCTGGTAAAGATTGAAGGCAGGAGGAGAAGGGGATAACAGAGGGTGAGATGGTTGGATGGAGTCACCGACTCAATGGACATGAGTTTGGTTAAACTCCAGGAGTTGGTGATGGACAGGGAGGCCTGGTGTGCTGCGGTCCATGGAGCTGCAAAGAGTCAGACGTGACTGAGCGACTGAATTGACTGACTGACAGAAACTAGAAGAGGCTACAGGAGAGATAATGTGTTTTACAAACTGCTGGTGGCAACCCACTGGTTATGAAACCAATTTCTTTAGTCATTACCAAAATTTCATGTAAAGTGAGAGAGAATAAAACACAATGGGGAATACCAGAGTGGTTAACTGTAAAAAGGTTAAATCTTGTTTTAAAAACTTTTGTTTCATCATGTGTGGGAACCAATTCAAAAATATTTGAGACACACTGAACTATAATGTTAGGAATGTATAGGAGACACCATAAGAAGTGTTAAAGATGAGATCTGAAATAAATCTTACTTCATCCTGGAGACAACGGGAGCCGTTAAAGAGTAGTTCAGAGAATATTGTGATCACATTTGTGCTTTGTAGAGATCCTTCTAGAGAAAGATGAAAGCAGAGCTGGGAGACTGCTTCAGTGGCTGCTGCAGTTATGCACAAGACATCGTGATGGGCTGGACTAGGAGAGTAGCCACGGGCATGGAGAGAGAGCCCACCTACGGCTGGCCCTCGATATACAGAGGTACGAATCCTTCAGGGGTAAATAATAGGTGAGGTGGAAGGCAAAATGATTGATCTGCACTTGAGGTTTGACCAAGAAGTAGGGATAAGATGACACTGGGTCTTGGGACTATCAAGAGACAAATGGAAGAGTTAGACAGTGAAATCTAATCTGAATTTTAAGAGAAATTAAATCCAGGAGCTGATTTATATTTAAAAGAATGAGAATAAGACATCTACCACAATAGTTTTAACTGAAAAGACTGGCATGGTGAGGATGCGGAACAAATGAAACTCTCATAGACTGCTGGTGGAGTAAAATTGGTCAGCAGTGTCCACTGAAGTTTATCATATGCAAATCTTATGACCCAGCTCTTCTCCTTGGTCCTCCTCTTTCCCAAAGAGAAAACATGATTTGTCCAAAAAGACACAGTCAAGAATGTTCACAGCAGCTTTCTTCATAATAATAAAAAAACAGAGAGCAACTTGAAGTTCATCAATAGTAGAAGGAATAACTTGTGATGTTTATACATTAAAATATTATAGCATCTCTTTCTAGTTATCAGCTGACTGCAATACACCCATCTGTAGTGCCTCAATGCATGAACAGCAGAGGGTTGCTTTTTTAATATGAATAGTACAAAATTACTATTCAATTTCTTTTGATGAGTTATTTTTGCCATTAAAAAGTCTTTTTATGGTACAGAAATGGTACAAAAGAAGTACCATTTATAGGAAGGTAAAGCAGATGAAACTAATCTGTGAAAGAGATGAAACTAAACAGATGAAACAAAATAGTGGTTACATTTTCTTGTTTTTTGTTTGTTTCTTTGACCATGCTGTGCAGCATATGGGATCTCAGTTCCCAGACCAGGGATGAAACCCGCAAGCCTTGCATTGGAAGTGCAGAGACTTAACCCCTGAACCACCAGGGAAGGTCCAGTGGTTACCTTTGATGGAGGACACTAATGGTTCAAAAAACTTCTAGGAGTTGAAAATGTTCTATTTTTTAATTTGAGAGGTGATAACATGAGTGTGTTCACTGTGTGAAAAACCATCAAGCTTTGCATTTATGATTTTTGACTGTGAAATATGTTTTACTTCAGCTTTTTAAAAAGTATATTGTTAATTAGAATAAATTCTAGCAGAAGTACAATTTCTGGTTCTGGAGACAGGCATCTCAGCTGCCCCAAGTTGAATTTCTCACACACTTCAGTTCATGCCTTAGTAGTGCAAGTAAGACATCTCTTATATGTTATTTCATGTTATTGTTATTCTCTTTACCCACATCTTCCTCCCTCCCAGATCCCCTTCCTAGTGTATTTAATATCTTTCCTTTAAATTCACTGTCCCTTTTTCTGTGTAGAAATATGTGTATCTTTGAAAATTGTGGTGATGTGTATATGTGCTTTTAAGATATATAAGTGATGCTGTGCTAAAAATCTCATTTTGATTTTTACATGTTAGACTTAAATACTGTGAATCTGAGATATGATCGTGTTATATGAAAATATAGCTAATTTATTATAATCACTGTATGGCATTCCACTGTATGCATGCATTTTGCTTCTTCATTACACTAATAATGGACCTCCACATTGCTTCCCACTCTTCACTACCACAACTCTACTAGTTTCCTCATGGATCTGCATGAGAGTTAATGAAGCACATTGTACAGCTTTTTATCTTTATCATCAATATTTTTTCCAGGAAGATTCAGTCACATTCCCATCAGCTTTTATAATTCTTTTGTATTTTTTCTCCAATCTGATATGCAAAAAATTCTAAACATATCTCAATGTGCATTTAACTTCATCTAATAATTTGTATTGGAATACAATTGCTTCACAGTGTTGTGTTGATTTCTGCTATATTTTTGTTGTGTTCAGTTGCTAAGTTGTGTCTCACTCTTTGCGACTTCATGGACTGTAGCACTCCAGGCTTCCCTATCACTATCTCCCAGAGTTTGCTCAAACTCATGTCCATTGTGTCTGTGATGCTATCCAACCATCTCATCCTCTGTGGCCCCCTTCTCCTCCTGCCCTCAATCTTTCCCAGCATCTGGGTCTTTTCCAATAAGTCAGTTCTTTGCATCAGTGGCTCAGTGGGTAAAGCATCTGCCTACAATGCGGGAGACCCGGGTTCGATCCCTGGGTCGGGAAGATCCCCTGGAGAAGGAAATGGCAACCCACTCCAGTACTCTTGCATGGAAAATCCCATGGACTGAGAAGCCTGGTAGGCTACAGTCTATGGGGTCGCAGAGTTGGACACGACTGATCGACTTTCCCTTCCCTTGCATCAGATGGTCAAAGTATTGGAGCTTCAGCATCAGTCCTTCCAATGAATATTCAGGGTTAATTTCCTTTAGGATGGACTGGTTTGATCTCCTGGCTGTCCAAGGGACTCTCAAGAGTCTTCTCTAGCACCACAGTTCAAAAGTGTCAATTCTTTGGGCACTCAGCTTTCTTTATGGTCCTACTCTCACATCTGTACATGGCTACTGGAAAAGCTTTGACTATACAGGCCTTCACTGGCAAATTGTGGCTTTGTTTTTTAATATGCTGTCTACGTTTGTCATAGCTTGAATCAGCTATATGTATACATATATCCCCTCCTTCTTGGACCAACCTCCCACCTACCACCTCCCATTCCCACCCATCTAGGTAGTCCCAAAGAACTGAGCCGAGCTTCGTGTGATTTATAGCAGGTTCTCACTAGCTATTTAGATAAAAATAAGCAAAAAATAAAAATTTTTTTAAATGACTGGTAAGATTATATATTTTTTCATGTGTTTTATTCATTTATATTCTTATTAGTTAACTGCTTGTTCATGCCTTTAATTCATTTTTCTTATGGGATTATTATTATTTTTTCATTGACTCTAAAGAAAGCTTCATATATTAACAAAATTGACTGTGTTCATATATTGCAGATATTTTTTCTCATTTGATTTTGTCTGATTTTATTATGGTGCTGCTGGTGGTGATTGGAAGTTTGTTTTGTTTTTTTGTTGTTTGATCGGTTTGGGCTTACGGCTGACTTTTTTTCTCCTTTAAAAAAAATTTTTTTTTTAATTTGTATCTAGCTGTCTTTTTATGGTTTTGGTTTCGAGGTAATATGCAATAAGGGCCAAAAAACCCTTCTAATTCAATTATATGTTTAGAGGTAAGAGAAATATAAGTGAGGAGGACTAAGGTTAAGAGGCACACTAATCCTATCAAGATGTATCAGGGAAGAAAGTAACCAACCAAACCAAAAGGAATTGTATTTGCAAAACAAATTTTTGATGTTAGAACCTACTTGGAATGTTTAAGATAAATCAAAATAGTGCTCGCTTCAGCAGCATATATACTAAAATTGGAATGATACAGAGATTAGCATGGCCCCTGTTCAAGGATGACGTGTAAATTTGTGAAGCATTCCATATTTGGGGGGAAGAAAGCATTTGGACCACAGTAAGAATTCAATAAATGGTAACAGTTGTTAAGATAGAAAAAGAGAAAAGATAAACCAAAATATATCCAGGATGTAGTTTTGATTGTAACCAGAAATATCAATAACCTCAGATATGCAGATGACACCACTCTTATGGCAGAAAGTGAAGAGGAGTTAAAAAGCCTCTTGATGAAACTGAAAGTGGAGAGTGAAAAAGTTGGCTTAAAGCTCAACATTCAGAAAATGAAGATCATGGCATCCGGTCCCATCACTTCATGGCAAATAGATGGGGAAACAGTGGAAACAGTGTCAGACTTTATTTTTGGGGGCTCCAGAATCACTGCAGATGGTGATTGCAGCCATGAAATTAAAAGACACTTACTCCTTGGAAGAAAAGTTATGACCAACCTAGATAGTATATTCAAAAGCAGAGACATTACTTTGCTGACTAAGGTCCGTCTAGTCAAGGCTATGGTTTTTCCTGTGGTCACGTATGGATGTGAGAGTTGGACTGTGAAGAAAGCTGAACACCGAAGAATTGATGCTTTTGAACTGTGGTGTTGGAGAAGACTCTTGAGAGTCCCTTGGACTGCGAGGAGATCCAACCAGTCCATTCCGAAGGAGATCAGCCCTGGGATTTCTTTGGAAGGAATGATGCTAAAGCTGAAACTCCAGTACTTTGGCCACCTCATGCGAAGAGTTGACTCATTGGAAAAGACTCGGATGCTGGGAGGGATTGGGGGCAGGAGGAGAAGGGGATGACAGGATGAGATGGCTGGATGACATCACTGACTCGATGGACGTGAGTCTGAGTGAACTCCGGGAGTTGGTGATGGACAGGGAGGCCTGGTGTGCTGCGATTCATGGGGTTGCAAAGAGTCGGACATGACTGAGCAACTGAACTGAACTGACTCTCTTTTCACCTGTACCATGTGATATTCTTGTTAGGCACTGAAGTCAGGCTAGGTTCCAATGATTGTAAGTGAGATCCTGGGGCCTGTGTCAGGAAGCAGATGTGGCAGCCTGTCGGCCATGGTGACTGCCTAGCATTAGTGGGAATTTCAGACAACCAGGCTGATCCTGACTGCAGTGTACCACATGATGAGGAAAGCAACAGTTCTTCTCTGGTCAGCATAGCTGCTGAAGAAATACAGTCACTTCTTTTTCTAGACACTTTATTTAGAAATTTAAACCATGCCTTATCCAGAAGTGGACTTGAGAGTATTTACATGCAAAAGAATATAGTGCAAGATTAAAAGAGTAAATGAAGAAATTATGGAAAGGGAAAGATTCAATTCAGTTCAGTTTAGTCGCTCAGTCATGTCCGACTCTGTGATCCCATGAATCGCAGCACACCAGGCCTCCCTGTCCATCACCAACTCCCAGAGTTCACTCAGATTCACATCCATCGAGTCAGTGATGCCATCCAGCCATCTCATCCTCTGTCATCCCCTTCTCCTCCTGCCCCCAATCCCTCCCAGCATCCGAGTCTTTTCCAATGAGTCAACTCTTCGCATGAGGTGGCCAAAGTACTGGAGTTTCAGTTTCAGCATCATTCCTTCCAAAGAAATCCCAGGGTTGATCTCCTTCAGAATGCACTGGTTGGATCTCCTTGCAGTCCAAGGGACTCTCAAGAGTCTTCTCCAACAACACAGTTCAAAAGCATCAATTCTTCAGCGCTCAGCTTTCTTCACAGTCCAACTCTCACATCCATACATGACTACTGGAAAAACCATAGCCTTGACTAGACAGACTTTTACTGGCAAAGTAATGTCTCTGCTTTTCAACATGCTATGTAGGTTGGTCATAACTTTTCTTCCAAGGAGTAAGCGTCTTTTAATTTCATGACTGCAGTCACCATCTGCAGTGATTTTGGAGCCCCCCAAAATAAAGTCTGATACTGTTTCCACTGTTTCCACTGTTTCCCCATCTATTTCTCATGAAATGATGGGACCAGATGCCA
This sequence comes from Budorcas taxicolor, assembly GCF_023091745.1. NCBI lineage: Eukaryota > Metazoa > Chordata > Mammalia > Artiodactyla > Bovidae > Budorcas > Budorcas taxicolor. The sequence goes on along the minus strand of NC_068911.1, from coordinate 132,565,756 downwards.
TGATCTTCGTTTTCTGAATGTTGAGCTTTAAGCCAACTTTTTCACTCTCCACTAGGATAAATAAGATAAAGCCAGAGATAACATTATTACACAAAATGCATACCAAAGGTTCAGTACAAGTTGTGAAATAAGGGTAGGAATGTTCGCTTCTTAGTAAAGAGAGCAAAAAGAGCGAAGCCTTTGCACTAAAGTTGTTCATGAAAATTATAATCACTCCTGATACTGAGTTCTAAGAGAAATTTCTCCATTGAGTAACATAAAGAGAACAATGCCCCATGACCTAGTTGATAAGGCCCTCAGCAACATGTAAACAGTCAGCAATACAAGCCTGCATGTGGGCAAGTAAAGAACAGTACTTGGTATTTTTACATAAAGTGTTTCTCATACAAAAAGGATTGTAAATATCTCCCCTTTCTTGATTAGCAAATTCTACTAGATAAGGAAGAAAGATGTTATGCATGTTCTTAACATTCAGTTCGAAATCCATGAGGTAAGTTTTGGTTCCTTCGAATTTTTGTAGTCAAATGTTTAACGTTGCAGGGCGGGCGTAGATAGGAATTCTGTAGTGAAAAAGGACTTTCACATTAAACTGCGTAATTCCTTGCTGGATTTTTATTCCTACCCAATACAAACTATCCTTTTTATAACTCTGTGGGGTACTTACTCAACAATATTTTATTGTAATGATGATGTGAACTACACAGTTGATTTGTTACCCACACGACCACTTTTCCTTCTGTCAAGAGTGGTTTTGTCTGTGTTTTCACATAAGTCGATTGGGCCATAAGAGTGATGAAGAAGGTACCTTAGAGGAAGAGTTAACTGGAACCAAAGGGAGGAGGCAACACGCATTTTTATGGCATCTTATTTTTGCCCTGGTGCACTTACAGACAGAAGTGGCGTGAACGCACCCTTTATAGAACACAATCGGCCTGGGCAAACACTGTCCTGTGTGTGGAATGAGTTTTGGAAGCAGAACAGAGGTGTGTTTTTCATTAGGCCACATTGGATTTTCGCATTCGAGAGTATAATTACCAAACCCAGCCCTCAAACCACTGCAAAAACATCACATGCTTCTTATACACATTTTTTCCCTTCAAACCAGCACTCAAGCGCCCACCAAGGGCCCTGCCCACAGTAGGGTTCATTTAAAATTCTTTTCAAACGCAGTTGTAACATGGCTCTCATCCACAAAACAAGTATTATCAGCAGTTAAATCATAGGATTATTCTTACGTTACAGATAACTAGGTACACTTAATGTGTAATAGTTATTATATTAAGACCCTGGGCCAGACTCTTTCTGTATAAAATTGCCCTCCAGGAGTCAGGCTCTCAGCAGTGCGCCAGTATCTCTTTCAAGCTTATAATGAACCTGTGCTCTAAACTTGATGTTTAGAAGGTCAAATTCAGTTTGGAGTTTAACTTCTATTTAAGTTTTAGAAGTAGCGCTAAGGAGAAATGAACCCAAAAAGAGGTAGACATTTTATGCTTATTTTTTTCCCTGAGAGCTCTCTTGGGCCAGTGAGAAATTCCAAGCATCAAGTTCTCTTTCCCTCTCTGCTCCTCACTGCATGTTGTAAACCCATGATTCTCCCCACTCACCCCTGCAGGCTTGGGGACAGCAGTTACTGAGCTTCCTCGGCAAGAGAACTTTCTAACCGAATTGTGTTCTAGCAACTTAAAAATCTAATGCAGCTTTTTATTTTTTGGCTGCACTGAGTCTTAGTTGCCATGTGCAGGCTCTTAGTGGCAGACTGCAGAATCTTTAGTTGCAGCATGTAGGATCTAGTTCCTTGATCAGAGCTCGAACCTGGGCCTCTTGCATTGGGAGCGCAGAATCTTAACCAATAGACCACCACGGAAAGTCCTTAGCACAACTTTTTGGAGAATCTCAATCTTCAAAAGGAGAAGTATGGGGAAGGGAGTCATTTATCACCTGTGTTAATGTGGAATATTTGTTGTTGTTCAGTCCCAAAGTCGTGTCTGACTCTTCATGACCCCATGGACTGCAGCACACCAGGTTCCCTGTTCTTCACCATCTCCCAGTTTCCTCAAACTCATGTTCACTGAGTCGACGATGCCATCACCATGTACTGCAAGATGAGTTTAGGTGGACATAAACGAGCATTTATCATTTTAATAGCTAATTGTTTACAATGTAGTAACTTGCATTTAAATAGTATTTACTATGTGCTAGATATTATGTCTTATCTCCATTAACTCATTTAGTCCTCATATCAGTTCTAGGGAGAGGGTAGGTAATATTATTGCCCCCTGTTACAGATGAGGAGACCAAGGTACAGGAAGTTCAAAAGATTTGTCCTGGCTTGTTTAGGAAGTTAAAGGTAAAGTCTGGATCTGAACTTATATAATCTAGCTTCAATGTCTACGCTGTTAAGCCCTCTCCAGCTCTTCTCTACCAGACTGCACAGAGAAAATCAAGCTGGTGCTCCAGGGCATCCATTGTGTGTAATGAATCACCTCCTCAGGTAAGCACCTAGACTTATAATAGCTATGTACCATCCTAGGTGCATAGTGTACATTAGTGACTTTAGGAGAACAGTCTCTTATGTCATTTTCTGCTTAATTCTCTTGTATAACTCCAACTGGAAAAGGCCATTATCTGATATAATATAATATGCATTAGGGAAATACATAACTATCTGTATTAATCATTGCTATGTACTGAATAGTGGTTCCTCTTTGTATGTTGAAGCTTAACCCTTAATTTGACAGTATTTGGATGTGGACCTATGGAAGGTAACTGGTTTGGATGAGATCATGGGGGTGCAGCCCCCATGGTGGTATTGGTGCTCTTATACTGAAAAGCCCAGAATGCTAGCTGTCTCTTTCTCTCTATCTCTGCCATGAGGACACAGCAAGAAGATGACCACCTACGAAACACAGATAGTCCTCACCAGATACCAAATTTGCTGGTATCTTGATCTCAGACTTGCCTCCAGAACTGTAAGAAATAAATTTGTTAAGCCACCAGCCTACAGTATTTCTGTTATAGCAGTCCATACTAACAAAGACAATTATCTATATATATAGTATTAAAGATGATCTATTATCTATATATTTATTAAAGATTACTCCATAATTTGGTGACCAAAACAGCAAACATTTGTTTATCTCATAATTTATATGTATCAGAAATAAAATCTTATGTTTACACAAAACCTATATACAAATGTTCCAAAAACTGGAAATAACTTAAATGTTCTTCAAAAGATGAATAGTTAAACAAACTGTGGTAAAGCCATACTACTGAGTACTGTTACTGTACAGTCGCTCAGTCATGTCCGACTCTTTGTGACCTCATGGACTGCAGCACGCCAGGCTTCCCTGTTCATCACCAACTCCCGGAACTTGCTCAGAATCATGTCCGTTGAGTCGGTGATGCCATCCAACCATCTCATCCTCTGCTGTCCCCTTCTCTTCCCACCTTAATCTTTCCCAGCATCAGGGTCTTTTCCAGTGAGTCAGTTCTTCGCATCAGGTGGCCAAAGTATTGGGGCTTCAGGTTCAGCATCAGTCCTTCTAATGAATATTCAGGATTGGTTTCTTTTAGGACTGCCAAGTTTGATCTCCTTTCAGTCCAAGGGACTCTCAAGAGTCTTTTCCAACACCACAGTTCAAAAGCATCAATTCTTTGGCACTCAGCTTTTTTCACCGTCCATCTCTCACATCCATACATGACCACAGGAAAAACCATAGCCTTGACTAGACGGACCTTAGTCGGCAAAGTAATGTCTCTGCTTTTTAATATGCTGTCTAGGTTGGTTATAGCTTTCCTTCCAAGGAACAGGCATCTTTTAAATTCATGGCTGCTGCAGTCACCACCAGCAGTGATTTTCGAGCTCAAGGAAATAAAGTCTCTCACTCTTTCCACTGTTTCCCATCTATTTGCCATGAAGAGATGGAACTGGATGCCATGATCTTTGTTTTCTGAATGTTGAGTTTTAAGCCAGCTTTTTCACTCTATTTCACTTTCATCAAGAGGCTCTTTAGTTCTTTCTTCACTTTCTGCCATAAGGATGGTGTCATCTGCATATCTGAGGTTATTGATATTTCTCCCGGCAATCTTGATTCCAGCTTCTGCTTCATTCGGCCTAGCATTTTCCATGATGTACTCTGCATATAAGTTAAATAAGCAGGATGACAACATACTGCCTTGAAGTACTCCTTTCCCGATTCAGAACCAGTCTGTTGTTCCATGTCTGCTTCCAGCTGTTGCTTCTTGACCTGCGTACAAATTTCTCAGGAGGCAGGAAGGTGGTCTGGTATTCCCTTCTCTTTAAGAATTTTCCACAGTTTGCTGTGATCCACATAGTCAAAGGCTTTAATGTAGTCAATGAAACATAAATAGATGTTTTTCTGGAATCTGTTGACACGTGCAGCATCTAGGATATCAAGGATATCGAGGAAGCTATGCTTTGAGAGTGGATACAATCCCCCCAGTCTTCTCCTCAGGTCAGTTTTATGTGATTGACTGCTTCTCCTCATCACTGTGTATTTTTCATTTTTTGCCACAGTTCAGTAACCTCACCTCTTCCTTTCAGCTATGTTTCATTTATCTATCATTGTATAACAAGCTGTCTCAAAACTTAGTGGTTTAAAAACAACATAAGTGTTTAATTTACCATTGTTTCGGCAATTTTGATGAGGCTTAGAAAGAATATCTCTTTGCTTTACAGTATCTGGGGACTCAAGATGACTTGAGGAATGGAGGTTGGAAGAACTGGGTGGGAGGTGGCTGGGTTTCTCTGTTTCTGTCTCCTTTTCTCTCTCTTCCTTTTCCACATGAATAGTTCAGATTTCCTAATAACATGTTGACCTCAGAGTGGTTGCACTTCTTACAGAGCAGTTGACTTCTCCCAGCAGCAGCATTTCCAAAGTCCATGGTAGGATCTCCAAGTTTTCTTAGTATCTAACCTCAGAAGTACAAGGACATCACTTTTGCAGCATTCTATGGGTCAAGCAAGTCACTAGGGCCAGCTCAGATTCCAGGAGAAAGAACTAGACTTTGCTTCTCAATGAGAGGAACAGCAAAAAAATTGTAACCATCTTTTATCTACCTAGATCCCCTTTCATCAAAATTATTTGACTTTTAAAAAAAATTTAGATTTTCCACATTGACTATAACACTTTTTATGAGTAATCTTCATCTTTTTAAATTGGTCTAGTATATTCACTTTAAATTATGCTAGTTATTTATTTAGGTGGTGTTCTAATTGCCAAGTTTCAGAGATTTTGAGTGGTTTTTGCCAACTATATTTTATCCACAAGCTGTGTTGTTTTGAGTACAATTTCACAGAGCTCAACATTTTCAGAGATACATGTATCACGTATACCCCATTTAGCAAAAACATGTATAAATGCATGTACTTATTGTCCTAGGGTCGTCACTGAGTGTTCCAGGCCTCTGCTTAGACCCAGAATTTCCTAAGAATCCCCAGTTTCTTGTTTTACTCCTTGATCCCAATGCAGAAGGACATCATTACATTAAACAGCACTCTTTCTTCAAGCAGAAACTGCCACAAAAAGGCAGCAATAAAGTCGATTTTTGGTGAGGAAGAGTAGATTAACGTTGAGGCAAAATTAGGAAAGTTATTTTTTCAGATTATTGTTGTTTCATTTTTAGTCATTTAGCACATAGGTTTGTATGTGGCATGACAGAGAATTTTATGCAAGTTTAGCTGAAGACATGTAAAGCACTCAGTTGGCATAATGCACAAAGGAATTTGAGTGTGTGTATGTGTGTGAGAGAGAGAGAGAACACGAGAGAAAGACAGAGGGCGGGGAGGAGGGGGCGCCGCTGGCTGATCTGTCATTCAGAGGCTCTGCTGAATTCTTTCCATGCCTACTTCATCACCCTTTTATTAAGTACTTTTCAAAACACAGGAATACTGTAAGGAAATAGAATACCATTTACAACTGAAGCTAAGATTGACTTTTCTTCCGGCCACATTCTCTGTGGAAATAACACGTGTGCATACAAAGGCGTGCACACACACACATACACAGAGCTTACAACCTGCTGTATATTAAGCACCATATGAAGAGGATGTATGAAAAGAAATAAGATAATTCATTTCCTATTACTCAGTTGCTGAGACCAAAACCTTAAACTTCCCTTTGACTTGCCTTTTCAAAGCTCTTAGTAACTGCTATAAAATCTATTATTCCTAACATGCTTAATGCCCCCTTCTTTCTCCTGTGTTGCCTTCTTAGTTCAAGCCACAACCTTCTCTTCCATGGGCTATAGGAGGATCATCCTAATTGTTCTTCTTTTTTCTCCCCCTGCCCCCAATATTACCTATTCTCCACACAGCAGCCAAGATGTCTTTCTTAAAAATGAAATCAGAAAACAACACTCAGACACTCCAACAGCACTCAGAATAAAATCCCAACTCCTAACCATGGCCTTCAAGACCTCTGTCTCTCTCTTCATCTTTTATACTTTGCTCCCAGCTCATTCCAGCCCATTATGCTTTGAACACACCCAGTTCCCATTCAGTTCAGGTCCTTGTCGCTGTTTCTTCTGCTTGGAATCCTCCTTGCCCTGCCGCCAGACATTCACTTGACCTGAGTCTCTACTTAAATGTCACTTCCTCAGAGAGGCCTTTCCTGACCTAAACTATCATAGTAAAAATAGAAGACACTCTCAACTCCTCACTCTCTCCCCTTACCCTTGATTTTTTTTGTCCTCCTAGCCCTTCACATGAAATATTTATTTTTATTGTTGTTTTTCCTCCCCACTAAAATGAAATTCCAAGAGCTTTGTCTATCTTAACCGCTATCATCTCAATGCCTAAAACAGTGCCTGCCACATAGAAAACACTTAATAGACATCTGTTGAATGAATGCTCACGTGAATGAAGATCTATCCTGATGAAGCTCTGATCGGTATTGGAAGGGAAGCATGGAGACAGCCATGGTCATATGCTGTGACTGTGCTGTGACAGATGTGTGGGCAAAGTGTTTGGGGAACACAAAGGACTGCGTCCCTGGCTGCTTAGGGAGAGAAGAGTCAGCGTTTTTTTACCTGGATCTTGAAGGATGAGGAAGGATTCACCAGATGGTGAAGTCTGCAGAGGACATCTCAAGCAGAAGAAAGAAATAGTGATGTCAAGGCCTGGCTGTAAAAGCATAACATGGAGGGGGATGCTCATCATTTTGTTGTACCTGGAAAATAGGACATGCAAATATGTTGCAGAGGGAGATGAGAGAGGAGAGTAGCAGAGGTGAGTTGACCAGCTCAGAGACAGAAATGAGTTTGCAAGGAGCTTGCAAGAGCCATTGGATTTGAGGAAGGTTAAATCATCATCGTGTGTGCGTAAGTGCTCAGTTGTGTCCGACTCTGTGACCCCATGGACTGTAGCCTGCCAGATTCCTCCGTCCATGGGATTCTCCAGGCAAGAATACTGGAGTGAGTTTCCACGCCCTCCTGCAGGGGATCTTTTAGACCAACGGAGAGAACCCGCTTCTCTTCTGTCTCCTGCACTGACAGGTGGATTCTTTACCACTGCACCACCTGGGAAGCTCAGAAATCATCTTCAGTGCTTCAGAAAGTTTACTGACCTCTGTGTGGTGGACAGTGTGAGGCAAAACAGTCACCTAGAGGGGAATGGATAGAAGGTGATGGATGGGAGGTGCATTTCAAGAGAGCATGGAGGGGGCCTGGTGACCTAGAGATGGGGAACACGGGAAGGGGAGAAACAGCCTGGCAGAATTTTAACCTTGCGTGATTTGATGACTTTATCCTGGTAAGGAAACCAGAAGGAAACTCAAGTCTGGAGAGTAAGAAAGAGAACTAGTCATGGGCCACACCTGCCCAGTGTTCTTCCTCTCCAAGCCCCTGGGTGGCCATTTGCTACCATTTCATCAGCTCGTGGGAGCCCACCTGCCCTGATCCCACAGCAAACTGTGTAGCTCTGGCCTCATGACTGCTCCTCCCTCCACCCCCTGAGCCTTGGGGATTAGGTAACACATGTGTGCCTGCCTCTCTCTTCTCTTGAGACAAACCTCTCCCAGGTGGCTCTTCATCTAGAAAACAGATTCCCATCAATTCTGCCCAGCAAGACAGGCTCAGACACGCCAAATCCCAAAGGGATAAGACTAAAACTCAAGCCTAGACTCACCCAAACTACATGTATAATATCACTGAACTTTCGTTATTATTTTATGTAGTTCTTAAATTACATAGCTAATACATGAATACTTTCCCATTGCAAAAAATGCAAACAATACAGAAGTACCCTAAGACTTGGGAGTTCCTTTCACAGCAACCCCTTGAAAAAGAAAAGAAGTACATTCCTCCTCCTAAGAGTAAGATTTGTCTCTTCACTGTCCTTTATTTCACACACACACATACATACATATAGAAACAATATATAGTTTCATATGTTCTCTTAGGGCTCAAATCATTTTGAAAACTTTTTCCACTTATATACCTGTCTTCAAAGATTTTCACATCAGTACATATAAATCTACTTCTTTCTTTTCAAACTGCTGAATAGTATTCCATGGCAGAGATGTGGATATTTGTCATTGACTCTTTCCCCTTCTCATGGATACTTGGGTTACTTCCAATTTTGCAAGATTTTTAAATGGTGCTACAGTGAATACCTTTGCACACTCTATTTTGTACATGTTTGCAAATGTTTCTCTAATGTGGACCCCTGGAGGCAGAATTGGTTGACCATCCTAAAGGTATTTCATTTTAATTTTGCTTGAAGCAGCCAGTTTTTCTATTCTATCTTATTAAGTGCTTCAAGATGTACTAAAACAGAAAAGTTTCCTGAAATTGTAACGTCAGTTATATCACAACAGGATCCTTACTAATATCAACCCAGGGACAAACCCAACACTCTGATACTTGTGCAGTATTCCAGAAGAGTAGGAACGCTGGGCTGCAGGCACAATTCTTAGGGCTGTCTAGCTTTTCTGGGACCTACTGAAATTTGAGATCTGAAAAAAATTGTTTGCTTCGACACATGAAAAGAAAAATAGAACACTGAAGTTAATGCAGATTTATTAAATAATTATAAAATATAGCATATGTCAACTTCATTGCTATCTCGTTTAGTATTCATAAATGTTTCCTTATTGAGCAACCTGGTATTCTCCTGAATTCTTGCCCTGACCTTCTCTACTCCTTAGCTTGAGGGAACAGCACCAGCTTTCCTGGCTTGTCCTTCCCATATTCAGGGAAGACAGTCATCCAGAACATATCATCAAGATTTCCTTTTTTCCCTTCTCTGGTTTGGAGGGTCTTTCCAAAAGGATTCCTTTGTGTTCCTCTTTAGAAAGGAGGTGAGTTTAACTTGGATAGCAGATTGAGAAGAGAGCTCTTTCTCCAGGAGGGTCAGTATTAGGGAAGGACGTGCGTTTGTCAGATGTCAAACACTGGGGAGAATTCTTCTGGGAAGGAGGAGAGGAGATGAAAAGCAGTGAGGTCCTGGAGGGGCTAGTCCCAAGGACTGGGTCGGTGGCTAAGGCAGGGCCTCTGGGTCATACTCTCTGCTGTGGGGATGAAGAGGCAAGTGATAGTTGGGATCTCTCTCTGACCTCAGCTTTTATTCTGAATATCAAGTTCTTTTTCAGTGAACTTATTTTCCTCTAGTGCTTAATTCCTAGTGTGGTGGTGACATTGCACCTTATTATTTTTCATCATTCAGTTCAGTTCAGTCCAGTTCAGTCGCTCAGTAATGTCCGACTCTTTGTGACCCCATGAATCACAGCACACCAGGCCTCCCTGTCCATCACCAACTCCCGGAGTTCACTCAGACTTATGTCCATCGAGTCAGTGATGCCATCCAGCCATCTCATCCTCTGTCGTCCCCTTCTCCTCCTGCCCCCAATCCCTCCCAGGATCAAAGTCTTTTTCAATGAGTCAACTCTTCGCATGAGGTGGCCAAAGTACTGGAGCTTCAGCTTTAGAATCATTCCTTCCAAAGAATACCCAGGGCTGATCTCCTTTAGAATGGACTGGTTGGATCTCCTTGCAGTCCAAGGGACTCTCAAGAGTCTTCTCCAACACCACAGTTCAAAAGCATCAATTCTTTGGTGCTCAGCTTTCTTCACAGTCCAACTCTCACACCCATACATGACCACTGGAAAAACCATAGCCTTGACTAGACGGACCTTTGTTGGCAAAGTAATGTCTCTGCTTTTCAACATGCTATCTAGGTTAGTCATAACTTTTCTTCCAAGGAGTAAGTGTCTTTTAATTTCATGGCTGCAATGACCATCTGTATCACATCTCAGCAGCACTGTGAGCTAAACAGTCCTTGCAGGTTAACCTGGGGACCTTATCAGTTATAATATTTCTATGGGAAAACGCTTTGGGGATTTCACCGGTGGACTTACAAAGGAACCTCTGGAGGCCAATCCATTCCTAACTGAGCACTGTTCACGTGGACTGCCTATGCAATGACCAGAAGTTTCTGTTTTCCAAGGATGTTCCAGTTTGTGATTCCCTGGGAAATGTCCTGGGTCAGGAAGATTTTTCTATTCAAGTTTCCCTGCAATAGACTACATAGTAAGTACTGTGATGTAAGATGCCCTGTAGCCTGACCTGGCTAAATTATGCTGTTTTTTAAGCTGGTGACTTTGTAGTTTACAAAATGACCCATGGAGTCTGGCATGCTTTGAAAGCTCAAGATACATTTCTAAGAATACAAACATTCCCTTTGGCCACATGGACTATAAAACCCTGGTGGACTCTAATCCCCTGCTGGAGATTGTTGGTGGGCTTCCTTTCCTCTTTTCCTCTTACTCCTTCTTTTCTGTAGCCCAGCCTGGAGTTCTTGGGTCTTTAAAGATGTAGTGAACTAAGATCTGTTGAAATTCTAGCAATCGCCCAACTATTCCTCCTGATACTCCCCCCATCCTCCTCCCCAGGAAAAATGACCTGATTATAAAACTTTCTATAGATACATTCACAATCTCGTGACCTCAGTTCCTCCCTTTGTTAGACAATGGAGGTAGAGTTGTGGTCTTCACCCTGGAATTCCTTCCCACACACACTCAAGAGAGTGCCACACAGAAGCGTGAAGGGTCCACTAATGAATTTCATGTTTGAGAAAGCCTCCCAAATGTTTAGTTATCTGAAGTAAAGCCACACAGGAACATGAAAACATCAAATGTCTTTTGCTTTTGGCTGAAATTGTATAAACTTGCCAGTTGAGACATTGACCATACGGAGATGAGGAAGAGATGGTCCTATTTTCAGAGTTTCCACTGCCTAGCAAGATACTTGATAAGTATTCAGCACATGCTTGTTGAACTAAACTGAGAATCAAGACATACTGGAGGTGATTACATTCACCAACTCTGCTGTCCTGAAATTTCCAGAACCCTCAGTTATTCCTTGTCTTGGCCACTGAACTCAAAAGAACGTAGGTGACTTCTCCAATCTTTTGTTCTGAGGAGTCTTCCAAGGGCTTCTCATACTTCCAGCATATCTACAACTGTCTCCCCACAACTTGACCTGAAATTCTCACACTAATACCACTTTGGGGGAGGGGCAGGAGGTTAACCCACTGTTGCCATTCAAATACCTACATTTTTAAGAGGAGAGAGAGGAACGTGCCTGGATCAAGAATGTGTAGGGATGCACATGTGTGGTGTGTAGTGGTTATTAAGGGAAAAGGAAGAGTAGAGAGGCTGGATGCTTATAGTTCCCTCTTATTACCATTAACAAGAGTGTTCCTGGTGGCTTGGAACATTTCCCTTGTGGCTCAGATGGCAAAGAATCTGCCTGCAAGATGGGAGAACCTGGTTCAATCCCTGGGTTGGGAAGATTCCCTGGAGAAGGAAAAAGCAACCCACTTCAGTATTATTTTCTGGAAAATTCAATGGATAGAGGAGCCTGGCAGGGTACAGTCCTTAGGGTCATAAAGAGTCAGACACAACTTAGTGACTAACACACACACACACACACACACACACACACACACATTACCATTAAGTCACAAGCTATTTCTGTCAGGTTATCTCATTAGCCCTTTGGAAGTCTTAGAAATTTGGCTTTGAGGATATAGAAAATGAAATAGCATCAGATGATGCACTTAAGTGCTATACGATCCAACCCAGCAGCCACCAGCCACACATGGCTCTTGGGCCCTTAGAATTCTGGTCCATGTTGGAATGTGCTATAAAATATAAAATACACACTAGTTTTCAAAGACTTATCAAGGAAAAAAATCTCACTAGTAATTTTTTATATTCATTACATATTGAAATTTAAAAATGGATATATTGGCTAGATAAAACCTATTGTTAAAATTGATGCTACTTGTTTAAAAAAAATTTTAACTATGGCTACTAGAAAATTTTAAGTTATGTGTATGGCATTGTATCTCTATTTCCTGGAGGAGATCATGACAACTCACTCCAGTATTCTTGCCTGGAGAATCCCACGGACAGAGAAGCCTGGGGGGCTACAGTCCATAGGGTTACAAAGAGCCAGACAGGACTGAAGTAACTTAGCATGCACGCACATATCTTACTGGACAGCATTGCTCTAGTGGAGAAGGCGATGGCACCCCACTCCAGTACTCTTGCCTGGAAAATCCCATGGAGGGAGGAGCCTGGTAGGCTGCAGTCCATGGGATCACGAAGAGTCGGACACTTACTGAGCGACTTCACTTTCACTTTTCACTTTCATGCACTGGAGAAGGAAATGGCAACCCACTCCAGTGTTCTTGCCTGGATAATCCCAGGGACTGGGGAGCCTGGTGGGCTGCCGTCTATGGGGTCACACAGAGTCAGACACGACTGAAGCGACTTAGCAGCAGCAGCAGCTCTAGTGGTAGGAAGAAAGATCCCACCCTAGAGGGCGCTGAAATCCAGGGCATAGGCAGAGGTGCCAGTGGAATGAGGCTGCAAAGGCAGAAATGTCACTGTGGGGAAAGGGTAGCCTGAAGGTAGGAGTGTGGGTCTGTTTGGCAGCCTGGCTAAGCACACGGGGACTCCCATCATCCTTTCTTATCTCATTGTCTTTAAATCAGTTGGCTGGTTTCCCTTATGCTGATTCCTGTGGCAGAGGAAGAGAGTAGGGAAGAGGGACAGATCCTTATGGTTCTAACATTTGGCTTGGGATTAGTTTCTGGGGTGATCCTTGCATTTTCTGGTCCCAGGTTCTACACTGTAGGTTACTGACATGATAGTAATGAGCTCAATATCCTAGTCAGCCTTGGGAAGGACAATAATTCTACTGATTTGGTTGATTTAAAATTTCCTGATAATACATTTTAACTGTAAGAACACATTTTACTGTTTTCCTAATCTGACTTTGTGGATCAGTGCATAGACATTGATATCAGAGCAGCAATAACCGGATTTTTCATAGTGGTTTACAGTTTTCAATGTCCTTTTCAGCAAATTATCACTTTTTATTGTCACAACATCTTGTGAGGCAGGCAAGGCATGTATAGATTTTTATCCATATGCTATAGCTAAGAAACCAAAAAGAAAAAAAAACAACCCACATAAAAAGGTTGCCTTGACCAGGATTTGAAAGCTGTTAAGTGACAGAATTAGGAATATATCATGGATGATCTCACTGGAAACCTTGTCTTCTGATCTTTGGTGGCTTCTGCTGGTGCGTAGAGGATCACTGAGTGGGCCAGGGCATAAGCGGTCGACAGCTTCCTGAATTCAAGCAGTTCTGCCCCTTAAAGATCAGGAAAGTAATTTACAGGGTCTGCACAGCAAGATTTGGAAAACTGCCATTTGGGGAGCCAGAGAAGGAGCCTAATTGGAGCACCGCCTTCCACTCAGCAGGAATGCCTTTGAAGTCAGAGCCTCCGTTTAATTCCCTCAGGCGACCTCCCTGGTAGCTCTTGGAAAGGCCCAGCTGGTCCCTCAAAGGAGAGAGCTTCTGAGCTGCAGGCAAAGCCCAGCAGAGGGTGCTGAGAGCTTACCACTTTAGGGTGAGATGGGGGGCGGGCGTGGGGGCGGACGACCATCTGCTTTGTCAGGGTGAACTCTGGAAAAGGAGGAAGCTTCAGGAAACAATGGTTATAAGAGCTTCCTGTCCAGCAGAGTGATGAAGATGAAGATGATCATGGTGACGATGCTCACGATAATGATAGAAGTGGTGGCCAGGTCTTACCTGGTGGGTGCGGTGTGATCTGGAAATGTTTTGACTACACAGTTGTGATATTTTTAGAGATTACCGTGATCACTGACATATTGGGAAAATAGTTTCAGCTACTTGTCTAGATACTCACAAAAATCATTGCACAACCTGGGCTCTGACGATTGTTTGTTCTGTAATTTGGGCAAGTTATATAACTTCTCATCTTATGTTCCTCAATTGAGAGTAAAAAATGAGATTAAAAAAAACTACCTCAAAAGTATCAAATGAGATAATAGGTGTGACATATTTACATAGTATATACTATTGCAAACATTCAGTAAAAAGTAACAGATATTATTCAATTCAGTTTTTCTCACTTCCAGGCAGAATTCATTCTTTATTAAGCAGTCTGCCCCAGTCCTCCTAAGTTTTTGGCATGCTTGTACAGTTCCTTATTTATAAGTTTTGCTGTGATAACTTCATGGAAGATTGTTTGAAAGATATTAAAGAAGTTATTTGACTTAGTTCCCTTACAGACAATATAGGGGAAAATTATCTCGGCTTCAGTTCAGTTTAGTCGCTCAGTCGTGCCCAACTCTTTGCGACCCCATGGACTGTAGCACATTTAGGTCAGCTGATGAAAGGGCTTCCCCCAGTGGTTCAGCAGTAAAGAATCCACTTGCCGTGCAGGAGACACAGATTTGACCCCTGGGTCAGGAAGATCCCCTGGAGAAGGGAAGAGCAGCCCACTCCAGTATTCTTGCCTGAAAAATCCCATGGACAGAGGATCCTGGCGGGGTACAATCCATGGGGTCGAAAGAGTCGGACACAGCTGAAGTGACTGAGCATAGCCGATAAACCAAGAACATGTCTTCACAGAGTGTCTTAAGCAGAATAGGAGTTTGTTTCTCTTTTATGTAACAGTTTAGAGATAGGCTGATAGTGCAGTCTGCCATCCTCAACATTTGAATCTCACCTTTAGCTTTAAAGTGACTGCTCCAGTTCTTATATTTTCTCAGGCACATGCCTGATGTTTTCAAATTAAGACCACGAGTAGCACCCATTTCTCTTATTTATTATTTTTTAAATTATAGTTGATTTATAATATTTTTTAGCTTCAGGTGCACAGCACAATGATTTAGCTTTTTTACAGTTTATATATCACTAAAAATTATTACAAGACGTTGGCTGTAATTCCCTGTGCCATGCAGTATATCCTTATTTTTAATCTATTTTATACATAGTAGTTTGTAACTGCTAATTTCCTACCCCTTTCTTGCTCCTCTTCCATGCCCTCTCCACACTGGTAACCACTGGTTTCTTTCCTTCCCTCACTTAAATGCTCCAAATTTAGTCATATGGTCTCAGTTCAGTTCAGTTCAGTTCAGTCGCTAGTCGTTTCCGACTCTTTGAGACCCCATGAACCGCAGCACACCAGGCCTCCCTGTCCATCACCAACTCTTGGAGTTTACCCAAACTCATGTCCATTGAGTTGGTGATGCCATCCAGCCATCTCATCCTCTGTTGTCCCCTTCTCCTGCCTTCAATCTTTCCTAGCATCGGGGTCTTTTCAAATGAGTCAAGTGACAGAAGAACAAAAGAGCAGTATTAGATGAAAATCTGAAAATTTTCACAAGGTCCTTACTGTGATAGCCTCAGAAATTGCTGTTAATACAAGTGCTGATATATCTGAAGATCTACCTGCCCCACTTTTCACAGAAGAACCTAGAAAATACTCTTCTTTCAAAATCTTTTGATTCTGTGCTTGTGATTCAAAAGTAATTTAGGGGCAAGTTTGCTGGTGGTTCTAGGAAGAGTGATAGAGGATTACTGATGCAAAACAGAGCTGGAAAAGGAGTGGGGAAGTCTTGAAGCAAGTGGTGCTCTTGACGGAGTGGCAGAGAACAAACAAGGAAGTACTGTGCTGCATTATGAAATACAGACGCTGCTTGGACCATTTGGAGGTTTCATTCCCTCCCAGGAATGGGATGCCCATCAGTGCATGGTTGACCCAGAGATCATCAATATCTGCTCAGTCTGGAGATGGCTTCTTCAGGCCAGTCCAAGAGCCTGAATCCATGAAAATGTTTATGAAGTGCTGGAAAATAGTTTCCAGTATCTCTCACAAGCAGATAATAGTTTCCAGAATTTTAGCATCCTCTTGATTTACTTTGGGACTTCCTTGGTGGCTTAGACAGTAAAGAAACTGCCTGCAATGCAGGAGACCCCAGGTTTGATCCTTGAGTGGGGAAGATCCTGCGGAGAAGGAAATGGCAACCCACTCCAGTATTCTTGCCTGGAGGATCCCATCTAACCAGCATCAGACCAGTTTGTGAGATGCTCTAGAGGAAAATGATTGGGATGGGAAAATCAGGCGACAATTCTAGAGGCGATGCCCTGCAGCTGAAACTCGGATAGGCTCAGGGAACTTGCTATGCCATCTAAGTTATCAGAAGAATGCCTGCTGGTGACCTCCTCTGGAAGGTCTCTCAGAATCAGACTTACCTTCCCACTCCCACCACTGCTGCTCTTGGCTTGGCCCTTGGAATTCTGTGACCAGCCTTGTTATCCTGTTTACCTTGTCTCTTTGCTACTTGCTGATTGTTCCTTAAAGACATCCTGCATATTGTTGCCATGATAATTCTCCAAAATCCTTTTCATGACGAGGCTTCTTTACCTTAGAATTTACCTAATGAAGTTATTAGGGTTCTTTTATATTTCTCTCTTCTTCTTCTTCTTTTTTTTTTTATCAGAGCTGAAGTTTTTCTTAAACGTACTTTTAAAAGCCTCTACAATAAACTTGTATGATTTCTATAACAATGAAAAGACAATGGGTTTTAAATGCTTCAAAAGTTGGGAGGGGGCAGCTGGGAGCCATTGTGACTCTCATTTCTTCTTCATCAAGTCTGTATCCTTTGGGACACTATTTGAGGCTTCCATAGATAGTCCTACCCTAGTGACCAAACATACTATCTCTTGATTCTTCAAATCTAGGCTGCTATACTTTCCTCATGGCACATGGCTTCTGTTCTTGTCAAACCCTGTCCTCTCAGCCCACTCAAGTTTTAGCCATCTTTCCAGACCTAGTTAAAATTTCACTTTCCTGGGCTATTTTAATTCTAAAACATATGTATCACTTCTCTGACATTTTATTTATGTCATTATCATGTTCCATAAAAAACTGATGATGCAGTTGATGTCAATACTTTTACCTGCATGAATTTTGTCTCCTAAGTGAATTCCAAGTTCTTTGAGGACAAGGGTGAACTCTTGTAAATTCCTTGCTTTCCTCTCACCCTCTGGCATAATTCTGAATACATAATAGGTAATCCATTGATAATTATATTTTGAGAACTTTATTCACCTTAGCTAAGTGATTTAACATGTGTCAGACCACTTCCTACAAAATATTTGAAGGAGGATTTCATAGGGATGGTAATCAGGAAAACAAAAAAGTAAAAAGCTAATGTGGGGATTTGGGGTATCAGTAACAGCATGATGGTGTGGCCTTGGAAGACATCACCTTTGCCCTGACTTGCCAGCCACTTGCTCTCCACATGACTCCTGTTGGCTCTTCTGACCACTGTCCCGATAAGATCCTTAGCAGGTTGGGAACTTCACTGTCTACACTCAGTTCCTGACCCTGCAGATGGTGGACTGTGGTGGACACCTCCATTCATTTGTCCCAATTCCATCAGCATCTGAGGTACCCCTTTCTCTCCAAGAGGCAGGCTCTAAATGCTGTCAGTGAGCACAAGTCCTCTAGGCCTGGATTTCCAAGTAGGCTCTGCTGTGCTGTGCTTAGTCACTCAGTTATGTCCAAGTAGGCTACTCTTCTGCAACTGCCACTTGAAAACAGGAACTTTTTTCAGTGTCCATTTGGCCATAAAAGCTGTTTGCTTACCTGTGTATTTTGTCCATCAGCCGCATGGTCAAGCACGGTATGGTTCTATTAACAGTTGGTCTTAGACTCTCAGTTCTTACAGGATGTACAGAATGTATTTTTAAACATGCCTGGGGCATTTCCTGGCTCGAAAACACCCTTTCCAATGACTGGTAAATGGTGCCCTTAAAAAAAAAGTCATCTGCATAAAGGCTCACCTCTGACTTTTCACTGTTAGGCTGATGATGACAGAAGCAGACAGAAAGTCTAAGCAGTGCAGATCTCTTCATTAAACACCACTCTCAGCAGTGTGTGTGCATGCTAAGTCACATCAGTCATGTTCGACTCTGCAATCTTATGGACTGTAGCTCTCCAGGCTCCTCTGTCCAGGGCATTCTCCAGGCAAGTATACTGGAGTGGGTTGTCATGCCTTCCTCCAAGGGATCTTCCTGACCCAGGAATCGAACCCATGACACTTTTGTCCCCTGCTCGCAAGTGGGTTCTTTACCACGGATGCCACCTGGGAAGCTCCGTTAGCAGTGTGACCTTGTGCCAATTATGTAACTTCTCCGAATTCATTTTTGAAAATGAAATGTGAATGATAACAGTACCTAGTCACAGTATTGTTTTAAGGATTAAATGAGATAATGCATGTAAAGTGCCTAGTAACATTCATAGGTCTTATTTTTGAAGTTGTTTCAATGATTCCTTGAGATAGAGATAGATGAGCATGGAATGTACAAACCAGTAGCTTCTCAGTATATTTTTTAAATTGAAAAAATTGTGTTTCAAAGTTCCCAATGTCAGCAGAGGCCTGAGCCTTTCAGCCAATGCATTTTGGTGGCTATTATCCAAATCCATCCCCTTTTGCTTCTCCTTCTCTTTTCTGGAGGACTGAAAATACAAACAATATGGAAGCAATAAAAACAAATGGCTGTTATACAGAACAGGAGGGAAAGACTGGAGAGTCACTACTTCAAGCTCCATAGTTGGGCTATAGTTTACAATAACCCAACTCACCCCAAGCAGCCTGAGGGTTTTCATCTTGGAATAAGCATTCCCAGTGTGTTAGTGGTGTCTTCCCTTAAGCTGAAGTAGAGAATTGATTGGTAAAAAGCAATCAATTTGTGTTTGGTTTGTGGGAGTGAACACCGTCTGGAAGGTCATTGAAATTTTATTGTATGAATGTTTCAAACTGATGTAAATATCTAGGCAGAGCTCACAAAGGACCAAACATTGAATCAAAGAGAGAACCATACAGAACAGCGTCTTGGGGGTTTTCCTTCCAAAAGCCTCTTCCTGGGCCTCACGACTCTGCCTTTTAACACCTACATCTGAAGTCAAAGGCAATGGTAGGCCAGGTGTCTAAACAACTAGCCACAAGCTGATTTGGCTTAGTGTGTGGACTTTGAGAAATCCTCAGGAAAAGAGACAAGAAACTACAGGACACAGGAAGTGAATCTTTGACGGTAGGTCCTATACTCCGCTCTGCTTTTGCAAAAGACTGAAGAGGCTGCTTTGAAGGCTGCTTTGAGGCTTCAAGTACGGCCCCAGCAGTTTTGTGCCTGGTCTTCCAGGTGAGTGAAAAGAATTCTGATTTGGTGTTGCTGCTTCTGAATGCTCTGCTTTGTCACTGCCCCCTGCTGGGGCTGCTGGTGGTCTCAGTATGGCTAACAGAACGCAAGTTGGAGAAAAATCTGACCACAGTGAGAATAGCATGGGAGTTTATAAACTGGATGGAGAATATTGCCTAACCCAATAAGGAACAACCATTTTCTTCCTGAAAAGCAGATGACTGTAATAAGGAGGAAAACGGCAATATTTTATTGGCCTACAGCAAACAGACAATACCGGTAGCCTGGGTTAATTTAATGTACAGGGCAAGAGAGATGCTTCTCAGAGTAAGCCTGAAAGTCTGCGCAGTTGAGTCTGACTCTTTGTGACCCCCATGGACTGTAGCCCACAAGGCTCCTCTGTCCATGGGATTCTTCAGGCAAGGATACTGGAGTGGGTTGCTATTCCCTTCTCCAGGGGATGGAACCTGGGTCCCCAGCATTGCAGATGGATTCTTTACTATCTGAGCCACTAGGGAAAGCCCTCAAACTAAGCTTAGAGCTCACCACTTGGTATGACACCCTGTGCCCTTGTAGCAAGAATCAAAGAATCTTACATTTCTTTTTCTATATCCTAAACCAATATAATGTCACATCTCTGGGGTCATATGATGAAAAGTTCTACCTGCCTGAACATAGTCCTCTGAACTGACCTCTCGGCAGATAGTCCTGCTAATCTCTGCCTATCTTGCCTGGCTGAGGAGCCTCCAGTATAGGTGGAGAAAGAGTACAAAACAGAGGCTACATACAAGTCAGAAAACTCTCATTGGTGATGCAGTGATATAAAGGCCTTTGTGTTATTTTGTCTTTTAACAAAAAATGAATCTAAGAGAAAAATGTGATCTAACTTTCAACTCCTTATTCACGCATCATCAATAATTTTTCAGTATGAATTAAAACAGAATGACTGGATTAGAAATTCCCACACCAAAAAAAGAAAGAAAGAAAGAAAGAAAGAAATTCCCACACCATAATAATAGAGTGAAATTTTCAAAGTTTTTGGTGTATTCCAAAAACTTTCAAGCAACTTAGATGGAGTATTCCATTTAATCCTCTCAGTGTTATGAGATAGCTATTAGTATCATGTCCATTTGACAGATATCAAAAATGAGGCTCCGAGAGGTAGGTTAACCTCCCCAGGCTTACATTGCTAGTTAAGTGGGAATGGCGAGATTGATGTACACATAGGTTTAAAATTTTGAAATGTAATGCTTCATTTCCCCCAGTATTTACATTAATTTAAGGAATTTTTCATAGTCATTAAAGTTACTACTACAGGAAGATAGAAACTATTGTTTAAATACATTTAATTTTTTTAAAGAGAGACTTGTTCCCTGTACCAGCTCCCAGCACACACTGGCATAACCTCCTTAAGGGTGGTCAGAGTTTGCCTTTCCTTTTCATCATACTTCCTAGCCAACATCTTGTTCACCATCAGTCTTCTGGGTGAGGAGAGAGGTGCAGGAAGTATTCCAGATTCTTCTTCATAGGCATCTCCAATTTCTCTTGGAGGAAAGCATGCCTAAAGTCCAGCCTTGAGGAAGCAGGAGAGGGCACCACCAGGGTAAAATGAACCAACTGTTCTGGAAGCACCCTCCTCTGGTTGAGGGAGTGAGGGAAAGAAACTTTCTTCACCTCAGCCTGCCACCCACTCCTGCAGACACAGGTGGAGAAAAGTGGGCTCACCTTAGTGAGCAGGGATTTCCCAGACCATGGTGCTAAACCCAGAGGTTTGAGCTAAATGAATAGAGAGCTCTGGAAGGCAAAGAGGTTCAATTCTTCTTGGAGCCAGGGAGGGAACAGGAAAAACAAAGTTGCTAGTGTGCAGTTGTGTTTAGAATGCATTATGGTAAATCTTCCCTGTTATTCAATGCAGCTCACCCATACGGAGAGCCAAGGGAGAGGAAGTCTGAGGTTTGTTTTTATTCATATATTTTCAGCTTCGCTGTAGATACTGTTGTGTGTGGTAATTCCTAGGCAGATGTTACAATGTAGAGTTTCTCCAGGCGGTTTATTTGGCATTTTTAACAGGACTCGGATTAAAAGTCTTTCTCCTCAAAAGCCAGTTCAGTGATTGAGGCTGAAAGGAGCCTGGCTTTGAAATCCTCTCCTACAAAACCAAAGACAATCAGAGCAGCCTTATTTTCTTTATTGCCATGAGTCTGCTGTGAACCATCACAGGTTTAGGCCACAGGAAGCTCTCAGACCCCCCAGGTAGGAAGTTACTCCAGCCCACGGACCATGGAGACCCCTTGTGAGACCCACAGCAAGTGTCAGTCTTCAGCAATACAATGGAACTTACAGGGTCTTAGAGTAGGGCTAATTGGGTTATGTTGGAAAGCAAATGTGTCTCTTCTGTTTCCTTCTCAGCAAACCTCCTCTTTTTCTCTTGTTGCCATTGTTGTATGTAGGCTAAATGAAAACTTGATGCTTTTTGGCTTTTAAAAGGCTGAAACTGGAAGGACAAATAAAATGACTTGGTGGGGGTGAAGCAGGTTGATGAGCTGAGTGGCCTCAATGTCATTCCATTATGAATTTATGTAAACAATGCTTCTGAATTGTCAATTTTATCAGCCAAACATAATTTTTGTATGTGTATGATAGAATAAGTATTGCACATCTCAGCCAACCAATGCTTTTCCTTTTTCTCCCCAATTCCCAAAGGACTTTGAAGAAGGGAGATCAATAAATCAATTGGTACCTTGTCCAATACCCATCTCAATGACATCACAGTGCCATTTGCTGAAGAGCAGACATTAGCTATGGAAAGAGACCAAGACATTTCCATTTGATAATGTATCTCTTTGCCTTTGTGAACCAGATCCAAAAAAGTAATAGCGGTGTGTCCTTGTAAATAATTATTTTTGTGTTGACCTTATCAAAAATTAATAAGAGGGTAATTATGGAGAGAATGATGATAATCATTTATATCTCAGTTTATTAGAAAATAGAAATGTTTTCTAGACTTTTCTGATAGTATTTCATTCAAGAGATGTCCCTACTGTAGCTAAATCAACTTTTTAGAAATTAGATTTTTACTTTTTTCAAATCTGATTTTAGAAATGTATATATTCTTTCCTCCTGATCCTAAAATATGACACCAGAATTTAACATTTAAAAATCTATAAGCAAACACTTAAATGCATTAAATTAGCTCTGAATTTTGGAGAAAAACAATACATCTTGAAAGAATGCCTTTATAATACTAAGAATCCCACATTTTTCTCTGTTTTGTTTATTCAGATATATATTTGCACATATCCAATGTTCTTAAATTGCGATAAAACAATACAACTAGTTTTGTTTAGTCTTTCTCCCAAATGCTTCAATCTATATGTGTAACTTCATTTTTAAAATTCAGCCTCTCTTTCAGCAATACTCTTTTCACACAGATGGTACAGATTTTGTTATTATTACACTATTATTAAAGGAGTATGCCTGACTAAGAACTCTAAAATTTGGGAGAACATAATAATTACAAAGATAATGAAAACAGTAAAATTCATATTAATGTCCCATAATCAAAACTGTACTGGAGTGAGGGTCAGAAGAGTTCCGGTTGCCACTGGGCACTCAGGCTTTCCCTTGTGACTCCGATGGTAAAGAATCTGCCTGCAATTTTGGAGACTCTGGTTCCTTCCCTGGATCAGGAAGATCCCCTGGAGAAGGAAATGGCAAACCACTCCAGTATTCTTGACTGGAGAATCCCATGGGCAGAGGAGCCTGGTGGGCTACAGTCCATGGGGTCACGAAAGAGTCCTACATGACCGAGCGGACTTTCACTTTCATGTGATAATTTGCCTTTATTCAGCTCAAGTTCCTCATCAGTAAATTACAACTGTTAGAATAGATGGTCTTCATGTTTCCTTCCAAGCGTGAAATTCTTGCTGTTGTGAGTCCCTGGAGTGGGAGTGACTTGGAGGACTCAGCATTAGGAGAGTTTTTCTGAATTGTAGGTTTCTTTGGGAAGGATGGGTTTTTGTGTAAGGAGAGCTTGCAGACTTTTATCTGTGGGAGTATTGACCAGAAAGTCTCTGACCCCTCAGCACTCTGTACAGTCACCCCAGGCACAGTGGGGTGGTCTGCGGGTTCATAGTCCAGCTGTTTTCCTCCTGACCCTGGATTAGGGTGGCTCTCTAAACTTTGGTGAGATGAAGCTTAAGATGAAAGCTTCTAAACCCATACTTAAGCATATGGAGTCAGAAGGAAAGAGAGTCTGTTGTGATAGTACCACAGCAAAGCTAGCGATTGTCCTCTGAGTTCCTAGTTTATGCTGGGGCCATCTAAAGCTCCTGGAAATAAAGGACTTGGAAACACAGAAGGGATTGATGTTACCTGGTCGTTAAGTCTTGTCGACTCTTTTGTGATCCCAAAGACTGTAGGACTGTAGCCCGCCAGGTTCCTCTGTCCATGGGATTTCCCAGTAAAGAATACTGGAGTGGGTTGTCATTTCCTTCTCCAGGGCATATTCCCAACCCAGGGATTCAACCGGAGTCTCTTGCACTGCAGGTGGATTCTTTATTGCTGAATACACCAGGGAAGCCCAACAGAAGAGATTAGATCACCTAGAAATTGTTAAATAAGTCTCAAAATTTGTGGAACTAAGAGCGGTCCTTAACCACTGGTGGTGGAGGGTGGAGGGAGAATATATATAATGAATATATTTCTCGCTGGATATGGGCAAGGTGGTAATCTTGTCACGAAGTTCCTTAACTGTATCTGGATCTAAAGAATATACTTCGCTCTCGCCTATGTTCTGTGCTGTGTAACAACGCGGGGATCAGTGCGCCTGGCCCTGTGGCCCCTTCTCTGCTGGCAGCGCACACCTGGAGGGCAGGTGAGGAGGCCGCACGCGATCCACATTTCCTTTGTCGCAGGCGGCTGGGCCAACCTGAGGCCTGGACCCGAGCGGACCTAGCGCTTGCGGTGGCTCCCCCTACCGGGAATCCGGAGCAGCGCCTGTTGGCCGGGCACAGGGTGGCACAGCCGCCTCCCTGAAGCCGGTTCCTTCGTGGCTTCGCGGGTGGGATCGGCGAGCGGCCTCCGGCAGGGTCGGCCAACGCAGGGCGGAAGCGTTCGGCCCGGGTAACGAGCATTTTCCTGCATAAGCAATTAGTGCGAATAAACATCTGAGCCGATGGCTCCGTAAACCGAGGGACTGCCGCGCGCCTCTAACTGTTGTGGCCGCAGTGGGGCGGGGGTAGGGGTGGGGGTAAAGACAGGAGAGTGGAGGGAAAAGATGCGAGGCCAAGGAAGGAGGTGCGTGCGTGTGTGCAGAGAGGTGCCCCAACACGCGCTCCTGAAGTTACTAACCAAGTCAGGGCCGCTCCCTGGAGAGGTAGCCGACCGTCTCCGTTACACGGCGCCCTACTTTGCGGCCTGGGATCCGCGCGCGCTGCATGTAGTCAGCACAACCCACGCAGGCTCCTGACGCCCTTGGAGACCCGGACCCCAGGACAGAGGGCCTCCGCCCGGGCGCAGCCACCTTGCACTCATCGGCCCTTGATATCAGCGATAGTTAATTTAGGCCTCCGAATATCTCAAGTTCAGGTGAGCAGGGGAGTTCCCAAGCTCCAGCCCTCGCCTTCGCCCTCGGAACTTCTCTCCCGGGTCTTGGGTTCTAGCAGTGGCCCGAAGGCAAAGCCGTTTGGAGTGAAGGACGAGGGGGCGAACTCATTTCAAACTGGGAGAAGGCTTGCACGTGCTCGGGGGCCCGGCTTGTTTAGGGGAGGGCAGTGCTGGAGCTCCGACTACGGTACTTTTGTGCGCGCAAATTTGAGCGATGCGCGCTCCGCTGGGCTAGCACCACCATCAGTTCTGCCCAAGTTAGAGCTGCCTGGGTATTCATGTGCGAGATGGGTGAGTCAAGAACAAAATCTTGAAGACTAATCACCTGGGAAGTCCAAGTTGCTAATGTGCATGTGCTAAGTCGCTTCAGTCATGTCCGACTCTTTGTGACCCCATGGACTGTAGCCCGCCAGGCGCATCTGTCCATGGGATTCTCCAGGCAAGAATACTGGAGTGGGTTGCCACGTCTTTCTCCAAATTTGCTAAGCCTAGCCCAATTGGGGGAGGGGGGGTGCATTTTATGTAGGATAAGCCGTTGGAACATAGCAGCCATACACTTATCTTACAAAGATACGGACATAGGAGGAAAATGATAGGAAATAAAAGCATTAAGGTACGACCCGCCACGGGGCATCTTGCCCGTCCCTCTTTCTTCAGGGCCGTCCTGGAGGCAGCGCGAGGCGCAGTGGATGTCACCAGACATTGCTGAGGTCTTGACCTTACCCCCTCCCTGCGCCCCCACAGGCAAAAATCCACCAGCCAGGGGTCTCCGTACCCCCACCTAGGCATCGGAGCCCAAGGCAGGGCCTAATCTAAGAGCCCACCGCCCACCAAGTTTCAGGGAGTCTGAGGGAAGGAGGCCCAAGACCCGGGCGTTGCGGGCTGCTTCTCGGAAAGTCTCAGGCAGAGGGCTTCGACCCCTGAGTGGAGAAGCCGTCTCAAGTGCTTTATCCGCACGCAGGGAGGTTTCCTGGGGCAAGGGTGCCGCAGATACTGTAATGTCCTTCGCCAGCCGCTCGCGCTTTCTTGCCCACCTGGGGCTGAGTCTGAGCCGGGAATGCTGACGGCAGAGCACACTCTCAGTTCTCCCCTCTGAATACCTAGGCTGAGGGCGTTGGGAGGGTGTTGGCGGGGCGCAGGGCCCCCATTTCCCGCCTGCTTCTCTTTTCGCTCTTCCTTTTCAGAATAAGCCAGTGATTTGGCGCTTAGGCTGTTACTGAGACTCATTTTCTAAACTCCCTTCCCCTCCTAGTTTTTCTTGAAGATGTTGCAATATCCACCACCTTCCCAACACACACACACACCCTTTCTCTAACCTGCTCCTCCTCCCACTTTCTCTGAAAATGTAATATGTGTGGAAGATGTCCAGTGTCTGTTGCCGAGCTGAAAACTAAGTGCTTAGGGAAGGGGCTTCCCTAAAGGTTAGGTGGTTCTTTCTGAAGTTGCTGATATATACCTCTTACAGAGGAGCTTGGCTTGTTTTCCAGTAAAACTCGAGCCCCGAGGTGGATGGGGAGGGGTGGCTGTGTGCACCTCTCCAGAGCACCGTCTGACCTCCCTAGTCCCTGGGCTGGAGGCCCCTAGGCTCAGCCAGGGGCCAGGATCATGTTCCCAAGGTAGCAGATGAAACTGACAAGTAATCTCGCTTCTTTTTCCTCCCCCGCCTCCCCTCGCCCCACCACTTTTTTTTTTTTTTTCTTTCTTTTCGTAGACGGGCTGAGAAATAGGCAGGTAGTCCGAAGCTGCAATGTAAGAGTGGTGAGCGGTCCCGGGGCTGGCACTGCCCTCCTGGATTTAGGAAACGCCTTGGGGAGGAGGAGGGTCAAAGGAGCATCCGGTTCTTTTGGACGAGGACTGCGCGCGCCGGGCAGAGCTCGGAGCAGAGGGCTCTCTGGATGGCTCCCTGAGCAGGTAAATCTGCGGCGGGGTTGAGAGCAGGTGACTGACACTCTCGGTGATGGCGACCAGGCAGGGCAGCGCCCTTGCCGGTTATCAAGGTGATTAACCTCTGGGCCTTGCCCCTGGTGAGATCTCTGCACCCCCTTCAGCTTCCCCCTCACAGGGATTAGGGGGCGCTCCTTCCAAAGGAGAGCCAGAGGGTTGTGGCCTGGGCCCTCCTTTACCTCCGAGCGGCCTCTTCTCTGAGCAAGGCTGGGAGAGAAGGGGGCGGCACGCAGACCCGTACCTTCTCGTCGCCCACGTCGCCGAGTACGGTTCATCGGGCCGGTCCCCTGTGGTCCCCCCGGGTCACCTCCCCCCAGCAACCACTTGTCTGAAACTTACCAGATTCCAACCTTTAGGCAGGAAAAAAAGTGTTTCATATACAAACCGATCAGGGTATTTGCAGATAATTGCGAATGTCAAATACTCGGGCGTGATGACAAAGTGCAGAGATTGCCAGGGCCCGAGCTCCGCCTGAGGGGCGGGGGCTGCTGGCGGGGCTCCCGGGCCACCTCACTCCCGCTCAGAGGAGGGGAGGGGGCAGTCGGCCGCAGCTGCCCGCAGCCCATTTAACCGAGACGGCTGTTCCTTCGACTTCTCCGCCGTGGAGCTGATTCGTGAATTCATTCGCTGCGTCGGTACTTTCCCCGCGCGGAAAGGCAGTGCTAGGCTGGGTACCGCACCAGCCCAGCTGCCCCCACGCCCACACGAACGCACACACACCCCAGGCAAGATGCACGCACGAGCCAGGAGACTGGGCCTCAGTTGGATGCTGAGGCCCAACGCCCTGCCAGATTGCGTTCCTAGAGCTGCTGCCAGACTGTCACCCCCTGCTGCCTGACACATGGGGAGGGGCGAGTCACAGGCCACTTTGGGGCGAACTGCTGCACACTTTTAGTGCTGGGATGAGTTCTCCATAGAAATAAAGACACATTAAAAAATAATAAAAGAGCCCCTCTCCCCTCCCCCTATTCTACAACCCAGTCCTCCTACCGGGTTGCAAGAGGCCGTGGGGGTGGGGTGGGGTGGGGTGGGGCTGGAGCCATAGCACCCAGCCCCCAGAGGTGACTTGTCAAGAACGTGGCTGGTCTCTGCGGCCTTCGGGACAGTTCCCCTGAGACCTTCTGCAGGCATGGTCAAATGTTTCAAGCGCCCTAAATCCTAAAATTAAGTTAGCCTTTGTTAAATCCCAAAGTTACTGAAAACCGAGAGGAGCTGATGAAGTTAGTAGCAGGTCTGCCGCTTTCCGGGAATCCGAACAGGTATGGGGTGGGGTGGTGGGGATGTGGGCTCTGATCCCAGGGCCTGGGACGGAGAGGAGCTGCAGAAGTGGCACCTCAGGGAGCTGGCCCTTGGGTTCTAGGTCCTGGAACTAAGTGGGGGAGGGAAGAGACCGAGAGATCCAACCGGTCCCTTTCGTTTCTGAGGGTGGAAGAAGTGTTGGGGTACTTCCGAAGGTGGGGCAGAGAGGAGGGAAGGGTGGACAAGGGAGTGTGCAGCTGGGTTACAGATAGAGTAAAGTCCAGGAGAGCAGGCTGGAATGTCTGTCCTGGGCATCCGTGTCCCCCGACCCTCACCCTGCTCTTGCCCCTTCATTGAATGCCTGAAGTCAGTGTATCCTTGGAAGCCCTTGAAGTTTTACACATTTGTCTGAGGTTTCCAATGATGACAAATTAGAAAAACGCTTCGGCTGTAACCTCAGTCTGAGAGTTGAGGGGAGGAGCCGTTACTAGATGAAAAACTGGGGAAAAGGAGACACTGGCCTCCCTATCCTTCTCTGCCCCTAAAACTGCAGGGTTGGGATGAGGGAGGGCAGGGGACTAAGGGACTGGGAAAGCCAGGTAGGAAGTCAGACACCTGACTCCTTTAGCCAAGGGCCACCAGGAATGCTCTGAGAGCTCAGCTTTTCATGCCCTTACCAGGAAGGCCTCGATCTTGCCAGAAGACTGGGCTGGAGGTCACCAGGGACAAACATGGTGGCAAGCTCTGCAGGGGACTCATCCAGGTCCAGTGAGGCCGAGTGTAGACAGACAATGGAGTCTGTCCCCAGCCTGGGTGGCCAACAGGGGCCCTATGAGTGTAAGATGTGATTCTATTTGACTTTCCAAATCAAAATGCATTGATTGGGGCCCAAAGAGTTCATGGCACATAACTATCTTAATTAAACCTACTATAAACAGACAAATCACTTCTCCTCTTGCACATAGAGCTCTGAGAGGTCACATGGGGTCTGGCAGAAGCCTCACTTGGGGGATGCTCTTTTTTAAAAAGGAGTATGAATGAATCAAAGAGAAAAAGGAATAAAAGTGGAGTTTCCACGGCCTCAGGAAACAGCTTAACTGGAACCAAAACACAGGATGGCAGGGAGGTAATGTGGGTGGGGAGGAGAACTGAAGCTTAGGGACAGCTTGAGTTCACAGAGCAGCTCTGACAGAGACCCGCACCCCAAGGTGGGTCTGGAGTAGAAGGGCAGGAAGGGAAGGGGAGGCCCCAGGTTTTGGGGGAGAATTTAGGGGAGCAACCCCACTTCCGAGGCTCTAAGTTACCCTATTCAGCTCTGCATTTTCCTTCCTAATCCTTCCATCTTTCCCTGTCATTGCTTTTGAATTCTTGTCACTTGGAGGACTGTACCAAGAGGACATGTTCTTCCGTAATTTAGTTCAGTCAGCTTGGGGGCCAAGGGGCAGCAGTCTGGCATGTGCCCTGAACATTTGGCCATTGGAGCCTGGAGTTGGCAACCCTGGGGAGGATGAGTGGGAATTGAGAGTAGCCCAGAGCAGATGGTAAGAGAAGTCCTCTGTAACCCTCTGGGAAACTGGGGAATGGGGTGTATACACCCAGGGCTCAAGGTTTGCTCCCTCTGCAGAGAAGCCCCAACACCTGGGCGTGATCTGGAGAAGGTAGAACTGGGTCTCTGGTGCCCTGATGCTCTCAGTCTATGGGTGCAGGGGAGAGCTTGGGGAGGTGATGTCTCTGAGAAGTGTCAGCAAGAAGCTCTTTTCCACTGGGACTGTGCAAAAGGCTGTATCTATCTCCAAATAACTCTGGATCTCTGGAAGTTACCTGGAAGAAGGCAACCTTCATTGGACTTTGTGTCTCACAGACCAGAACAAGTCAAGCTAAGGAAGGCTCATCAATTTTTAAACTGAAAGTGGAGAGCAAAATTTCTCCACAATCTGTAAACACTGAAGATATGAATGCACAGGTTGGGGTGTGTTCCTGGAACTTTGGAAGCCGATTTTCCCCTTCCCCCTTCCTGGTTTGCAAACGTGAATTCGTGTTGCTTTTCAATGACTAGTTTTTGACCTCTATAGTAATCTGGTTCAGAAATACTCTTCATTTCGTTTAGGCTGATACTGGTGGGTACTAGTTCTGTTGTGTCTATTAGGAAATTTAAATTCAGGTAAATTTTAGCATAACTCTTTTCTTGAAAGTACTTTAAAATATTTTTTTACTTCCATACAAAAGAGATGAAAAAATACATATCGCCATGATTATAGAGAAACATGCTTAGTTCGCCTTTAGATTTCTGAGATTTTGTGTAGGCGCCAACACCTCTGTGGACACTAACGAATGGGCTATTTGCAGTTATTCATGAAAGGTCTTTTATATTTTTAAATTGAGGCATGGTTCCCAGGTGGAAAAATTCCTTACCACTAAGAACATGCTTTCGAAAAGATTAGAAAATCAGAACAAAAAATTAGACGGCATTATAGTATAGAAATCTTTACTGAAAACAACAGATATCATTACAATCTAGGAGATGAACTTAAAATGTAGTGAGACTTAATTAAAATGCAAACTATTAAGGAAGCACTGCAAATGTCTTTGTCACATGCAAAGAGAAATACCTTAAGGACCCTCTCCCTCCTTACTTGTATCCTGAACCTTGAATTTCTGTTAACATTTCCCGCCTGTGAAATAGCAACAGTTCACCTTTCAAAACTCTTCACCATAGAGCGACAATGATGATTGTTCTCCAGAGGAAGGACTTTTGAAACAAACAACTTCTTTCACACAGTCGCACACCCGACACAAACGCACCCACAGTTGTCGGTTTTTAAAAAAATGTTACTTCTGAACGAGAGGGAGAAAGAGAAAGAGGGAGCGAGCGAGCGAGAGAGACTGGGAAACCCTCTGGCTTAGGTAACCAACAAACCCAATTACTAGGCTTTATTGATACTAAAAGGAAAAGTTCCCCTTGTAAAATTTCTCTGAGCTTATTAGTTATTTAAATCAGCCCCACGGCTGGACGAGCGACGCCGCAGGCACCCGCCGTTGGCTCCTGGAGGAGAGCAGACGGCGTCCGCGCCCTGACCGCCCGCCCCTCGCTCGGTCCTTGGCACCGGTGGCAAAAGCAGGCGGCGCAAGCAGAGGTGAGCCACTCGGCAGGGGGTCCGGCCTGGCCGACTCGAGACAGCTCCGCGTTGCATATGGGGATTAGAATTCAGAAATTAAAATTTAGAGACAGGTCGCAGCCCGTGAAAAGGCGTGGAGGAGCAGGCCGGGCGGACACCCAGCGCCGGAGCTCAGCGGGCCGGCCGCGCAGCTCCCCTCGGGCGCCGCTGGGCACCGGCCACGGCCGAAGCGCGCAAACCGGCGCGGCTGGCCCGGCACCCTGTGAGCGTGCGGCTTCTGGCCACCCGGCGAGCGGCCACTTGGGCGTCCGGGGCTCGCTCCTGTTTTGTGTGGGCCTGGGAACTTTGTAATGGGCTGGGCACCAGGTGGATTTCCACCTTTCTGCGACGATGTCCCTTTCCATAGCTGACTCTCAAAATATATGTGTGTATGGGCGCGTCCGCGCGCGCAGAAACAGTTGAATTTAAGATAAATCCCAGCCTACCCACTGAAATCCTCTAAGCCCGACGTGGAGGCTCTGGAGTCCTGACGCAGCGCCCAGGAAGCGCCAGGTGATGCCCAGTTCAGCCAGACTTGGCCCCTGGGCTCGGAGGCAAGGTGTCGCGGGGGTGGGGAAGAACTGAGTCCCAGGACACTGTGTCTATGCCGCCTGGGCCCCGGGGGTCAAGCCTTGCGGGTACTGAGGGTTTGCGTTGGGCTTCGTGAGACCGAGAGAACAGGAGAGTCGCCAACGCAGAAAACCCTCCAGGGTCCACGCCACTCCGGACGGCTTTGGGCCGCCATACAGACCAACACCTGCTTGGTCCTCGGTTCTAGTAAGTGCCCGGGACCCGGGCTCTCTCCGGCGCGGTTGGACATCACCCCACGCCGCAAAAAAGCTCGTGGAGCCGCTCGGGGCTTGGCCGCCTAGGGTCTGGGCTTCCTGGGCTCGCTTTGCCCCAGCTAGGGGTGGGCGCGGGTTTCACGACGTGAGCTGGCCTGTCTGAATTTGGGGGTGCTGGTGGGCCGCCGTGGACTAGACTAGACTTTCCTGGTGTACTTTTCATTGCAAGGGGTTAGGGCAGACTCAGCGCGCCGATGTTCTGTCTGTCAGGGCGCGTTTTTAGGTTGGGTCGTCCGGTTGTGCCTGGGTCTGGGGACCTGCCCTTCCTTCCCACCGCATCCTGAACCCCCAAGGCGGACTTGGGGCAACGCGAAAGGCCGGCTCCGGGACGCCGAGGATGGAGCCGGCGCAGCACGTTGGGGCCGCAGCCCACGCGGTGGCGCTGTCGGGAGACGACGCCTGCGCTCGGGGCTGGGACCCGGGCCGTGACCCCGGGCTTGGGGGAGAATGTCTGGGCTGCCACGACGAGTCGAGCCCGCGAGTTTCTTCGCCGCCTCGGGACCGGGGTTCGGAGATGGGACCGACCGACCGACCAACTTCTCTTGGCTGGCTCGGTGTTTCCCGACAGACAGAAAACGCGACTCTGGGCTCCAATCCCGGTCTCCCCGGGTGGGGACGCGGGGGCGTAGCGGTGACTCCTTTGGCGTTTCGTTTTCTTTCCCCCTTTGCCTCGTTACCCCGTGGTTGAAAATCGATTTCTATTTTTTTAAAGAAAAACTAGATCAGGCCAGTAGTTGTCTCGCTTCGCGACTGCAGAAGGAGATCCAGCTATTATTAAGCGCTAGACTCTGAAAAAGAATGAAGGGATCCGGGAGCCCCAGGGGCGCTGTCCTTTGTCGCCTGAGCAGTGAGCGCTCGGTGCCCGCAGGCCTTCCGCCCTCCCCGGCTTCCCGGCCCGCGGCCGCAGCCAAAGCACACCGAACCAACTCTCCTTAGCTTCGAAACCTGTCTTCTAGTTTTCCTTGCTTAGGGCAGTCGGCGCTCCCACCCCCACCCTCCCGGCGCCCTCTCCCCTCCGTTCCATCTGCGACCCCGGAGCCGAAAGTTCCGCGTCTTCTCCCGAAGCAGTTCCAAGCTTCGCGAGTCCCCTCCCGCCCTCGGGACCTCTGCACTGTTTATTCCCCGGAACCCTCCCCTCCCACTGTCCGCCCCGACCCTCTGGCATCTTGGGTGTCCCGCCGCTCACCGTCTAACGCGCGCTGGTCGCCCACCAACTTTCCCCCATCAGCCGTCTAGGCCTCAGGGGCTTGTTCAGGTGAAGCTAGGAGCACACGTCCACTGCCCCTGCCTTGGGCGGCCCGACGTCCGCCTCACCGCTCCGCCCCTCCCAGGCCCCTGGAGCCGCTGCGGGAGCCAGGAGGGATTTATCTTTGCCTGGCGCGGGTTTGGGATTTGTCCAGCTCTGATGCCAACAAGCAAGGCGTGCGGATAACGAAGTAAGTGTCCCCCGCCCCTGCGCTCCGGCCAGTCCCCAGACGCCTTGGGGGCAGCCTAGAAAAGGGCAGGAGCCCACCCTGGTCGATCGATCCTTCTAGGCGCGTTCCCTGTGGAGCTTTCTGGCCCCAGGGGCCCTTATCCCCTCGGTGCATGCAGTTTCCAGTCCCAGCCCCGCGCAGTTAATGCAGTCTGCGAAAATGTTGGTCGCCCAAGTCTCCTCGGACAGTCCGCGACGGAAACTGGGTTTAGAGCTGGTGTGGGCTTCAAGTGAAAGGAACGATTCCCTCCCGCCTCCTCTCGCCCCCAGCAGAGCAAACCCCGGGCTGGAAGGGGGTGGGGGTGGGGGAGAGGCAGGCCCGCGTGGGTTCCTAGGAACCGTCGAAGGCAGTTGACGATGGCCATTTCCATAGAATTTCTCCTCTGTGCTTTCGGGAGTGGAAGGAGAACGCGGCACAATTTTCCCTTGTTCTCTAAGATGTGGCGCACCGCGGGGAAGGGCCTCTTTGCTAGGGTGACCGGACCTGAAATCCTGGGAGCCTGGTGATGGATGCTGGATGATGGTCGGGGCCACGGCGCCCGACCGGGAGCCAGAATCCCACGCCCGGCACCGGCACCCTGCGCTCGGGCAGTCGGGCCTAGTCATTCCCGCGCGGGCACTAGGGAAGGAAGGTTGGCCAGAGCGGAGAGCTAGCACAGCAGAACCCTCGGAAATCAAGAAAGCACGAAATGTTGTAATTGAAAGTGCAGGCCATAAAAGAGAGGAGAAGAAAGGCCTGGCAAAAGATAGAGAGGGAGAGGGAGAACATGGAAATGAGAAAAAACATACATACTTAAGTCCAGCGTATAAAGACCCGTTGATTTTTAAAATAACAAATCTCAGTGTGATTATGAAAGACAGACGACCTTTGACTAGATGACATATGAAAAAAATTGGGAGTGGGGGAGGAAGAGGGGGAAATGTCTGAGTAGATTCCCTACGAAAACGTCTGTGAGAAGCAATCTGAGGGATAAAAATGTCCCTCAATGTGAACTTTATGCTTTGAGCACTGGAGCAAGCCATCCTGTAATGCGCAAAAATGCATTTGGGATCAAATTATTTTTTTTTAAGTAATCAAAACCAATTATTTTCTTAAGTGTGATTTTGTTTTGAAACTGGAAATAAACCACTTGAGGAATAGAAAACAAAACCAAACAAAACTTTTGAATCATCATTAATTTATTTACTGTTTTAAAAGTAGAATATCCTAGCAAAAGGTAAAAACGTTATTTAAAATTTCTTACTGTCAAAATTAAACATGCTGGAAATAATCGCTTACTTCAGTTGAAATAAAGTCAATACAAAAGTTGTGCAGTAAAAAGCTCATGTAATTTGAAACAGAAAAGGCCTTTATTAGGGACAAAACTCAAGGGGGGGGTACCCATTCTGGGCATATATCACAAAATTCCCTAAAATTCTTCCCTTTTAAATTGAAAGAAATTTGTAAAATCTAAACACCCATCTCTAAGCATTCAAAATACATTTCTGGTTATAACTCATAGTATTTGACATTTCCTTCTATGTTAAATGCAATTAAATTTTTTTTAGTTCTTTTGCCCATAATGATCACTTTCTTCATTAAAAAAGGTCGAGTAAACGCCAACAAAGAGAAAATCAATGACTTTAAAAGAGTGTAGAATCTGAAAAAAAACTAGCCACAATGTACATTTAATTGTACTTAATTGTAAACTTTATTTAAATCGCCCTTCTCAGGGGTTTAATAATTTAGAATCAATAGTTCCTTTCAAAACATAATAAAATATTTACACTTTATAAAATATTAACCGATTAACAATACAGCTGTGTTGTTCATAAGAGTGTAACTGAAGTCCCCATAATCATGCTGTTGACAGAAGCCTGTGCGAAGTGATTCTTCGCAAAATGTAAATGAAGATCTTCGGACAGTGGTGTTTATAAAATAGCTCATTAATGACTTAAGATTGAATCGCTCCAACCATTCGCATCATCAGATATAATAATAGTGACGAATCAGACAGGAAAGATCCTGGCTAAACGATTTGCATTTTTTTCCAGAAGTACTGAAGTCCTAATATCACCAATTCTTCTAAGTTCCTGGACATTGATCCGGAGGAGGATTCTGCAGTTCAACATCAAGGTAAGGAAAGAACAGCATTATTATCGTTGTTAAGGTATTAATAAGAAATGCGCCTTTCCCCATTTTGAAAACGGGCTTAAACTTTGACAGTGGTAGTAGCTGGTTTTTGCAACACCCCCTTCCCATTCTGACTTGATAGTACAGATTTTAAAAAAAGTTTGTCGATCGAACTTACAGTTTTGTCTCTTTGCAGCCCCAAACCTACCACCACGAGTTGGTTTGCTTGAGCACTTTGTTCCAAACTGCGTTTTCTCGAACCCTTTCTTTTAGGGAGGTGGGAGGGGGATGAGGTTTGGAGGGGGTAGGAAACCGGGAAAAGAAAACGCAGCCTAAAACTCCCGGTGGCCCCCCAAAGGTTTACTGTCCATCTCGCTTCCTTTCTTCGCCCGGCTCCGACCGCCTCCGGGGTCGCCTCGGGCTCCTTTGGAACTCGGTGGGCGGCGACTGGGTGCGGGGTCCTCCGGATTCTGGGCTCTGAGACTTAGGCCGGGGGCAGGTTTCACTTCTGGGACCCTTTCTTTTCCAGTCTCTCCCACCTTCCCGTTCCCTGTTTTTGAGGGGAGGCTAGGTGCACACTGAGCGCCGGTTGGGTGCGGCGAGTGGACGGCGACCTGGCTCTGGTACCCGAGGTTGAAGCGGCTTCCCGCTGCGGGTACACCGGACCAAAATTTCCATTAACAGCCCCCCGAGCGCGTTTCCCGAAATCGAAAATAGTTTGGCCCTCTGGCGCCGCCGTAGAGTCAGCGCTTCTTAAGGCGGACCGGTGACTTGGGCGACGAGATGTGGCGGGGAGATCTTGGGGTCCCCGGGGTTAGCAAGGAGAACCGAGGTGTGCGGGAGGACAAGAGGTACCGCCACCTCAGGAGGTTTCTCTGGCCTCGAGACGGGAGGGGACGCGTCCACGTTTTCCCGCCGCAGGTCGGGAGCGCGAGTGTAAGCAGGCGCCCCCAGTGTCTCGCGGGGGCCGCGGCTTCTGCCCACGTGCTTTCTTTAAGGAGGTTCCGGGTCCAAGAGTGATCTTAGGGACAAAAGCGCGGCCAGACACCGGCCTGCTCAGCCAGTGCCGGCGCCACCTTAAATGAACACCGCGGGCAGAGCCGGGCTACGGGCGACTGCGGCCGCGGGAGTCCGCAAAAGTTTGTGGCTCAGTTATGCTTTCGCGAGACCTGCTGGGGACGCCCCCACACGGCCTCCCCCGGGGTGCGCAGGCCGGGTCCCCGCCGCACAGCTCTAGGGCTGCGCTCACAGCCTAGGGCCCGAGAGGCTTGGGGTCCCAGGAGTCCCAGCCCAGCAGCCAGAAGACTGGCAGCCCCACCGCCCTCGCTGCCACCGCGTCACGGCCTGCAGGCGGTCCGGGCTGCGCTGCTCGAAATGTCGCCGGCGCTGCGAGCGGTCCAGGGACGTCATCCAGGGATGACCCTCGCCCCGCGCACCCCTCTTCCCTGTGCCACCCGCAGCCCGGCGGGCAATGCCGGTGCGCCTGCCATTCGGGACACCCGGGCTATTGTTCTGGACCCACGGCCGTGCCAGCTCTGAGCGAGAGGCGGCCTTCCCCGCGCGTGCGGCGGCGCGGCGGGCCCGGACGGCTGGCTCCGCGCGGAGGGGGAGCTCGCAGGCACCGGGAAAAGTTGCTCGGAGGGGCGGAGGCGGTGGGTGGTGGGCGGAGGCGGTGGGTGGGGGAGGCGATAGCCCTCCTATCTCCAAAGTCGAAAGTACTCCGCGTAGTTAGTAGAACCCGGAGCTGAGGCAGCCGCGGTTGCCTCCTGAGCGTGGGTCTGTGCCTTCGCCGGGAGACCAGGCAACCAGCGCCAGTCTCGTCGCCACCGCAGCCTCCGCGCCGCGACTAGTGCGCCTCTGGGCTGGGCGAGGCGGCCGCGCCCTGGACCCGCCACGAGGAGGAGGAGGAAGAGACCCCGGGCCACAGCGCCCGCCTTCACCCGGGCGCACCCACCCACCAGCCGCGGCCACCGCCTCGCGCGGCACTCGGTTCCCTGCCATCGGTCCTCCGCCGTCTCGCGCGCGCGCGCGGTCCTCGCCACACGGCTCTCCCACCGCCGACTCTCTCTCTTCCTTCTTCTCCCTCCTCTCAGCTCTCCACCCGCCCCTCTTCAGTCCCTCTGCCTCCTCTGCAGCCCCGCTGCTGTTGGGTCGCCTGGCTCACAGCGATTGATTGATTGATGTTTAATTTCCTGCCAGGCGGGGCCCCCCTCCCCCCGCAACCTCCCCGGCCCTCCTCCCCGCCCCCCACTCTCCTTCAATGCGTTGGACCAGTCTGGCTCGGGTTTAGATCTCTCCCCCCCAACCCCCATCCCGAAATAACCCAGAGACTTCCCCTACCCCCACCCCAAATTATTATTTTGAAGGCGCTAGATCTGGGGACGGAAAGGGGGAGGGGGAGAAATCGGAAACCGAGGACAACCCAAAAGGACTCACTTTGCCTGATGACTCAACGCAACTAATAATCATCTCCCTCTCACTGTGTCTCCCTCTGCGGCTCGTCAGTGAGTCCGGCTCCGGCTGCTGGCGGCGGCGTCGGCCGAGAGGGGAGAGGCTGGAGGTGACAGCTGCGGCGGCCGCCGCTTTTGCTCCCGCGCGCGGTCCCAGGTCCCTGCGCCTTCTCGATTCTCAGTGGCACCGGCCCTACGGCTTCTTCGGCCGCGCCTCCTCGCGAGCTAGCGGCCCCGCGAAGCTGCAGCCCCGACCCGCCTCCGCCGCCTCCCAGTTCTCAGCCTTTTCTCTCCAGAAAGGGTCTCCTTCCCGAAGGTGTGAAAAGGCTTTTTCAGCCTCCTTCTCTCTTCTCCCCTCCTCCGTCGCCTCCTCCCGCGCTCGCTCGGGTGCCCCTTTAGAGGAGCCCTCCTTTCCCTCTACTCCTCCTCCCTCTTCCCCCCACCCAACGCCCCCCCCCCCCCCCATCATCATCATAACAACCATCATCGCCGCACTAAGAAGACACCCTGACCCAGGACCTTAAACGTTTGGACCTGGGAGAGAGGAAAGGGGAAAGAGTAAAGAGAAAGGAAGACTAGGAGAACACTGCAAAGCATATCACCAGAAACTTTCCACCCTGGATTCTCTACTTTTGCTCCATGGACAGAGCCCCAGCCAGCCAAGTTACAGACAGACTGTGAGCAGTAAGTACTCAGGGCGAAGGCGCCCGCGCCAAGCTCGGGAGTCCGGGGAAGCCCCGGGTCCGGCTAGGTTCCCTCTCCGCGGCTCCCGCTCTCTCGGACAGCGCAGCGGAGGGAGTGCGGGCGCAGCCTTCGCCCTCAGCGCTCGAGCTCAGCCTCTGCATCTCTCGCATCCCTCCTCTCACCTCCCCTTTGCCACCCCCACCTTGTCTGCTCGAGCCGTGGCGACGCGGCTTCTCCCACAACCTGAGCGCCCGCGAGGATTCCCAGCGCACTTTGTTGCGCCGGGTTCCAGCTTCTCCGGGAAGTCAGTGACAATGTGAGTGTCTTTTCATCAGGTGTTTCCTCCTGCGTCTCCACCCTCTCAAAAATCCAGGGGTGCGGAGATCTGCGGGCTCTGTGAGGAGCGCGCTGCCAGCCAAGCGACCCAGAAAAAAACTTTGGGAAATTTAAAAATTGGGGTTGATGAAAGCTGCTCCCTCCCGCACCTAATAATTCAACTGCTTTTTGCTTTTGTATTTTATCCTGAAGAGCTTTTGAAAACAAAAGTCAGGATCGGATGAAGATAACGTTCCAAAATAATAACGATTGTAGCCCCCGCCCTTGAGGTGCAGGTTATTCAGAAGATTACTCTGATCAATACCTCCAA
This sequence comes from Budorcas taxicolor, assembly GCF_023091745.1. Taxonomy (NCBI): domain Eukaryota; kingdom Metazoa; phylum Chordata; class Mammalia; order Artiodactyla; family Bovidae; genus Budorcas; species Budorcas taxicolor. The sequence continues at coordinate 132,526,045 of NC_068911.1, read as the reverse complement.
GTGTTTTGGAATGCTTATTAATGTGGAATTAGGGTTGATTTTGTACAAAGTGTGTATGTGTGTCCCAAGACGTGCTCGGGAAAGATAAACAGCAGGGATTCAAGGGTCTTTTTGCCAGGCCTTTGCCTACTGCCGGGCGAATCAGAGCGACTTCACCGTGTGGTTAATTTGTTTTCTTATGGACTTGTGTGCACTCCCACCCCTCCTTGAGTGTGTGCGATGTCTTTTTATGAAGTTCATTTCTTCCGCAACCCTGACCCCTCCTCCCCCCGACAGCAAGGCCGTCGCACCCGAGAACGGGTCATGCCAACCCTGTCCCAATGAATGGATCACTTCTGGGCGGCCCTGGGCGAGGGGCCGGACTTCGTGACCGAGAGCTAACTTCTGGGGAGCAGCAGGGTCGCGGCACCCCAAGTTCTGAGTTTGCTGTGGGCCACCCAGTGTCAGGTTGGGTCCGGTTTCCCCGGCCAACCGAGGTTCGGGCCCCTCGGGCAGCGTGGGAGGAAGTTTGGGTGGCTTCGGTGCGGCGCGCTGCCCCACTGGCCTAAACGTCTATCACGTGTGTGAGCGGTTTTCCCTCTTTTTTTTTTCTTTCCCTCCCCTTTCCCCCCCGCCCCCTCCCTAGGTCCCTGCGCGTTTTATTGCGACCTGCCGGTGGGAACTTTGTCTCCAAGTCGGAGCAGCATGGAGCGGCGGAGCGAGAGCCCGTGTCTGCGGGACAGCCCCGACCGGCGGAGCGGCAGCCCCGACGTCAAGGGTCCTCCCCCGGCGAAGGTGGCCCGGCTGGAGCAGAACGGCAGCCCCATGGGAGCCCGCGGGAGGCCCAACGGCGCCGTGGCCAAGGCCGTGGGAGGTAACAGCCCGGAGCGGGGAGGCGCGCGCAGCCCGCGGCCGGGGCGATCAAGGCCCGGGTGTCAGGGTTCAGGTTGATTAGGCTCTGTCGCGGTGTAGGGTTACAGGAAGTGAGTTCCAGGTTGCCAAATAATGCCCCCGTCGCCTCTATTCTGCAACTGGTAGCTTCATCTCGAGTTAAAACAAGAAAGTGGTTTACCCGGAGGGTGGCATTTTTTGGGCACTTTGCCACTATGTGCTGAGGTGTTGGCAGGTTTATGTCACAGCCAGCTAACTGTTTCTAGATTTTCCTAGAGAGCTTTTTAGTGATCTAACTCTTTTGCTTTGCCTCAAGAGTGTCTGTTGTAGGGATGGAATTTAGGTGCGATCGCTTTTATGGATTAATCTTGAATGCTCAGGTTAGACCAGGAGCAAGGGTGTTGATATTACTTTATTAGTTAGGACAGTACTTAGACACAAATGATTAACACCTGGGAGTATTTCCAGCCACTTTATTTCAAGTGGGAAATAAAGAATCCCTGCGAATCTGTCAGGCCCTTAGAGACTTTAATGCTACCGTTTTAAAAAAATTAAGTTTAAAGTTATATGCATTTGTAACTTTGTTACGGAATGATATAGGACAACACGTAAAAATGGTATAGTGATCTTATTGGCTACATGCTGTTTTTCTTTCCAAGAATTTAATGTTACTTAAAATCTTTTGCAGTGTTTACTACTTAAACAACCACTTTCTTTTAAAGTGGTTAGGGAAAGTAATTTTATGAAGTAAAGATATGAAAGAAATTTAAACACTATTAAAATATTTTGAGGTTTATAGGACATTTCCCTAGTTGTTTTATACATGTAAATACACAGTTCTACATGGCATGCAGTTTTTTTGTGTTTGACATAAATTACTAATTAAAAATTTTTTTGCTTCTTAAAGTTTTTTCCCCCTAATATTTTCAGTATTAGCCTATTTAATGTTATTTTACATTAGCCTGCCTGAAATGAAACAAAATCCTAGGGAAAGTAAGTGATAAGTTCTCCTGCTCTAAATAGCCATTGTATTTCCAAGTAAAGACTTAATTTGAAATATCCAGTCCCTTTTAAAGAAATTTTATAAACAATGGACAATTTATGAAAGAACAGGCTTTTGGTTTTACTTATTTTATTATTACTATTTCTTCATTGTAGACATTCAGCATGCTTTGCCTTAGTTCCTTATATTAATCATCTCCCTTGCAAAGTACTCATTTGCTCAATTTTTGAAGCTTTTTTGGCTATAGATTGTGGGCTTACGTACCTTTCATTTTAGGGACTTGAAGCAAAAGAAAACTTCATAGTTTTGTGACTCACTTTTTAGAAATAGTGTTTATTAATGTGCTGTCTTGAGACTGAAAGAATAACTTCGGACTTTTGATACCATTTTTTAGTATATGCATACAAGAAAGAAAAATATATAGTGAATATGGTGGGACCAAAGGTGAGATGACATGATAAGTGCTAGTGATGTTGGGTTGAAAAACTTTTGGAAATCCTTGGAGAGGATGTGTTCTCAAAGTGGCCTTATGCATAAGGAAAAGAAAAACCCCAAAAAGCCTGGACTGAAATTTTGGTTTCTTTTTAAACTCACTAAATTGAAAGAAGTCTCTAAACATTTTAGAATGTAATGATTAACAATTGTACCTTCCTAAAGCAAGTTTTTCTTTCCTTCCTATATCTTACTGAACTGTGAAAGAAACTACTTGATTTTGTTGACCAGGGATACCTTCAGTGTAAAATAGCAGTTACTTTTCATATTTTTGGAGGTGATTATTCACATTTGACCACTTACTACAAATTTGATACAGACAAATATGAAGCCTTGGTGAGAAGTAATAAATTTGTTTCAATTAGCTGGTTTAGTCACTTTTTCTGAGCTTTAACTTAATTTAGCAATATCAAAGGTCTCTGCTGCTTCCCAAATTGAAAATAAAAATGACATCATTTTGTCTCAATAAGTACCATTTATGATGTGTAATAGTAAAGTGGATAAAATAGTTTACATAGAGTGGATTTTTAAAGATTTTTTTATGATTTTACTCTGTAGAACATAATAGATTGGAAAATTTTTCATTTAGGAAGTTTTAAAATATAACAACTTAGAACATAACATTTCAATAGTGCAAAGTTTTCTTATTGAATGTTAATGATTATTTTGTGGGTTTAAGTTTATATATTGATAGTTTCCAGATGTACATTAAGATACATAATTTTACTTCATTATAACTTTTACTCATGTATATAGATTGGACAAAAGCAAAGTGTTTTTAAAAATGCACATTCTAAATTTTAAAAATATTTAAGATAATATTTCTATTTAGTGGTTCTTTTATAATTGAAATGATTGGGGGAACAAGAGTATATATAAAGTAGATTATATTTCTATTATCCTACCTCTTCTTGTTTAAATTTTCTTTATGAAGCAATATAATAACCCTAGACAACTACAAAAATATTTATAGCTCTGCATCATTTATTACCATTTTCAGATATACTGCAGTCTTGTCAATGTTGTAAAGATGGCTGTAATAATAAATAATAATAAAACAGAGCTCAAAATTTGGGAAAATGTGTTAGTTAATGTTTAGTGATTCTCTTTCTTAAATAGTCTCCCCCTAAAAATAGGGTAAACCATTAAGTTAATTGGCTTCTCAATAAAATGGCAGTTTATCTTACTGCTTCTGATAAATAGGTAAATAACTGTTTCTGAATGCGTTGGTTGCCATAATAAATTCTGTTACTACTTTTCTAGAGGGAGAGAGAGTTTGCTGTATTTTTCAATGAGAACTAAATTTTTTTTTTTTCAAAAGAGAGATTATTTTAGTGTCTGGATTTGACTGGATGAGGTGGTAGAAACACTATCACAGGATTCTGTTTTAATAAGGGACTTAGAAGTGTGTTGTTTACAGTATGGTTAGCTTTAGAAGATTATTAGAAAGTAGATCAATTTTGCTTTGTATTTCTAACACTTTCTAGGCTATATTTGCTCTTATCTAAGCAGTATGTTTTAAAGTGTGTATGTAATAAAATATAAGTGCTCAGATATATATGACAGTCAGCTTTTATAGAAGGTCCTTAGGAAAAAAAAGGCTAATATCTCTTTAAAAAACATATGAAGGCTGGGAGAGAGTTTAGAGCAAGCAAGAGCACCACGGTGTTGACAGCTTTATATCCCTGCTGGGTAACATTCACTTACTAGAATTGGCGTCCCCTCTCAGCTAGTAATTCACTCCATAAGGATTTTGAAAAAGAGTGATTAATGGTGGGGAAATTTATATTCGTGAAATTATTGATTAAAACTTACAGATCTATTTGAAGGTTTAGAAAAATAAAAGATTATTAAGGATGATGAATATAAGAATCAGATGATCCTTTTACCACCATTAGCATAAGTACCTAAAATGTTCAGCTGTATGCAATGCTTCAGCCACGCAACCTACAGCATAAAATGAAAGTGATGCCAATCAAGTTTCCCGAGGAAGCAAGGCATTCTGCTTTCCTCCTGGACTGCTGAAAGGCGCTGGCCAGTTGTGCCTTAATAGCAATAAATTACTGTGCTTCATTCATTGTTAACACAAGCATTTTCATTTTTTAATGTTTGGCTTAAAGAAGAACTTTCAGACAGCTTTATTTAAACTGAATGAACAGCGCTTGAGTATACCAGATGGTGTATTTGCTGATAGGAGGCATTAAACATCAGAAATCTTTTTGATATTTTCCATTTTCCTTTGAATTTTGATGATTTTTTTGTTTTGTTTTGGTGTTAAATGTTCTAGAGTTCAAGGGAAAATGTTTAAACACTAGGAATATCTTGCCTTTTTTTTTTTTTTGAAAAAATAATTAGCTTTTTTGGGGAAAAATTAGTTTTTAAAACAACCATTTAATTTTGGTGAAGAATTGTCTATTGAAGTTAAAACTCTTGGACCCCAAGTAGACCTTTTCTTCTTGCTACCGGTCAGCCTTTTTAAGAACACAACTGTCTTGTTGGAAGGGGAAAAATATCATTATGCAATACATGCTGATGTACTCAAATTGGGAAGCAAATGTGATGATGATTGTGGGGCAGGGCCTCATTTAGAGCTGAACACTGTCTACAGTGTTAATTATCTGCATGTGGAACATTTCCTTTTCGATGAAAAGAAATGCACTTCAGGTCAGGTGTAGTCACCATAGGAGCACTTATAGAGAGACATTTTACATTTTGAAAGGAGTGCAGATATGGAAGAGTATAGATACCGACTTATAGACATGTATAAAATACTTAGAAATTTGAAACATTGTCAACATAGGCAAAATGGAGAAAACTCATTAAATTCATTGTAACTAAGGATGTACAACACCATTATGCTTGTGAGGAAGACTCATGTTATTACTTTAAAAGTGAAAAGATTGTATTTCCCTCTTCTATTCCTTTTTTTTTTTTTAAGGGTTTAAGTTGTTCTAAATAGAATGAACTTAGGCTTTGGGGTCATCCAACAGTCTTGTATGTCCTCTGTACTTTTGCTGAGGTAGAAAAATAGCCCTCCCTAAAGTGTTTTCTGTCCTTGGCCTGTTATTAAAATAAAGATATACTTGGTTAAAAAAAATATATATGCAATGAAACATACACATTAAACAGAACATAGGGTATCCGCCCCTCAAAGTCCTGAGCATAATTTGATGTTTCGAGTAGTTTTGGAAGCCTTATATTCCATTAGTAGAAACCCACTGACCATTATATATTCAAGATCATCTGAACAAAATATGTGTATGTGTGTGTATTGAAACTACATAGATATCCCTTAAGGCATCTGTTTTTTAACCCCTGCGGACAATAGGTAATATCCTCTTTTTCCAGGGGGTTGTGACTAAGAGTATCAGTCTGTACATACTGCATATCCTATGTTACTTCTTCACTCCTTGTATGAATGTATGTATATATTTTACCTACCTATCTGTAGGGAAGGAAACAGACTCATTATAATTTATTAAACATCTAACAAAATTAATTTTGAGTTATTTTTAAAATGTGGAAATCAGTTTTATTCCAGGCAAGACGTAATAATTATTTGGTGTATCTGACAAGGCAGATCTGGTAAGCAGTCAAACTTGGTGGTACTACTTTGATAAATTAAAACTCTTTTTTTTCCTTTTTTATGATTTAGTGCAGAGACAGTTGATATGATATGTAAAAAAAACACAAATTGACAGAGTTAGATGAATTTCAAATTGTATTATTTTCTTTGGTCTTTTAAGGATTTTTAAGTTTCTATTGAGATAAAAATGACAATTTATCATCATTAAAAAAGTTTCTTATAACTAGTAATCTCATATTAGGTGCAAAAAAAATTTGTACATAGTTTTTTTATTTAACTTTTTATTTTGTATTGGAGTGTAGCCGATTAACAATGTTGTGATAGTTTCAGGTGAACAGTAAAGGGACTCAGCCATACATATACGTGCAAAATGTATGTACATAATTTGCTTTATTTCAGGAAGCCAAACTTTATCTTACATAGCATGTAAATAAATAAAAAGTTATTTATACTTTTATCTAATAAGTAGGCTTTTAAAAAAACTTGCATAACTTATGTGTGGTCACATAGTAGTTATACTATCTTCCTTACATGAATGCTGAGATACAATGGCATTTTGGAACATATTTAAGGATGGAGCATTTGACAAAAGTTGTATGTGTAACAGTTTGTCAGTGAAAAGTGACAAGTGGGAAATGACAAATGAAATGTTGGCATCATCACTCTTTATTTTGATAAAAATGTCTCAATTTGCAGTGATATAATACTGTTTCATATTATTTCATGAGTTGTGTGAGATGCATAACAGGAATTTAGATTTTGTGAACGGAAAATTAGCAGCCCAAACTCTCTTTTCTGAAGCTTTGGCAGTAAGATCCCCCTCCCCCCAACTCCCCAAGAATAAGAACAGCAGTGAAATGTTGGATCTAACCCATACATTTTAACTCATTATTTTTTGGAAAAAAGGAAAGAAAGAAAGGAAGGAGGGTGGGGAGAGAGAAAGAGAGAAAAGAAAGAGAGAAAGAACTGAAAATGGTTTCAAGTAGGAGACCTTTATGTTTAGCTCAAAAATGAAGAGGAGAGTTTGCCTTTTGTTTTCTTTATAATGACTTAAAAATGAATGATTTTCTTCTGCTGACTTTGATTGTATTGGAGCTTTCTCACTTCCAATCACCGCTGTTCTCCAGCATTAATTTAGGATGTCAATATGGAGAGCCCTGGATTCCTTTTATTTTAAAGTGGAGCAGAGGTTTGGAAATGTCTGTGTGTTAAAAATGGATTTTTTTATACAAAGGATTCATTATCCTACTACTTACGGGTAATGTGATAGATGCTTTAAAGTCAAAGTAGACCGCCCTGAGTGGAATTGAAGTATGAGTTAAAACAAAAGCCAGTTAAGGATTCACACATTTCCAAAAAAGTAGAGTTGTGGCCTCTATAGTGTGTTATTTTCTATATTTCTGAATTCAGTGATCAACCAAACATTTATTTTCTTCTTTTACATGAAACAAGCCCCACAAGGACTTTATATTACAAAGTATTTATGTAAAAATGCTCTGTCATGGAGTTTTCAAAATCATGGGACTCCATCTATACATGTAATATTTTTTGTTTTCAAGTGACACAGTTATTTTGCTGTTTGATAGCAAATGATTTAAAAATTGTGGTAAAATCAGTATAACTAAGAGGCAGTGAAAGGCTACATCAGAAATTGTTTCTGCAACTTGTCTTTTGCTTCTCATTTGCAGAGTTTTTAATTATTTCAGATTTTTAATTAACCAGCTAAAAATGACTTAATATGGAGTAAATGTGCTGTAGATATATAATTATGATTAGGTCTTTGGTTATATTTTTTCCATTCTTAATGTGTATATCTTTAAAAATATTAAAAATAAGCTAGTGAATATGATAGTTATTAGTTGACAAATGCTTAAAATGGAAAAAAAAATCCTTAATAGAAGTTTCCAGAATTTGAACCTTGCAGTAAAGTTATGAGCAAATTATGACAGTCTTATATTGTACTAGAAATATTCTTTATATGTGTTTAGGACACATTAGGATAATAAAACTGTCTGGGGGATGTATAGTTCAATTTTGATTGCTCTCAGTATTATTACTACTTGCTAGTACGGAAGACAGATTAGTTTCTACCCTTAACTAGTTGCCTTATCACTGGAATGAAGTTCTGTCTTAGCACAGTGGGCTGTTAAACTATAGCATAACATAACAAAAAAGATTTTTAAAAAGTTAAGGAGAAATGCTGCAAGCTACTATATATGTTCACAACAGAGTAACTTTTTGGTGCTTACTGATGGTTGCATAGTTATTGAAATGTGCACAGTAGCTCAGTGACTTTTTTTGTTTTACTGAAGACTTCCACAGATATGAACAAAATTAATAGACCCTCTGGTTAGAGAAATTGTTTTTCAGAGCACTAAGATCTGACAGAGGTGATTTGGCTCTTTCATAGAAACAATTTTAATTTCATAATATTAAGCACAGATATCTTATTTCTTTCAAAAATATTTTTTACTTCTTAAAAACAGTTTGTCTAGAAAGCAAGTGTATCTGTTCTTTCATAACTGGATAAGATTGATTTTCAAATTTCCTGATTATTCCCCCATATTAAAATTGTTTATTTTTATTGTGCTTGTTCCAGTTATTTATATATGCATATATGAAAAGGAAAAACTGATTGCTTACTAGGAAAATACATTCATATCAAAACTCTTAAAATAGCAATGTTTTCAAAATATTATTATTATTATTATTTTTGGTTAACAGAACAAGAACTTTCTTTATTCATAACCCAGAGATGCTAACAGAGCAGCATGATAAATGTCTCTTTAAGTGTCGTAGTAAAAGAAAATGACTTGCCTTCTGAGGCAGTGGAGAGTTTATGTTGTTTTGGACCCATTCCCCAAGCAGTGATCGAAAACAGATTACAATAACAATTATACAGTCAGAAGATGCAATACCCATTTCTGCTTTAATTGAGTGAAAGAATAATAAAAACATCATTAAGAAAAATGAGGTGGACCTGTCACACAATGTACCAGTTTTTAGTCTTGGAGAAGATGCAGAAAAACTGAAGTGCTTTTCACTTACTTTGCTGTGTTTACTAGCTAAATTCGGTTTTGGGGAGAGACTGTTTGGTTCTCCCTATGCCCTGGGAAGTTCCGAGAGAAGCTCCTGGGTGTAGTTGCTCAGGAGACCTGGAAAGTGCTAATTGGTTTGTCTTCATATACAGTTGAAGATGGGGAATCACAATTTCTTATATTCTACCTGAAGGAGTAACTGCCTTCTCTCTTTCTCTCTCCCTCTCTCTCTTTCACCTGTGTAAATGGAAGTAAACAGTAATGAATGTTTCTCTTGTTACAAAGCCCTGCAAAGTAAGGGTTAGGTGTGGTCCCTGGGCCTGCTGTTCTTCCTCCTCGGGCTTATGGAAGAACAGCCAAGATGGGGGGAGAGAGTTGAAGATGAATAATGAACACCCTTATTTTTTCTTGGCATACGTGGCATTGTGGGGGGGACCCCGAGTTTCCACACGACATATCGCCTGAATTCACATAGGTGACATAGACTATCCTCTGAGATGCATAGGCGTTGGCTGCTGTCTGCAGTCTTTGGAACCATTGCATTGATAATCCTTCACACTGCTGAGCCCTCGTTCCCCAGGGCATCGCTTTCAGCAACTTGGAATGAGCTGACTGGCAGCCCCTGAAATCGGTGGCTACTGTTCTTTCACTGTAGGCTGTATTTCTTACTCTGTTCATAGAATTGCGTGTGCTTGGAAACTTGGGTGATGACAGTGGAGTTAGCCCAAACAGGGGAGTTAACCCCTGTCGTTGTGTGGATACTAAAACCACAAATGAGGTTGGCCATCAGAGCGGCTGGAGCCCAAGGTTGGACTCAGTTGACAGAGTTAGAGGAGACTATTTCTTTGGTTTGTAGCTAAGAGTTTTCTTGGGTTCGATCTTTAAAAACCTTTCTGAGAGTAACAAAATGAAAGGAATAAGATAGGCAGTAAACCCTTCCTGGTGGAGGTCTCATAATCCCAGAACTGTCCAAAGCATAATCCCTTTCAGACTAGAATTTATGTCATACAGCTCAAAAAGCTTTTTTTTTCTTTTTAAAAAAATTTCAGTTTAGAGAGTCTAGTTAATAGTGCTTTCATTAAAATACTTTTGTCAGCAAAAGGTTTTTCAGTTTTAACATTTACATAACCTAGCATCATTGACGAATGCCACGAGCTTTAAGGGTCTATTAGTGGTTCCATTTTTTCTGGGCTTTATAATTTAAACCTAAACATTAATTCTGGGTGGAACTTGGCATAATGTCTTTTTGCCTTGGAGGGAATTTTTGTTGTACAATAAAAAAAAAAAAAAAACTGTTTTTTTTTCATCAGTCACCTTCTCCATGTCTCCCCTCCCCTAAGTAAATAGCAGTTAAATAGTCAAGGTTTTAAAAGGGCTTATTTAAATCAAAAAAAGAAGTGATTATTTTAGGTGAATTTAACAATTTTCCATTAGTTCATGTTGCAAACTAGTGCTTTTGATATTAACAAAAAAGATCTGTGAGGTTGATAATTCAGTGAAAATATTTTTCCTTTCTTTCTCTCATACCGAAGTCATGTGACAAGTTTTTTAAATAAAATATATTTGAGGACTCTTGAAACTTACAAATCACTTATGTGTCTTCTTTATTAGAAGCTGAAAGACTTAAAAAATTCTCTATGTTGCCTGAAATGATAATATTGACTAGAAGGAAAGAAGTTGGGATCTCACTGTTAAGTAATAAAAGAACGACATTTCCCAGTATTAGTTATTTTGGAAAGTAAACTTAAGCTAGGTTTCTTAAAATGATCTCTTATATATAATACTAATACTATGTTAAAGTTGAGTTATCATAGAAATCTGGTAACAAGGTGTTTGTGAAATTAAGAAACAAGTGAGGAAACCCTGGGATGATCAGTTTGTCATGATCTGCAAATGAGAAAGGGTTCAGAATGCTAGTGAGGATGCATGCCTGGAAGGAGCTCATGGAGGAGAGTGAGGCTAAACCAGGGTCCTCCTGAAGCTTTGCCAGCTTTCAGCTCACCAGGCTCCATTCAGATAAGATTTTGTCCTGTAGGCTTGGAAGATGTTGTACTAGAGGAATGAATATCCTTTGTTATTTAGGGGGTATAAGTGGAGCAAATTGTTCACTGAAAGGGAAGTTATTACTCATTTAAGACTCAAGTAAAGGCACTTGATAACGATGAACAAGGTGATCCTGATTTTCTTTTTTCTTCTCAGATGCATCTCCAGTTAACACTCAGCATGACTTTCTCTATTTATAGGTCCATTCATATAGTGAGTTTGAGCCTTCAGCACATTTTTACGGCTAACTTATTACCCCTCACCCCTCAACTGGAGCTTACTATTGAAAGTCTGCCAATGCCGTCACAAATGGTTGTTAGTTCCCAAGAGACTTGGAGGAGAAAAAGAACTGAAGGAGAATGCTATGCCCTTAGTAAGAGCCATTTTGTTGCACACGTGTTTTTTTGCCGCCATGGTGAAACCATCTAGGTGCCGACCTTCATATTCAGGATTGATACCGCACGTTCTCCTGTGAAAATGTATAGAATTCCAATTAGCCCAGGGTCAGAGTATAAATGTACCTCTTTTCACACTGTTCCAAGTGGTTAGTGGAAAACAAACTGCAAAGTAATTCCCTCAGACCCCCAATAAAAAGATTTATAGCAAAATAATTCTCAGCCGGATAGTGGGACTGTTGTAGGTTTGCGTTTGATATTTCTAAGACTGAAATACAGTCCATGTACCCAAACTAAGCATTTATTGTAAACAAGTTAACTGCCGAGAGCTTATATTCTGTCAAACATAATTATATTGAAGATTGATGTATAGCTTGAAAGCGAGTTAGAGGGAGACAGTTCTTTTCAAGCCAGGAAGGCTTCTGAGATGCAACTCTTTTCTTCCTTTGATGTGAGTCAGTGAAGTCGTCTTTCTCACAGCCAGCCTCTCATGTATATAATAAACACAGGCTTGCTCTCTGAAAACATATCTGGTTGTCGATCCTACTCCTGCTAGCAAAGTAAAGAAATGAACCCATATTCATGGAACCTGTTAGGTAGAGTTTCTTTTGTCATCTTTATCTAGATCTGGGTAGTGGTGGAGCTGAGAGAGTCTCTGTCAGTATGGCAGGCAAGTGAGGAGTGCACCCACAAGCCTACACCTAAACCTGCAGCTCTGGATTAACCTCCAAAACAACCGCTTTCTCCTTTAAGGCTGACTTCAAAACAGAGCCTTTGACTTGTCTTTCTAGTAGTTCGTTCTGAGCCTGTGAGATGAGAACTATTTTAAAATTGTGGCCTCTCAAGGGACAGGGAGAAACTACATTAATATGCTTCATTTTGTGGCTCAGAAATTGTTCTTGAGTTAATAACTTGTGAACTCAGGGAATCTAGGAAGAATGAAATCTTTTTGAAGTTGGGATATTCCATATCTACCCCAATCTAAAACAGTGCGGTGGTCTCCCAGGGTTTTTGTGCTTTAAGAAAGGTAGAAACATATATATTTTCTTCAGGATAAAGGTTTATGACTTTTTTTTTTTTTCCAGAAGACAAATCACTTTCCGCTTTTGTGACACTTTTCAAAGATAGTTAAAAATGGAATTACATTCCTCCTATGATTGGGTGATACCCTTTGGATAACATTAAGAATGAGGATAAGAGTTTCAGTGGATTTACATTCAGGAGCTGAAATAGTCTCTTTGGTTTTATAATATCAAATTTAATATTGCCTTTGGGAAATGATGTAAATTATAAAGAGATATCTTAGAATCATAAAATGAAAAATAATATACTAGTTTTTTCTGTTTTGTTTTTCTTATTTAAGTAACTACTATAAATTACACAGATACATATATGCTTAAAATACGTTGTGTGGGAAGTATTCCATCAGTGGGGACCTGAGTTTCCCCAGTCTGTATGCTGGGTTTTATTAACTTCATTTCAGTCACAATAATAATATCCTATGTACTGCAATCTAGAGCGCTGTGTCCCCTTAGGGAACTGCAGAATACACAGTATGATTTTGACTTTCTTGCTCTCTCCTCCTGTTCTTTTCTTTTCTACCTCCCAGTGTTACCCATTTCAAGGACCTGGTTGCTATTACATCTCAGTGGAGGCATTTGTTAGGTACAAGAATGAGAATGGCTTTTAGTGGTTGGGAAAGGATGGTAATGGCTGCCTGTCTGTTTAAGCTCGGCTTTGTGAAATCTGCATTCATTTCATAGTGATGATCTTTGCACACTTATTAAATACCTGTATACGTTTTGCTGTTTGAACCCTAAACACAGATATAGGGCAGCAGGATTTTTTTCTTGTAAGGGAGAAAGCCTTTTATTTTTCACTATAAAAACTTTACCTTTTCAGGTTTTCATTTGATAAAAATCTCTCCACTCTAGTATGATTTCCTTTGGGGCTTTGCACTAGTGTTTGATCTCAATTTTTAATAATTTTGGTGAGTTAAACTCCCCAAAGAAAACATGCTTGTGCTCTGGAATATTCCCACTAGAAATCTGGGTAGTCTTGTCTTATTGAGAGCCAAGTGCTTGATTCCTTTATTAATTCCTTGCTAGAGAACCTCAGTACAGTTTATCTTTCCTTAACACTACACTGGAGAAATTAATCAAGGGTTTTTTAATTGTTAAATTAGATAAAATAACATTTAGGCAGAGCTCAAAACCTGTGATGATGAAGCAAATGTTAGTTTGCTAACAAAGATAATTTTTACTGACTCCTTTTTTCATTTCTGGGGCTCTGAGTTGCAAATAGCTTTTCCAGAGAGGATAATAAGAATGAAGGGAGTGGCAAATACATCTCTAGTTCAATACTATTAAAAAAAAATTACCTTCCCAGAAACCTCCAGAATAAAATTTTACTAAATGGAGCATGGAGATCCTGATGTTAATGAGTTGTGGCTCAGATGGTAAAGTGTCTGCCTGCTATTCGGGAGACTGGGGTTCGATTCCTGGGTCGGGAAGATCCCCCTGGAGAAGGAAATGGCAATCCACTCCAGCACTCTTGCCTGGAAAATCCCATGGATGGAGGAGCCTGATTGGCTACATACAGTCCAGGGGGTCGCAAAGAGTCGGACACGACTGAGCAACTTCACTTTCACTTTCACAGTCATTTTAACATGCCATTGAGTCTCAAAACTTAACTAGTACATGCATTTCTAACCCAATATGAAAGGAACCTGAAGAATTTAGTTTTGAGCTGGGGGATTCTCACACAGTGTGCTATATGTTTGATCTGTGATACCCAAACTTGCATATTTGACTTTTTTTCTTTTCTTAAATTTTGTTTTGATTCTGAGATCGGTAAACATTTTTATCTCTCTGTAGCTACACTTAGAAAAGATGCTGCTGTCCTTCAGTGCAGGACGTGGTAGGACTGCAGATAAGATGCCCTCCAGGCTCTAGGGTGTGTACAGTCACAGGGCAAGGTGCTGTGAGCCACAGAGTCCTGTGCCAGCCGACTGGGATGCCTTTGTGGTGATAAACCAACAGTTTCTGTCGGCAGTGGTCGTGCAGGCCCCCGTGATCTGGCGTGTTTCCCTGGAGAACATGGAGTAAGTTAACTCCTGGATCCATGTGTGCGGATCCTTTCCTAGAAAGTGTTCCTTGTCTGCTGACGCTGAATGCCCTGCAGTAGGGCCAGAGTGATGTGGACCAGTTAGATGGCTGAGGAGTCGGGGGGTTTCCAGAACCGACACTGCCTATTAATGGTGGTTATTAATGTCTGTGTGCAATTAGCATTTTGCTAAAATGAACAAACATTTCTCTTGGGTCTGCTGCAGGTTAGTCTGGGGGTGGAAGGGGGAGTGGGAGGGTGAGGACTTATCTAAGACTGGTCCATGTTGGAGAAGGAAATGGCCAGCTTCTCGTTCACTGTAACTGGACATTCCTCACATCTGGGAATTTAGTTCCTTGGATCAGGCTTGCTGTGGCTGTGTTTCCAGGTGGCGCTCAGAAGTTTTGGTTTAGATAAGTAGCTATACGGTGCCTCCTGCATGCCCATGAAGTCCTGTTTTGCAGACAGCCAGGCCAAGTTGATCCTGCCACCGCATTTCTGGAACTGAAGTGTATCGAGAGACCTGGTGTTTTCCTTTAGCCTTCAGATCTGATTTCAGGTTGAATTGTGTCCTCTCAGTTTGGGGACAGGCCTGGAATCACAGACCTGGAAGACTAGAAAACTCATCTCCCCTCCCTACCACTTTAAACCCAATATGAGCTTTTGAGGTGATAAGTGAGAGGACCAGAGCTTACTTGGCCAGCCCTTCCCTGGCTTATTTTTTGTTCTTATCTTCCAAAGTTAAGATCTGCCCCAGGGGCTATAATGTAGTGTCTGGTTTTACTAGAGAGAATTCTGAAAATACTTCTTGATAGTCTTACCTTCTCATCTCCACACAGAGGAAGTGGCACCAATGAGCTTTATAGGTGAAACTTTATTTGGAGGTCTAATTCTGAATTCTAAGCAGCTGGGTCATGGATGAACAGGTCATGCCCTTAGAGTAATTATTTTGCCTTCACCGTAATTGTAGGAATGACTGGTCTTCTACCTGTGAATGACCAGAACTTTCAGCTGTCCCATTGCTGTCTTGCCTCCTGTTTCCTCTTCGGGAAGTGTTAAAAACAACACCAACAGCAAAAACAAATGAATTGATCCTTCTAAGAATCTGTAGTTGACAAGCAAAAGAGGAACTTTGGAAAGTGGAGCAGTTTAGGGGAGCCTAGAGGACCTCTGTGCCACCTACAGGTGGCTCCTTTGCCCCCAGATGATTTTACTTGCCCTCCTAATACTGGTTTCCAAGGTGACACTAGTCATAAAGAATCCACCTGCTAATGCAGGAGATGCAAGAGAAGTGGGTTCAATCTCTGGGTCTTGAAGATCCCCTGGAGGAGGGCATGGCAACCCACTCCAGTATTCTTGCCTCAAGAATCCCATGGACAGAGAAGCCTGGAGGGCTACAGTCCATAGCGTTGCAAAGAGTCGGACATGACTGAAGCAGTTTAGCAAGCACATATGTTCATAGCATGCACACTAATACTGGTGAAAACATGTTTTTCTTTATTACCTTACCTGAAGATCTTTCCACTGAAAGTTAATATGGGCTACAGTTTACTTCTTTAACAATGAAAATATATCTGAGGAGATTAAGAGACTACCAAACCATTTAAACTGTAAAGTGTTGCATCTTTTTATCTATTAATCTCTTTGGAATTTCAGCTCCTGGGGGAGTGGGCAGCTGGAGTGGAATGTGGAGCCTGGGGCCACCAGAGCTCAGGAGGTTGGTCCCTGGGAGTTGAGAGTAGGAGCAGAAGAGGGGAGGAGGGAAGACACACTTGATCCATTTTGAAATTTTTCCTGGGACCCCCAGAAGGTGGTGCAGGACACCCTCATCCTTTCTGTTTCTGTTTGCAGTTCTTTGCACTCAAACTTGCCTTTGTTGTTTCAGGGTGGAAGGAAGAATCTAGAGGTTAAAACTGGTGAGACTGTGTGTGTGCTTGTGCCTGTGTGAGAAACAAAGACAGAGACGGGGAGGATATGAGGTTTTAGAGCAAGTAAACAGTAGTTTTGTGTTTCTGGTAAATTTGCAGTAAGAAAAGATAGTTGCCCCCACTCCCACCCTCCTTCCCAGTCTTCTGGAAGCCCCTGTGTTGTTTAGTCGGTTTCCTTGGTAGAATTTGTTTCAGTGTTTCTGCGGATCTGTGATTTATTGATTGTGGTAGTTGCTGAGGGTAATGCTTTACTCCTGGCTCAGTTTTATACAAAGAACAGATATAGATGCAAGGCTCTGCCCTAAAGCCTTTGTAATCTTCAATTAGCCCAGGGGCCTTCTCAGGTAATAGAACCTGATCTACTGCTGCCCCCAGGGAAGGAAGAAGGCCCTGTGGCTGCCTTTCTTCTGGAAAAGGATGGTTTCAGGAGCCCTTTGAAAGAGGGAAGGAAAAAGGCTGGCCTCCTATCATCTCAGACTGGCTCCTGTCATTCAGGGGGCAGGTTCAGGAATGAGGGTGGATCTAGCAGGTGAAGGGGCTGAGGAGGAGCCTGGAGCCTCTGCTCACCCACACTGGAGAAGGACACGTTTTGTGAGCCTTTCTTTTGAGTGACTGTCTTCGGTTTCTCCTCTGCGCCCATGTCAATACCCTGACACGCAGTAGGCTATTGAAAGTTGAAGTCAAGTCGCTCAGTCGTGTCTGACTCTTTGCTACCCCATGGACTGTCGCCTACCAGGCTCTTTAGTCCATGGAATTTTCCAGGCAAGAGTACTGGAGTGGATTGCCATTTCCTTCTCCAGGGGATCTTCCCAGCCCAGGGATCGAACCCGGGTCTCCCGCACTGCAGCCAGATGCTTTACCGTTCAGTTACAAATGACATGGGTTACTCATTGGACACAAGTGGTGAAGGGTCCTTTACTGAAAGGTTATACATTTATAGTTCTGTGGGTGTGGGTTTTGGAGTGTTGTTTTTTGACACCCCTCCCGGCGCCCCCCAAGAATGCTGTGTGCTTGAGATTTAAAGTTGGCTAACTGAAACTGCTCTATGGCTTCTCTTGGTTTCTTTGAACATCATACTTAATTTTCCTATAGTTTCAGCTTCCTCGTTTATCAGATGAGAGTAATACTAACCCTTTCACAGGGTAAACAGGGAAGAAACAAAGGTAAGAATGTATGTCAGAGTACGCGATGAGTTAAGAGTTGCCCTGCAGATGAGAGTATCATTTTGTGTCCCAGCTCTCCCAGAAGACGCTAGAATCCTGCTACCTAGACCTCTGCCTCTGGACCTTCTTTCACTTTTCACTGTTAGATCCAGCACATTAAACAGTACTTGTTCCTCACATTTATCTCTATCTTGTCATTTCCTGAGCACTTTAGATTTTGTTCTCTGAAATGAAGTGAAGACAAAAAAAAGTCTTTCTTTTATTAAAGAAGTTGCATTAATATAGTTAGGAGTGAAACAATAGCCTACAATTTGTTCAATGAAACAGGGAAGATATCATGTTAGATATTGGAGTTTAACCAAGAGTACATCGGTCCTCAAGTCTCTTCAGATCTGGAACACAGAGGAGAGATAAGTGACAATGGCACAATTGTCCTGCTAATCAGGTTGTGGTGTATTTATCCTGGGTCAGAAAAACCATTGTATATGTTGGTATTTGGCAGATTGCTTAGAGCAGCTTTGTCTGATCGAAATGTAATAAAAGCTGCATGTATAATTTTAAATTTCTTGTAGCTTCTTTAAAAAAAAAAAAGTTAAACAGATGAAATTAATTTTTAATAATACATTTTGTTTAACTCAGTGTACCCAAAATATTATTTCTATATTCAACTAATAAGAATAATTTTTTTGAGTTAAATGTAATTATTTTTTATTTTTTGATATTAAATTGTTGACACTGAGTGTGTATGTCAGACGGCACATCTCAGCTCAGGACTAGTCAGCATTCAATTGCTCCATCACCGCATGTGGCTAGTGGTTCCTGTATTGGACAGGCAGTTTTAGCATATTAAAGTGAAAGTGAAAGTGAAGTTGCTCAGTTGTGTCGGACTCTGCGACCCCATGGCCTGTAGCCTACCAGGTTTCTGGGATTTCCCAGGCAAGAATACTGGAGTGGATTACCATTTCCTTCTCCAGGAGATCTTCCCAACCCAGGGATCGAACCTGGGTCTCCCTCATTGTAGGCTGACGCTATACTGGCTGAGCCACCAGGGAAGTCCTTCGCATATTAAGTATGGTGCTTTTAACACTTTCACCCTTTTGCTGTGGGGCATGGTGAACATGTTAAGCCTTTAAGCATCTTAATTAGGTCATTCAGTAATTACTGGTATGATTTTCATTCTGAAGAAATGCTTTTCAGGAAGTATCTTGAGCCTTGATGGTGGAACCTGAAAAAAATTATTGGTCTCTTTTTTTCCTCTGTGAAGTGGTATTAATATTGATTTTGAAAAAAGAAAACCCAATGGATTTCATTATTGGAGGGCTGTTTGTCAGACCATTTAACTACGTTACATTGTTTAATTCTCACACCATTCTAGGATGTAGATATTATTATTTACATTTTAGCTAGGAGGAATTTAGCTGAGAGGTCAAACAAATTACTCCCACAGGTTAGAAATGACAGTGGCAGGACTTCACTCCATCCTGGCTCAAAGCAGCCATCTCCCCACGTGTCTGTGTTTGCAGGGCTGTGGTGGTGAAGATCAGGTTAACTCTTTATAATGATGCACACTTCCTCGGAAATCATGTCATGATAAAAATGGCAATTTTTGGAAAATGCATTTTTCTAGTAGAGAGAGTCCCCTTGCTTATTTTACCTCTCTGACAACAGAATTAGCCATTTATCCCAATTTGCCAGAAGAGCTCTTAATTTTTAGCAAATGGCTAGGGCTGTGTGCCTGTCCTCTAGATTAAACCACTTGCTTACCTCCTGCAATTATAAAAGGCTTAGCGAGGCTTATAATCAAAAGGTTCAAAGTTCTCTACTTGATCATCTGGAGATGGTCTGTGCTATAATAAAAGGAAAATAATGCCATAAGCCCTAGGTATAGGGTGAAGACAGCAGTGTCTTTCTTTTTCTTCTTGATCATTTCTAAATTTTGTTATAAATGCATCTTAGTTTTACATTGCTATTTTCATTTTATTGGGACTTTTAATTCTTCCCAATTTTATTTTTTGAAGGGCTTGCCACATGCTCTCACTATCCTTTCATCTGTTGTCACTTTTTTCTTTTTTTTTTTTTTTTCCTCTTTTGCCTGGAGCAAATGAGGTGATGAAATGAATAAATATATATGTTTTTGATATATATATCTACTCATCCTTTCATAGTTTTCTTTCCTAGGAATTTGCTGTGCTTTAAATGTATACCTTAATTTTCTCCTTCCCTACACTTGACCTCAGTTGTACTGTTTTACTAGTTTTTGTTTCTCTTGTCATTGTCACTAGTAACTGCATCTATTTTTCCTGCCTTCCTCTTCTTTTGTAAAAATTGCATTTCAGTGTAAATATTTTATCATAATTTTGATTGATCTAATTCTACTAAAAGGGTACATTTTTTCTAGTGGTTAAATATAACCTGTTTATGATAGCTTTTAGTATTACATGCATATGTGCTTTTAGAACAGATTCTGTTATCATATACTTCTGATTAATACTGTTTTGTTTTATAAATGTCCTTTTTTTTCCTTCTTTTTCTGAAAGTAGGTGATGCCTGTGAGGGACAGGTACTTGCTTTTTGGTTGTGAGCAGTTATTGCTGTCATGTCAGATAACAATTTGCTTCCTTTAGTCACTGAAATAAAATATTTAGGAAATATTTTGATCATTGACATTTTCAAAAAATAAATCTCTATGTAGTATAAATCTTTGTGCTTTAGTATTGTATTTCATCTCTAACTCATGAACTCTTAATATTATTAAAAAATTACTGGGGTCTTAAGTTTTTTCAGGTGACCACCTACATGAGGAAGATTTATGGTTGCTAAAGCAATGGCTGCATGATAGGTTATGGAGCAACTGGATTCATTTAAAGGTCTTATCTCTGATTTCCAGATGTGTGACACTTAGATGTTGACATTAGGAACTGCCCATGGATTTTCAGCATTGAAACTTATGTACACACAGGTATTAGTGATGAAGTAGCTTATGGCACCACTGACTACATGGCTCTATGTGTGCATATGTTTAAATCATTAAAAATAGAAATCAACCTGCTTCCTTGAACAAAGATCATTTACCAGTATGTAAGAGTTAAAAGGTCTAAATGGAGGCTACTCGGTGCTGGTAAGGACTCTCACGAATGGATCCTATAAAATGCCATTATGCTTGCTTAGGAAGATTTTACAACACTCTTCAGCTGCACTGAGGGTACGAGCAGGGGCAAGCTTGTTTTCATTTGTATCACTAGAGCCATGGGGTAACCTGGCACACAGCAGGTATTCAGGGAACAAAAGTTGGATAAATGAATGACCACTGAGATAATTAGGAACAAATCTAATTTATATTGTTCACTACATGTCTTACAAGTAGTTGGGAATAAACTGGGCATAAGTAAATAAGCATTTAATATGACAGTGCTGATCATAATTTTAAAACATATTATGTAAGCCACCATGTGGCTAGGCTAAATTCTCTTCTTTGTCTAAAATAACGTCTGCCCCACCCTTATTTTCTATGTTCCATAAATTGATACCATGGATGGTATATGGGCAATGGACAATAATGCTGCTTTGTTGTTCTTAGGAATAAATACTAAGTTAATAGTTGTGTCAGGTATAGTGTGGTGTGACTTGTTAGTCTGTTGTGCAGGCTTAATAATAATTACCATGATCTTTAATGATAACAATTCTTAATGAGTATTATTATTGTTAATAATGATTATATTTAATAATTACATCCAATACTTATTATCTTTAATAATAATAATTAGCACATGGGAACCAGTGTCACCATTGTATTATCTTTAGAAGAAAAATCTTAATCTGTTACCTGGTAGTTTGCAGAATGTCTGCTCCCACCCTCTGCTTTCCAGATCAGAGTGAGTCAGGAAGCTTCCAGGGTCCAGGCAACAGGGAGGGGTTTCTAGAGAAACTCCTATGTATTCTGTGTGTCAGAGGTCATACTCACATATGTCATTTTACACAGAGGTCTTATTTTTATTGTGAAATGCTGTCACCATGAGCGGCTGATCTTCTACCTCCCCCTTCATAACTTTTAATTTTTCTTGCAGATCCTTACTCCGTAACATACTAATTTATGTGAATTACGTGGGGCAGAGTCCATGTTTATTACTTGTATGTTGGTAAAACTTTGATCTTCTTTTGTCATAGCTGTGTTTAGATTTAAATGCCTGTATGACTTTTTTTTTAAATAAAAAACAGTTTATAAAAAAATCGTTAGTGAATTAAACATTTTTTAGCTTTTTACACATTGATACAAAGCAGAGAAATATTTCAGTGACAATAGATTTCAACAGATTTTCAACTACACTAATTTGCTTTACTCTTTAGGGTAGTTTACTTCTTTGAAAACATAAGCCAAGGTATTCCTTTCCAGTGGTAACTGGTGTTAACATATAATATAGTAATTTTTTTTAAAAGACAAAGTTTCATATTTGTATGCAGACTTTGATGTAAATTAAATGTCAGTTAAGACTTATGTGAGCAGAGTATTTTCAGGTTAGTTGATGGCCTATTTAAACAAGATTTAGAAACATAACAGATACAAGAGGGGTTTCTTTTAAATTCTTATTCATGTTCTTGTACATATTCACATAATAGCTTAGGGCCTCAAATCAAATATGCTTCCCTCCTAGGTGTCTTACAATATTTCTAGACGAAAGCACATCTGATCTGAAAATACTGGTCCGATTAACAGCTGATGATAAGACCATACATAAGGATGCTAGAGACAGAAGGTTTCCTTGATCTCACTTACGTGCTGTCTATAAACTTGAGGTTTCTCAGTCAGGAGATGTTGATTGGGACACTCCACTTTTTAGTGACTAGAATCTGAGGGCTTCTGTCACTGCTTGGGGCAGTTCTGATAGTAATAATGAAGGGGAAAAAAATCCACAGCTTTCCCATTAGGCCTATCCGACTAAGAGGCTTGTTTAATCCAAGCCACTGTCAATCACAGATGAGTGACTTTTACAACTGTCTCTTCCCTTCTTATGATGGTGACTGGGATTTGCTTTGTAATGTTTGTGTTTTGCTCTTGAATTTTGTCCCTGCAGGTTTGATGATTCCTGTCTTTTGTGTGGTGGAGCAGTTGGACGGCTCTCTTGAATATGACAACAGGGAAGAGCATGCCGAGTTCGTCCTGGTTCGCAAAGACGTGCTTTTTAGCCAGCTGGTGGAGACTGCGCTCCTGGCCCTGGGCTACTCCCACAGCTCAGCGGCGCAAGCACAAGGTATTCTCCCATCTCCTTCTTCTCCCCATGCCGCAGACGTGTCATGATTTGAGGAAGAGTATGTTCCCCGAAGTAATTCTCCAAACAGGGATTGGAGGAGAACGGTCACATTTAGCATCTTTCCCAAACAATAGACAGTAGAATGTCTCATGGAGAATCTTGTTCTCTGGTTGCTTCAGGACGCATTTGACCAGCACCTCTAGAGTCACCAAAATCATTTCATTTTCCATTTGCATTTCAAAGTGGTCATCATAGAGGTTTTTTTTTTTTCTTTTTGCGTTGATAGCTCTCTTATTTTCTCTAAGTCCCCAAATCGGTATTCTCAGAGTACTCAGACATTTGACTCCTAACTTATCCAAACTTTAATATGTGATTTATAAGCTTTCAGTTTTCTAAGTTTATTCAGTGTTTTGGGCCTGCAGCTTTTGCACTTTATGATCAGTTTTTAAATAGAAAAAACAAAGTATGCCTCTCGTATACTGTACTTTTGTATCTTTGAAAACCTGTCTGTAGTTCTGTGGTCCAGTCATTTAAAAAATGCTCAGTGTCTCAGTGATCAATTCATTTTACTGATTTAATTAAATATTAAATTTGCTTCATTATTTCAGTGTGAATTGTACAGCACTGGGACCTCATTGTGAACTGGTGTTGCCTATTGTTCTTTTATGTCAAATAATTGACAAAACAAATAACAAAAATGCCCCCAAACCTGAAGAATAGAAAAATAAATTTTTGACCCAATAGAATGATGTTTGTTTTGTAGCTGGAATGATCGAATTGTATAGAATATGATAAAGGCTATAACTAAAGGACAGAAGCATATGACTGCCTGGTTTTATTCCATATATTAATTTCTATCCTTACTTAACATTTGTGTATGTGCTATCGATTTTTGCTACATTCTCAAATTAATTCCTCCTCATATACTTCCTAAGAACTGTTAGTACAATCCTCTGTTTGTTTAGAGAAGGAAACGAGAGATTAAGCAGTTTATAAAAAGTTACAAATATGGTGACCAAGAACATGGGATTTAAATTCCCAAGCTCTTGACTCTGATTTTGTAAGCAGATTATTACTTATAAAATTTTTTAAAAATTAAATATTCAAATTATATCTTGGTTCTACCATCTGAAACCAACCCATCTACAGGAGATTAGGAATGTTTTCCCAGGACTCTGGGTTATTGTGAGTTGAAGTGCATGCTGACTCCCTCCACTTGGCCTGTCCGGGTGCAGTGATACATACTGCTGAATCGTAGAGTCCACTGCTTTCAAAGCAGCTTGATAAAGGATGATTCATTTCCTTCTTGTGTGAGGGATTCAAGATTTGATCCCGAGCAAATTGCACGCTGGGCACCATTGCTTTTCTTGCATGCTATGTGCCCAAATGAAAGAAAAGAATCCCCCCTTCTTCCCCCCCATAAACTTTTCATGCCATTTTAGGGATATTTTCTCTGAATGTAAAGGTCATTGTATCCTACTGCTTGCATCCTGGTGTGCCAGCTTCCTGTTTGACAGGGCTATCCATCTCAGTTAGCACGGCTGCTCAACGCGCCGTGAGCTCACATGTGGAGCACAGAGCACTAAGTGGCCAAGATTTGATTTTTGGCACATGCTCAGGGCAGGGGCTCTCAGGAAATTTGCACGAGGGAGCCACACGGTTCCATTCAGTGATGTGGACCGAGAGTTCTACTCACCAAGATGAGATCCACTAACAAGAAATATGGTTCATGGTGGAGGGTTAAAGAGGAAAAAAGCCAAAAGCGAATATTGGCTTCCCCAAAGTTTTTGAAAATGGTGGTTAAAAATGACTAAATATTATACTTTGTAAAAGTTGAATCAGCATCCTGAAGGTGCTCTAGATTGCAGATATAATTTATTTTTGTAGGTAAATGAAGGTATTATCTCTAGGTCCTGTATTATAATTTCACAGAGGAGAAAAAAAAAATCACAGTTCATTTATTTTATTTTAAATTGGATTGCTGGTCTCTGTTTTGGGCAAATGAAAAAACTTACAATTGTTTATTTTGAAATAAATGTATTAGATCTTTGTTGTCATTCAGATCATCACATGTGTGCAGTTTGTGGCACATTTATTAATATTATAGACCAAACAGTGCATGATAAGACAGATCACTCACGTGCTGGAGAAACAGCAGAGCAGGAGGAAGCTAGAAAAGGAGGCAGAACAAAATGTGATTGGATATTCAAGGCCTGAGGTTTTATATGTCTAGTTTTCTGTTTTGTTCTGGTTTTATTTGTTTGTTAGTTTAGGTAATTCTCTCAAGATGGAGAAGTCATTGGGTGACCTCCTAGCAAATGCGTTTGTGGCAGAGAAACTGAGTGTTTCTGAACCTCTTCTTCCTGTGTTGGAGAAGTTGGGCCAAACTAAACTGCAGGGAGAGCTGGTTTCTTGAGCCTATTTTTACAAATTTAGATTCTTGAAACATGATTTTTCATTTTGACATGGCCAGAAAAGAGCTTCAGTAATTGAATTAGAACAGTATTCAGGTTGTCTTGAAAAGAGAAAATGCATCAGCAATGTTGTTATTTTCAAGTGACACTCATGTTCCAGTGACAAGGCAGCATACCCATGCTCTTGCAAGCGTGGTGGTGGTGTTGTTTAGTCACTCAGTTGTGTCCAGCTCTTTGAGACCCTGTGCACTGTAGACCACCAGTCTCCTTGGTCCATGGGATTTCCCAGGCAGGAATGCTAGTGTGGGTTGCTCTTTCCTTCTCCAGGGCATCTTTCAGACCCAGGGATCGAATCTGTGTGTCCTGCATTGCAGGTGGATTCTTTACCACTGTGTCATCTGGGAAGCACTCTAGTGAGCATAGCATAGTCAGTTTCTTTTTCTGAGAGGTCATTTCCTCCAGGTGAGCTGAAGTTTTTTTTAATAAAGAATATTTTCTTATAAAGGATGATAGAAAATCTACTAAAATGTAATTCAAGGATTTCTAATCCAACCCCTTCCCTCCCCATTTTACAGTAACTGTTTTTATTTGAAGCCAGATATTTGGACCCAAGAGAGGATAAGAGCACAAGATGTCATAAACCATCGGCATTAGGCTTTTTATTGACCCAAACCCTCCAGTTTCCCAGAACATATGCCATTAACTTTCTGTGATTCTCAAGGATATGAGATGCAGGATTCATCTGACCAGCTGTTTTGCATATGCAAAAAGCCTAAAGATGGCAAGCTCTTTGCTTTTCCCAGAATAGGTAGCCTAAAGAACAACCGGCACGTTTTATGTTATATGCTGAACTATGAGTCAATGTATGTGGATCAAAAGTAGCTTCCAGTCTTTTGGAAGAGGAGTGTTAACCTAGGGAACGCTATGCAGTAACCCTCCCCCTCTAAACTCATCATTCCTTCCATTGGTCTTGTTCCTTTTCATCCTTTCAGTTTTGCTCCACAAGGCTTTTGGTAATAGCCATGGACCTCTCTACATAGTCAAGAGAGTTCTTTATCCTACTGATTATGTAGCTGTTCAAACTTGCAAGGTAGATGGTGGACTCTGGGAGGTGGCAGTGATGGCAACATGATTCCTTACTGTGTACATTTGATTAACTTGTAAATGGATATCTTTTCTCTCTCCTGCTTCCTATTTAAAATTTATTTTTAAACTTTATAATAAAATTTATTTTTGACTAGAAAATTTTATTTAAGAACAAACATGCAGAAAAATAAATAAGCAAAAATCCTTTCTGGCTGGTATTTTTGGGAGGGTGGGTCATGGGTATGTAAAAGTTATGAGTTCAGAGGAAGTATATTAGTCACCATTTTTTCTTATGTGTATTAGAATAGTTAAATATATGTGCAGGTGTTTAGTTGCTCAGTTGTGTCCGACTCTTTGTGACTTCATATACTGTAGCCTGTCAGACTGCTCTGTCCATGGAATTTTCCAGGCAAGAAGAGTGTGTTGCCATTTCCTACTACAGGGAAATTAAATGTATATGGCTGTTTAAAATGACATTTTTAAAAAGTGACACAAAAAATGCATTTAATGTAATTTGAATCAAGCAGAGTGCCAAATATAATATCAATGATATAAAATTATACTTATAATATGTATAGGAAAAGACAAAGAAAATATGTGAAAATATCAATTGGGTGGGTTGTGGGATTATGTGGGATTTTCTTCTTTTTCTAGTCAGAAAATAATGTAAGTATGAAATTCTACTTCCTCTATGAATTCTTCTCTGAATAACTGGGAAGTTAATTTATCCATAGGTGTGAAAACTTATATATGATACAGATACATTATTTCTGTTGTCTTTTCCAGTTTAAGATTAAGAAAGGAATAAGTCATTAATGGGCCCCTGTGATGTATAAAACAAAGTTTTTTAAAAAAAATTCATTAAAGTATAGTTGATGTATCAAGGTTTCTTAGAGTTTTAATAGTACAAGATAACATAAATTGAGCAATTACTGTTTGCCGGACACTATTCTAAGAGAGTTACATGTACTGACATTTAATTCTCACAACAGCTCTTGAAGTAACTTAAATGTTTCCCATTTCATAGATGAGGAAACTGAGGCAAGTAAAGAGAGGGAAATAACTTTCCTTGGGGCATAGGACTAGTGGGTGAAAGAGCTGAAATCTGAAGCCTAGTTAAATACCTCCTGAGTCAGAGGCCTTCACCATAGGATTGTCCAGTGACAGCCCTGATGACTGGAAATGTAGAGTTGGGGTGGGAGTCCATTCTTATTTAATTCTTGTTCTTTTACTTTTTGGACAGAAGGCGCAAAAGGCAAGACTTTTTGGATTTGGATTACTCTTATATAATGATTTTATTTATTTTGTAATGATTGCATATATTCAATAATGATAAAGTATACATATTTAACTTCCGTAATGAAATGTACAGAAACATTTTATCACGATGACTGAAACAGATTTCATTAAAAACAAGAGCCTCACAAAACTGTTTATTGATGCCAACTCCTAAAACTATAAAGAGGGCCTATAGTAGGTATGTGGACTTCCCAGGTGGCTGCAATGCAAGAGACACTGGAGATGTGGGTTTGATCCCTGGGATCACGAAGGTTCCCTGGTGGAGGGCATGGCAACCCACTCCAGTGTTCTTGCCTGGAGAATCTCATGGACAGAGGAGCCTGACGGGCTACAGTCCACAGGGTCACAAAGAGTTGGGCACAACTGAGGCAACTGAGCACACATGTACATGGTAAGTTACATAATTCAAATATACGTTTCTTTCTTATGAAGCTAAAATGATTCCTGATATGCAAGTAAAGCATATTTCTCAGCAGTTCTCACCTTCAATTAATTCAGTGGCATGAAACACCTACTGTGTACCAGTCGTTCTAGGTTCTGGGGAAAAAGAACTGGAAAAAAACCATCTTGCTTTCGTGGAGCTTATATAAGAAAAGTTTAGTATATGGATTTCTAGTTGATTTTTGCCTTCTGAGCTCAGAAACATTGGATATTGAGGCTCAGAGAATAGAGATGCATATAAAATTTGTTTACTGGTTGGTGCTAATTTTTAACTAAATGTTTATTTTCTTCCTGAAAAACACGTGAGAGTATCTCTTCTTCTTGTTAGCTTTTGGAAATAGATGTTGAGGTGGGAAATATGGGTTACAATTTCTAGAAAATACTTCAGTTCAGTTGCTCAGTCGTGTCCAACTCTCTGACCCCATGAATTGCAGCACGCCAGGCCTCCCTGTCCATCACCAACTCCCGGAGTTCACTCAGACTCATGTCCATCGAGTCAGTGATGCCATCAAGCCATCTCATCCTGTGTCATCCCCTTCTCCTCCTGCCCACAATCCCTCCCAGCATCGGGGTCTTTTCCAAAGAGTCAACTCTTCACATCAGATGGCCAAAGTATTGGAGTTTCAGCTTTAGCATCATTCCTTCCAAAGAAATCCCAGGGCTGATCTCCTTTAGAATGGACTAGTTGGAACTCCTTGCAGTCCAAGGGACTCTCAAGAGTCTTCTCCAATACCACAGTTCAAAAGCATCAATTCTTTGGCCCTCAGCTTTCTTCACAGTCCAACTCTCACATCCATACATGACCACAGGAAAAACCATAGCCTTGACTAGATGGACCTTAGTCGGCAAAGTAATGTCTCTGCTTTTCAGTATGCTATCTAGGTTGGTCATAACATTCCTTCCAAGGAGTAAACGTCTTTTAATTTCATGGCTGCAATCACCATCTGCAGTGATTTTGGAGCCCCCAAAAATAAAGTCTGACACTGTTTCCACTGTTTCCCCATCTATTTCCCATGAAGTGATGGGACCAGATGCCATGATCTTCGTTTTCTGAATGTTGAGCTTTAAGCTAACTTTTCCACTCTCCTCTTTCACTTTCATCAAGAGGCTTTTTAGTTCCTCTTCACTTTCTGCCATAAGGGTGGTGTCATCTGCATATCTGAGGTTATTGGTATTTCTCCCGGTAATCTTGATTCCAGCTTGTGCTTCTTTCAGCCCAGCGTTTCTCATGATGTACTCTGCATTTAAGTTAAATAAGCAGGGTGACAATATACAGCCTCGACATACTCCTTTTCCTATTTGGAACCAGTCTGTTGTTCCATGTCCAGTTCTAACTGTTGCTTCCTGACCTGCATACAGGTTTCTCAGGAGGCAGGTCAGGTGGTCTGGTATTCCTGTCTCAGAAATTTCCACAGTTTATTGTGATCCGCACAGTCCTTACTTGGCTTTATTAAGGAGAGCTGTTTATTTGTCTCTTCTGTCCATTGTTGTCTTCATTTTAAAAACATCCCTATTGTTGGCTTTGCTTTTCATTTTGGCTGTACAGCCAGCTATGTGGGATCTTAGTTCCCTGACTAGGAATTGAACTCATGCCCTTTGCAGTGGAAGTGCAGAGTCTCAACCACTGGGTCATCAGGGAAGTCCCTGGCTTTGATTTTTATTGGTGAAACTCTTCTGTTCTCACAGGCCCATTTCTTCAGAACACAAGGGTGGCACTAGTGGTAGGCGTTTAGTTAATGTTAGAAGAGTGAACAAATGAAGATATTTATTACCCTGGAGAAACATGCATTCCTAAAAAGTATCAGTTTACTGTCTTTAATTATTAGATTTGGACTCATGAACTGGAAATCATTTTGTTCTCTTATAACAGAGTGATACATAGCACAATGGGAAGTTGGTAGGACTGCCATAAATATTTTTTGAACATTTAATAAGCTTCATTTTTACTAAACATAAGGAATTTTTATGTGTATATGAAGTTGTGTGTGAAGTTGGTTCCCATTCATTAACTTGCTGTTTTCATCAGAAGTGAAGTATAGTTTGACTCCTTGTGAAAATGTGAAAGGTTTAGCTGCTCAGTTGCCTGACTCTCTGCTATCCAGGGACTCTAGCCTACCAGGCTCCTTAGTCCATGGGATTTTCCAGGCAAGAATACTAGAGTGGGTATCCATTCCCTTCTCCAGGGCATCTTCCTAACCCATTGACTGAACCTGGGTCTTGTGCATTGTAGGCAGAGTTTTTACTGTCTGAGCCACCGGGGAAGCCCCCAGTTTGACTACTTATTGTTCAGCTATTACCATTTCCAGATTATCCCATCTCGTCATTCCATAGTCAGTGATGTTTTGGCTATGCTTGGTGTGGCCAAACATTCCAGTCATAACTGTTAGACTCAAAGAGGTAGTTATTCAAAGGGTACTTAGGGGATTGCTGGCATCTAAATTATTCTGATCAGAACTTAGAGATATTGTGTCAGTGTTTACGTAGGCTTCATCTGTTTGAAGGCATTGTATGAAGGGAGAATAATTTCAGTTTACGAAGGATAAACAATGATGAGAATATATAGGATAAGTTAGAACCAGAGCAGTGAGACTATTTATATAAAAAGGAATGGAATGGTATTACTTTATATTTTATGTTATATAAAATAAATGTTATTTTATGTATATTATGTATATTATTCCTTTATTATCATATACTTTCTAGTGGGTTAGTTCTATAACATACCACATATTGGGAAAACTACATAGAATACACTTTCATATATAACACATACAAAGTTGAGAGTCTTAAATACTCATGAGCTCATCATCTAGGATCAACAATTAGCAATTTATGGTTGATTTTGTTTCATCTGTGCTTCTACCCATTCTTACCTCTCTCGCACTGGATTATTTGAAATAATTCTAGATGTAATATTTTGTCCATAAATATTTTACTGTCTCTTAAAGACTATTTTAAAAACATAACTACAATACAGTGTGATGCCTAAAAATAAAAGATAATAATTCCTTAATGTAAAATATCCAGTCAAGGTTCAAATTTTTTTAATTTTTTATATCTATATGTATATATTTTTAGTGTTTGTTTATTCAAATTAGAGCCATACAAATCTACATACTGTATTTGGTTGATGTGTATCTTAAGTCTTTGAATCTATGGGTTTCTCATTCTCTTAAATTAAAAAAAATTCTAAACCTTACATTTGCTGTTTTAATTCAGAATTATTTTTATTTTGCTAAACTTAATGAAAACCCCAATTCTATAAATGCAAATATTATGATTTCCAATAAAAAATTAATAAGCTTAATCATAACCTTGGACAGGAATTCAGAAAAATCACTTTTTTGAGACACAGAGAAAAAATGATTAAAAGACATATGTTGTCTAAAGCTGAAAGGTTTTTCATGCTCTGAAAGTTTGACATTCTCCCTACTGAAAATGTTTTAAATGATCTCTTGCCTTGTCTGTCTTAGTTTCTTTCTTTGGTTCACGCTCTCTCTTTTTTTTCCCCACTTTTTCTTCTTTAATTAAACTCTCATGTTTGGGAGACTCTCAGAAGTTTTTTCTTTATAAGGGCAATGTTGGAAAAATGGTGCATATTTAGAAATTTTAGGCCTTGGAGCAAACTTTTAACAAACAAGCTGCTTTTTAAAAATTCTGTGGCTCTCAAAAAAGAGCTAAGAAAGCTACCCAAAATTGCTGTTAGCCATGTTTCAACCCTCATTAGAGCTGGATGGACCAAAATGTAAAACACTGGCTGGGCTGACACAAATCTCTAACAAGCTCCCATGTTCTTCCCTCCTCTACTATATAAAATTAAGTATTCGTGTATATGTGTGTGCATTTATATTTATTCACCTGCACATAGCAAAACCTGAAGCACTACTTTTTCACTAAATGCCAGGGAGGAATAATGCTCATCTGACTTCTTTGTCTATTATATACTTAAAAATGAATATCTAATATGTGTTTATAGTTCTGTTTTTCTAATTTTTGTTTATATTGTCATAAATGTTATTTAAATATATAAATATGTATTTATGGCTCATTTAAAGGTCAGCTGATGGAATTGTTGTGTGTATGTAAATTTGTAGAGAGTGAAGACCTTATCCAATTTGATTTGCAGAATGCCTAGCTATTAAGTAGGAAGTGTTTGATAAAAAGTGTTAAGGGCAGTGAATTAAAAAAAAAAAAATCTGATCTCACTTGACACATGACCTTGAAATTTTTGCCAGAATGTCCAGTGGAAAAAATCGTTATTCATGGAAATAATTCATTAAAGACAAAACTAGCTCATTATTTTCTCTATTATGAGGGACGGGTTTAGCAATGTTTGCAGTTATGTTTTATTTGGGGCAGTTGGTCATGGTGACCATTAGCTTTGATGTATTTTTTAAACTGCTTAAAATCCTTCTTTTTGCAGTTTGGGCATTAATGCCTTTGACCTGGAGGGGAGTGATCAGCTTAGTTCTGTGCTTTGGCATTCATATAAAATGATCCAGGTTAAAGAGATTGACCCACAGTGATATACAACTTTTATTTAATAATTAAAGTATGTCCCATTAAAAATATATAGCTTTTGAGGAGTTATGAGTAGGAAACTCCTACCATCTAAAATTGGTGATACTCTCATACAATTTATATTGTGTTTAATTTTTTATTCTATTCCCTTCAATAGTGTAACTGTCATTTACTAACGTATAGATTTAAAATACAGGGTAGTCATTTGCTGAAGACCCACTCTTTTTGTGCTTTAAGAAGATGCAGTAGCAATTCTGTGAAAGGAGCTCATTTGGTAAAAAGCACATTCATAAATGATACAATAGACAGTGCTGCTCCCTTTTGTGTAGATGCTTTATATTTAATGCTTTTCATTGATAACAATTCTCAGCCTTGATGCTATACCAATCATATTTAATAAAGTCTATTTTGACGTTCATGATAGACAGTAAAAAATCCTTGGCCATAGACATTTTGTAATATTCAAATACTTTTCAAAAACTTTCTTTTTTCCCTTTTTAATCTGGATAAGAGCTCTGTCATCTAATTCTTATAATTTCAGTTAATTCTTTGTGTAATTGTGCAATTTCAGAACTGTAGTTCCTTTTACTTCTAAAATTTGTATACATTTTACATTTATACTTTGTCCACATTTTCTCAGATACAATTGTATTTAAAAATTTTTATGGGATATTAACTCTGCAACAAACTCTTCATTCATTGCGTAGTGTCAGTTGGTGGGAAGTTTATTTGTAATGTATGTAGGCACCTTGGCACGGGAAAGGAGCCCTGCGGTGTCAGGGACCTCTTCTCTCTGCTGTGTGACAGAGCTCAGCAGTGGTTGTGGGAGGCAGGGTTGCAGAACAAGCATGCAGTTGACTGGTCACTCATGAGCTTCTTGGTTTGGTTTCTGAGGTGTCAGATAGATTTCACATGATTGCGATGAACATCTAAAATTCAGTGCTTTGAAAAGCAATGTTTTTGTTGTTGTTTTGGAGTTTTTTTGATAGTAGCTCTGAGAGCTCTAAAGAGTCTTATATCAAGGTACTACTTGCTCAAAAGCAGTAACTAGCAAGATTGTTTGTGTGTCAGTGAGGGAAAGGTTTTTCCCTGTCTGCCCCTGTTTGGTTTGAAGAAATATCACCCAGGACGGAAGAGCAAATCTGCGCTATTGTTTTACAAGCTAGGTTACTCAGGTTGGAAAAGATCGCTGCAGGCTATATGCAAATAGACAGTGCCCAAGGTTTCTGCAGCTTCCAGCTCCAGCTCATCAGAGAAATGCAGTCTACATATTCTTTCCGTCAGTTTTGTAAATCAAAGAATGAGATGCTGGAATGCTCCTAGCACAGTCAAGCCTCTGTCCTCAGTGACGTGGCTCTACAAGGCCTAATACTCTCCCAGGTGAAAATCTGGGCCCACCACCCTGGGAGCCAAGATGACAGTCTGTTCTTAATCAAATGCTTTCACCAGTTTTACTGATTTAAGCTGATGGTTCTTGAGAATATCTGCTCCAGAGACAGAGTAATAATACAAAATTCAAGGGTCATGTTTTATTATTATGAATACAGTGCTTCCTTAAGGGAAGGGGGAAGTTTCTTTGAAAGGGGGTCTCCTTTAGATACTCCACAAGCGAAAAGAGAGATTAGAATTATTTGGAAAGGAAGTACTTTATTAAGATCTTTAGTCTTTTAGAGCATGATTGGAAGAAGTGTAGCTGAGTTTTACTGCTCCCCTTTTATGGAGAGGAACACAATGAAGAAATTTTTGTTTATTGTTGTTATTGTCATTTTTGTTATTTTGTTTAGTTGCTCAGTCGTGACCCCATGGACTGAAGCCCCGCCAGACTTCTCTGCCCATGGGATTTCCCAGGCAAGAATACTGGAGTGGGTAGCCATTCCCTTCTCCAGAGACAATGCAGACACTTTTGAAGATGATCCCTTAATTTTGTGACTCTCTCTCACACTATATCATCCATTCACTTAACAAATATTTCTTGAGTGCCTATTATGTGCCAGGCATTGTTCTAGGTATTGAGGGCACAGCAGAAAACCAAACATATAATGCCTCTGCTGTCAAGATACATTCCAGTAAGGGAGATAGAAAACTATAAATATATAAAAAAATGTTAAGTAGGACCTGGCAATAAATTAATGCATATGTTGATCCTATTTTCCCCATCTTGTCTAGAAGGAAGTTTTGGCAAATTTAAGCTTGTGGAAAGTAGCCATTTGGCCAGAACAGAATTGAAGCTTTTGAATGGGGTTTGAGGATTAAAAATAAAATGATGTAGGTGCCTAAAAGGGTAAGCCTCAGTTTTCTGAAAAATTTACCTATTTGGACTATTCATGTTTGGAATAAGACAAATGAATACATCAAAATTAGCTTAGCTTAAGCCATAGTTTAGTTTTTGTGAGGGAAACTGAAACTTGTATGGAATGGACATGCTATGAATATATTTAATAAAAATATTATTAACTAATTAATTATTAACTAATGTGAGCCACTGCTGCTGCTGCTAAGTTGCTTTAGTCGTGTTCAACTCTATGCGACCCCATAGACGACAGTCTACCAGGCTCCTCTGTCCCTGGGATTCTCTAGGCAAGAACACTGGAGTGGGTTGCCATTTCCTTCTCCAATGCATGAAAGCGAAAAGTGAAAGTGAAGTCGCCCAGTCATGTCCGACTCTTTGCGACCCCATGGACTGCAGCCTACCAGGCTCCTCCGTACATGGGATTTTCCAGGCAAGAGTACTGGAGTGGGTTGCCATTGCCTTCTCCGATATGAAGCACTAATATTTATTTAATGCTTCTTATACACCAGATATAGTTCTAGGTGCTTCACATGTAGTCTTTCATTCAGTCCTCATAATAACTCCTATGAAGTACATGATATAATTGCCCACAATTTACCAGTGAGGAAACTGACATTCAAAGAGATAACTATCATGGCTGATGCCAAAAATTGGCTCCATAGAATGTGTACTTAACCAGTATCTCCCTCTGGCATTATATTTCTAGTCTGCCAATTTAGTTTATAATTCAGACTAATAGTAACTCTATTTTACAGGCATAAACCAAAGATTGACATTTTGGAATTGGTAACTGAACATATACATGTTTAAATTGAGCAGGGAGCTTGTTATGAGTCTAAATAACAAAATTGAACTTGCTGTCTTGGGATGGCATTTTATGAGAACTTATTTGTGAGACTCCCATTTTTGTATATCTAAGCTCTTGCAGTTCAGTTCAGTTCAGTCACTCAGTCGTGTCCAACTCTTTGCGACCCCATGAATCGCAGCATGCCAGGCCTCCCTGCCCATCACCAACTCCCGGAGTTCATTCAGACTCACGTCCATCGAGTCAGTGATGCCATCCAGCCATCTCATCCTCTGTTGTCCCCTTCGCCTCCTGCCCCCAGTCCCTCCCAGCATCAGAGTCCTTTCCAGTGAGTCAACTCTTCGCACGAGGTGGCCAGAGTACTGGAGTTTAGCTTCAGCATCATTCCTTCCAAAGAAATCCCAGGGCTGATCTCCTTCAGAATGGACTGGTTGGATCTCCTTGCAGTCCGAGGGACTCTCAAGAGTCTTCTCCAACACCACAGTTCAAAACAAACTTATAAATTAAAAAAACAACTTTTTCTAATAACAAACTAGTGCTTGTTAATTATAGAAAACTAAAAAAATACAGAAAAAGAAAAAAAAAGACACCACCCACATGTCAGACCAGGGACCGAGAAATAAATGTAGGTAACATTTTAAGGCACTCTTCTTTAGTTATCTCTTTGGTCGCTAAGTCGTGTCTGACTCTTGCGACCCCCATGGACTGTAGCCTGCCAGTCTCCTCTGTCCATGGGATTCTCCAGGCAAGAATATGGAGTGGGTTGCCATTTCCTTCTCCAGGGGATCTTTAGTTATAGTGCAGGGCATTTTTAAAAATAGTTGAGGTCACATATGTAAGATTTTCATCTGTGGTTCATTTAATATTATATAATTTGTATATCCTTTATTATTATTTCTAATATTACATAGTAGTGAAGTTTTGGTTTTCAAAGCGAATATGAAAGATTTATCTTCTTTTGATGATCTGGAAGGATTTAGGCATGGTCAGTAAATTAGGAGGTGTTAAGTAGAGATACTGCGTCTAGGCCATGCTGGACCATCAGAGTGACCAGCTCCACTGTTCATGTGACAATGTAGTTACCCTTTGAGAATGTTTTTTCTAGGTTACTTCATTGCAGTGACTTCTTTGGCAATCCAGTGGTTAAGATTCCACCCTTTGAATTTAGGGAGTGAGGGTTTGATTCTGGTCTGGGAGCTAAGATCCTGCATACTATGAGGCAAAAAAAAAAAAAAAGTTTATTGTAGGTGTTTTGGCATTGACCTCCTTTCTTTCTTACCTCTGCCTTATTGTAAAGAGTTAAGTTTTTTAATGTGGGAGAAAAGTTAAAAGACATTGTGTCATTCAGGAAACCTTAGTTAATTGATTGCATATTTTGTTTTTATAATAGTCTCGTTCTTACCACATTTTGGTCTTTCTCCTCTTTAAAAAACACATACACAGCATTGTGTGGGTTAGTTACTGAGTGCTTACCAGTTTCACAATGACAGTCCTGTGTTAACAATGTCCCTTGGCCCAGGCATTAATAACTGATGACAGTTTGTCTGTTTTTTAGCCTCTGGTTTTTGCTCTGTGCAGTAGATGGAAATGTTCTGAAAGAGTCATTGGGGGACACTCTTAGGGAAGGTTTTTCTTGTGTTTGAATTGACTGAGCATGGCTCACACTTGGAGGTAGAGAATTTGTCAGACAAATCATGAAAGCTTCTAGGCTTGCAGGAGCAATGGGTTGTAATCCCTTTTTGCTGGTTTGTTTCTAGAGGACCTCAGATTCTACTGGGCATGGGAATGAGATGAACCTCTCTCTGTCTCCTTTCTGTATTTTATAGTTCTAAAACTGACCTGGCTTATTTTCATAGTGTTCTCTGTAGCTTAGCAGGTGTCAGATGGTCCTAGTTAGAAGTCAGATGGCCTCCTACCCTGCACCCTTTCCTAGCAGTGTCATTGGTACCGTTCCCATCGTCTCCCTTTTGTGTCCTTTTCTGGAATCATTCAGCTCACACTGAGGTCTGTCCTTAGAGGTCGGGATCACTCTGTTCCTATATGATTATGTTGGTGGCCCTTGGATCGAGAGAAGCATTTGCATGTGTGTGTGCTAAATCACTTCAGTCATGTCTGACTCTTTGTGACCTTATGGATTGTAACCCACCAGGCTTCTCTGTCCATGGGATTCTCCAGGCAAGAATACTGGAGTGGGTTGCCACCCCCTCCTCTAGGGCATCTTCTCAACCAAGGGATGCAATCTGCTTCTCTTATGTTTCTCTACCACTAGTGTCACCTGGGAAGCTCAGAGAGAAGTATTTGCTTTCAATAAATATTTAGGTGGGTTTTCATAATGGGCATAGCAATGACTGGTCAGGATTTATGTAACCCAGGTTATCTATAAAAATGTACTCCTGTGACCAAAAATATCGCTTCATATGAACAAAGAGTTTAGTTAAGAAACCAGTGTTTTCTTATATCTTATATAATACAGTGTTATAATTTGCTGTTATTTTCCTTTTTTCACTTGTAACCCCTGGTAGATATTAAAACGTACCCATTTGCAGTTTAAACGAACAGAATTAAGATCAATAATGTTTTTCTGTCTTAACTTATCAAAGGGAAGTTTCCTGTTGTGACTAATAAGATTATAAATTTTGTCCAAGTCTCTCAGCAGAACTAATTCAGCCAGGTAAATGAAAAAAAAAAAAAAGTCCAACTCTGTTGTAACTCAGGGGGATTAAAACACCTGTGGGTGTGGTGTGTTCTCCCAGGAGAATGAGGTGTCATTTAACATTTGATAAGGGATATTGGCTGCATTGTCTTTAAGTTTACAAAAAATAACCAACTTATCATCCCCAAAGAACACACCAATAGAATATTTTTTTCTTGTCTCTCATTGGTATACCTCAGTATTAGTAAGACATAATTTTGTTATGTTTTCATGTAGGTTTAGTCTTAAAAAAAAATGGTGTGCATGTTGTTGCTAATTATAATGCTAGGGAACATAGAGCTTACTGTGTGCCAGGCGTGTGGTAATTCACTTAACGCTCACAAACCATGTGTGACGTAAGTACAATTACCTACATTTTACACCTAGAGAAACTAAGCACAGAGAGGTTAAGTGAATTACTCCAGGACGTCCAGAAAGAAAGTGATGGAGCCAGGATTCAGATGTTGCAACCCAGGCATGTGCTTCTTGAGACAGGGACTTAGTCACTGTACTCTGCCTCTCTATGGCATGACCAGACATTGTTGTGATTGTTTATAGAAATAAAAGGCTCTGCAAGGCCTAATATAACTAGACTAACCCTTTAAAATGCTACTTATTTCCCCCCTCTTTTCCCTTTATTTATCTTTTCTTCTTGTAGATTGGGAGACAAAAACTTCAAAGACATGATGAGTGTGTTCTACTTAATCTGAAATATTTTGATGCTTCTGGGAAAATGAGATGATTTAATTTCATATATAATTGCATGAGGAAATATAAATTATGGTTTTTAAAATACCTATGACACTAAACCACAAAATGAACAGATAAAACTGATTTGTTCTCTGACAAATCAAGGTAGATGGCAGTGTTTTCGTCACAAGTGCCGTTCGAGGGGATGGAGGAGCTGGGTGTGCTACGGTATGGCACAGCTCTTCCCAGGTGGCACTGCTTTCACATGGCCGTCCTGAGGCAATTTACAACCCATACTGAAAATTTTCTTTAACCAGTGTGAGGCAAAGCCCAGGTCGAACTTCTGAAGCCATGGAATGCAGATATATCTTCCTAACTGACCTTCTTGAGCATTAATTTACTCTTCAGAAATAAGTCATTTTATCCTACAGAGAGAATGGGCCATTTTCAGGACATGGGGTGGGGAGTGGCATTTAGAAAATTCTCTGTCTGAAGTGCATTTAATAGTTTCCTGGAAGGTATTTGTTGACTTCTTCTGGAGGGTAATTTATTCATAGTAAGACTGAGTAATAATTCTTTTTTCTTCCCACTGGACTAAAAACAGTGTGTTGTAGGTCTCTGTGTGGTGAAAGTCTAAAAACTAAAAAATATGTGGATGTTGTGCATTCAAGCACTTCTCAAAGGACCTGTGTCCCCAAGCTGCCACAGTCATTTGTTTGTCCTGAATTTTAAAAGGGTTTTGAAATGTGTTGGGACCAAAATAGTCCTGCTTGTAGTACTGGGGAATCTGGGAAAATAAAAGTGTTGTCTTCCGTGTGGGAGAGTTTGATATGGCTTGATTGCTGGTGGCCGTGGTGGTTTAGTCACCAAGTCGTGTCCGACTCTTGTGATCCCGTGGACTGTGGCCCGCGGTGCTCCTCTGTCCTTGGGATTCTCAGGCAAGAATACTGGAGTGGGTTGGCATTTCCTTCTCCAGCAGATCTTCCTGCTCCAGGAGTCAAACCCACGTCTCCTGCATTGCGGGCAGATTCCTTGCCACCTGAGCCACCCTGGAAGCCCTATTAGATAAAATGATCCTTCTGCAGGTAGCACCTAATCATTGCCTTGATTTTGTAGGGCAGTGATGGACTTTTCATTGAGTCTGCCAAAATCACTCACCTGGTCCCTTTTGTGATCCATGACAGCTGATTTGTGACGGGTGGGCAAGAATGGGGTGCAGAGATTAAGTGTTTGGGTCAAAGACAAAAACAGAACTCCATAAAGCAGATCTTGGTTTGGTTTATTTTGTATTAGGTTCCAGAGTAATGGGTAAATTCAGACATGCAGGAGATGTTATTCTGTATCACTGGGTCTTGTATTAGCTGCTTTACTTAATTTTTTTTAATGGTATATTTTCTATTATATGAAAAAAAATGGTTGAAAATGGCTATCTGATATAAATGTTGCGTGTGTGTGTTAGTCAGTCATGTCTGACTTTTTGCGACCTCATAGACTGTAGCCCGCCAGGCTCCTCTGTCCATGAGATTCTCCAGGCAAGAGCAGATTGCCATTCTCGTCTCCAGGAGATCTTCCTGACCCAGGAATCAAACTTGGGTCTCCTGCATTGCAGGTAGATACATTTACTGTCTGAGCTACCAGGGAAGCTAGAGTTTATTAAACAAATCAAATCAAACAAGAGATAGTATTGTACAGCATTGTGACAGTGTAGAGGGAAACCAGGCTATTTTGAAAGTAGAAGTTCTCAGTTGGCCATTAGTTTTTTTTTTTTAATTTAATTTCCAACTTAATGAATATAAATGGTTAGAAGCTTATGGATTTCTCAGTTTCTTTTCTTTAGGGCTTTGTTAGGAATTGCTCATGGTGAATAGTTGATCAGGTGTCTCCTATCAGACCAGCTGAGAGCTATGTAACATAGTGAGACAGGACCTTGGATCTCCAGGCCTGTGTTTTCTACGCTCCTGTTCTTGTTGAGGACAGGATAGTAGAGTGTGTCAGGTGCTGTGAACTCAAGAGGGTGACTGCTAGGCTTTTAGTCTTGTTGTTACCACTTTCCAGCTCTGTGACTCTCTGCCCCTCGTCCTCATCTATAACGTAGGGGTAAAAGGGAATTCCCTGATAGTCTAGTGGTTCACACTCGGTCCTTCCACTGCAGGAGTGCAGTATATAAGATTCCACATACTACTGCTGCTGCTGCTGCAAAAATAGGGGTAGAAGTCGTTGCTTTCCCTTCATCACCTCCTTCCTAGGATTGTTAGGAAAATTAAATGAAACAGTCCAGATAAGGTGCTTTGATCAACCCTGGGATTTCTTTGGAAGGAATGATGCTAAAGCTGAAACTCCAGTACTTTGGCCACCTCATGCGAAGAGTTGACTCATTGGAAAAGACTCTGATGCTGGGAGGGATTGGGGGCAGGAGGAGAAGGGGACGACCGAGGATGAGATGGCTGGATGGCATCACTGACTCGATGGACGCGAGTCTGAGTGAACTCCGGGAGATGGTGATGGACAGGGAGGCCTGGCGTGCTGCGATTCATGGGGTCGCAAAGAGTCGGACGTGACTGAGCGACTGAACTGAACTGAACTGAACTGAACACAGGGTAAGGGCTGGGTACATGTTAGTTGCTAGTATAGTTACTACTAATACTTTACAAAGCAGAAGCTAGATACAATATGTTAATTTCTTTGGTTTTCTGTAGTCTTCATTCATATATCCCCTCCTTCTGTGATACTGGATGTGAATTACTAATATTTTCTTAATCATTTTGATTTTCTTGCTGGATAGGAAGCATAGATCCTATGATATTCATTGTGTTTTGATCAATGAAATCCTATTCCATGTCTCTACATCAACTTGGAAAAAAGTTGATTTCTTTTTCTGTAGACAAAGTATTCTGTTCTATATTGACTCTACTTTTAAAGTAGAATTTAATCTATATTTTATATATGCTGACAGTATAATAAAATTTCTCCCAAGTCGTCTGGTTGAAATTGTGTATTTTAAAAAATGAAATAGTCTTTAGTAATAACAAATTTTAAAAGCTTTAAATTTCACTAATGGTTTTATAACAAAATGAGTTAGTTTTTTAGTCAGGTGACAAACACTTCGTATCTGTTCAATCTCCTCCTTCTATAATGTTCTAAACATCCAGGTGCCGTGCCATGCTCAGTGGCTCTGTCGTGTCCATGTCCGACTCTTTGCCACCCTGTGGACTGTAGCCTACCAGGCTCCTTTGTCCATGGGATTTTCCAGGCAAGAATACTGGAGTGGGTTGCCATTTCTTACTCCAGGGGATCTTCCCGACCCAGGGATCGAACCAGCATCTCCTGCATTGGCAGGCAAATTTTTTACCACTGTGTCACCTGGGAAGCTCCCCAAATATCCAGTTATCTAAGTACAAATGTAGCTTGACTACAGTGAACCATCTAGTTTAACACAGTATTCCCACTGTTGGACTGAAAACCAGGCTATTTCCCATCTCATTCCTCTTCCAAAATAGTTGTTCATATCTTTTCTTCTTATGTTCCACTTATGGAACTGCCTCAAAGCAAATCTGGGGCTGTGTGGAGCAGAAGGAATGTAAATGTTTTTTTCCCTGGGGACACATTGTCAATAGGTATTTGTGACCTGGAAAATTTGAATGTTATTTACCTTAATCACAGCTCCTCCTTTTCATTCTCCTTCCTGGAGCATCTCACAGGACATAGCTTAACTTTAGTACATCTTACCTGGACTAGATGATCACATCTTGAAGGAAAAAAAAAAAAAGTAGACAGTGGTATTTGTGTGACTGAAGAGCCCAACTAAATAGAGATATTAGGTCATGTTACACTGCTTTCAGTGCCATTGCTGCATGGTGCTGTTAGCTTGTAAACAGGGCAATAAGGAATGAACGGACAGTGAATCCCAAAGTCACAGTTTTATTCTAATTTTTTAACTTCTTTCCCCTCACTCCTGTAGTCTTCTTCCATTCTCACTATTTCTCTCCCTTTTCTCAGTATTTAAAATATTCCTGTCTCCCCCCTGCCCTTTTTTGAGCAATATTCTGTTATTAAAAAAGAAAAAATTAAGCATGAATTACCTGTGGGGAAACATAGCATTTGAAGACTTTTTTCCTGCCAGCTAGTAGATGTGTGGTCCCACAGTGTTTTGGTGTGTATTTATTTTAATATTAGAATTCCCAGCTGAAAGCTAATAATACTCTAAGAAAAGTATAATTATGAAGGTAAATCTGTATCAAAAATTGCATGGTGTACCTCAAAGTCAAATATAATTATTAGGGGATAGTCTCCTATTTGATAATTATCCATTCATAGATTTATACATAAAGTAGTGTTTTTAAAAATGTGTATTTTTAAAATTTATTGAATTTCCCACAAAGTATAATCCACTAGATTTTAGGGAAAATAACCCACTTTGGTATAATAGAACCACACCTATATCAAAATAACTAAAACACACTAAAATAGAAATATAATGTTCCTTCTGCCAAATATTATGACGTGACTCCTGCCAAGCCCTGATGCCCACTCCCTTCTGAATCCAGTCATTCTATTTTTAACTTTCCCAAGCATTCACCCCTGCCAAGGCCCGCGCATGTGACAGCTACCCCTTTCCCCTGTGGCTGTGGGCAGTGGCAGTGGGAGCAACGCTGATGCTGAAGGTCGGCGGACAGGCTCGGTGGGGCTGGGAGCAGTCTCGCAGAGAAGGATATAGCTCACAGGGAGCAATGCTGGGCCCGGAGGCTGCCTGCAGAGCCTGTGGAGAGTAGGATGGAGCCTCACATCCTGAAGGCTAGACCAGAGGGACACAGTGCAGTGCCATGGGGCTAGCTCCTAATTGGAAAAGTGTACGGGGCCATCACAGACCTGTGGGGGAGGCACTAGCAAGCACAGTCTCATTTGGGGCGTGAGGGATGAATCTGTTTAATCAAATTTCTCACAAACGAAGGAATCCTCTTACCATCAAATCAAACAGCTTATTTATAGATTTTAACACAATTTGGATACTGATGCATGTTATTGGTGTTCATTCAGTTATTTATTTTTTTAACCAGCGTGCATCATTAGTATTAAATGCTTGCTAAAGCAATATCATTTTTAATTGTAATGTACCTCCTTCTGCATAGCACCATCAGTGATTCATATGGCTCATGATTAGCAACTTTTCTTAGAGATTTACAGTAATATTGATGAGTTAGTCTCTATTCCAGTTAATAGTGTCTGAAACAGTTACTTTGATTTAGCTTAGTTCGAACAGTTATTTGAGACCTCGGCCTTTGGGCAGATGACAACCTTAACTAGTCTGTTCCTGAAGATCACCTTTTCTTTTGAGACTTGCAGTCATGGAGCTAGTACTTGAGTTATAATAACCCTGTACTATGAAGAAGGATGGCGTGTTTCTCACTTCAGGCCCTGTATTTTAATATGTAAATTTTATGGCTCTCATTCTTATTTGAGTTATTTTGTTTTTTAGATTGTATTCAAATTGCACAGCCTCTCATCCTGTAGACTTT
Organism: Budorcas taxicolor; assembly: GCF_023091745.1. Lineage (NCBI taxonomy): Eukaryota > Metazoa > Chordata > Mammalia > Artiodactyla > Bovidae > Budorcas > Budorcas taxicolor. The sequence continues at coordinate 132,481,425 of NC_068911.1, read as the reverse complement.
TCCTCCTTTTACGATTCCCAGCTTTTCGCTTCCTCTGTATTGCCGTGGTTGCAGCCTTTCCTTAATCAGAACACGCTGCTCTTCTGCCCTTGGCCGTGGCGTCCTGCTCTTTACCCCTATCTTGCTTCCAGAGATCATTTCTGGGGAGACAGGTGTGTGCTGACGGATCCCATCGAGACCCTGCTCTTGCTGGAATCATTCTGTTTTGTTTTTTTTTTTTGGTGATCCACGGGGAAAGGAGTGACCAGCTAGACGCATTTCTCAAGCAGAAGCCACATGGTGTTTCGAATAGAAGGCTTTTGCAGACTGGGGTTTGTGACAAGCAGGAGAGGCTGGCGCAGGAGTCTTGAGTGAGCGCTTTGACACACCGAGTAACAGCCCATTATCACTTGCGCTGGTGTCAAAACAATACCGCAGTTTGAACTGCAGCTCAGTGTACTCCTGCTGTCACACAAGCTCCCTCCTAAGTCATTAGAGTGTTGGCGTGGACTCTTCCCGGGAGCAGTTAGAGATGCATTAGGAGAGGGGGAAGTGTTTATTAATTCAACTGAAGAAGTGCTATTAATCATCTGCTCTGTGTCAGGCGCTGTGCTGGGCGTGGGGGTGGGGCTCCCATGCCAGAATGACAAGGTTCTGCCCTCAAGGTGCCTCTTGCCTAGCAGACCCCGAGAATGCAGTGACTGTCATAAGGAGTAACCTTGGAGGGGGAAACAAAATTACTTTGAGAGTTTAAAGGAGGGTAAGATCCCTCTTACCAGGTTGGAGGGATCCATTTAGACTGATGAGGGAAGTGATGTGTGAGAGGGGCCTTGACAAGACTGTAGGATTTTGATGGGCAGAGATGAGGCGAGAGAGACAGGTGGCAGGGAATTCTGCTTGGCTGGTAGGCAGGATGTGTTTAGGGGAGATACAAGGATTCAGGAACCTACTGTAAAGAGCTGTGAATGCCAGGTTAAAGAGTTAATGTTGCCTTAGTGGACTCCTGCTTGAGCCTTCCACTGAAAGGTTTTTGAGCAGGGCAGTAATATGTTAGGAATATGTCAGTGCATAGTAAGATGTTAGTTTAGGTATTAATCAGTTAAGTTTGCAAGTGACTACATGTAGCAGAAACTCTGCAGAGGTAGTTTAACCAAATAGGGGCTTTATTTGTCTTATTGGAGAAGGAAATGGCAACCTACTCCAGTGTTCTTGCCTGGAGAGAATCCCAGGGATGGGGGAGCCTGATGGGCTGCCATCTGTGGGGTCGCACAGAGTCGGCCACGACTGAAGCAACTTAGCAGCAGCAGCAGTGACCATTCCAGGATAATACAGTATTTCCCGGTGCTGCCGCAGACACAGGCTGTGGGTCTCTTCCTGGCTTCTCTTCTTATGGTTGCAAAATGGCTGCTGTACCTCCAGACATCCAGTGCAGATTCTATGCAGGAAGAGGGTGGGGAAAGAAGGAAAAAAAGGCCAAATGCCTCTCCTCATGAAGCTCTACATTATTCTGGAAGGGATTTCATCCCCTAGGACTTTGTCATTTATCTCAGTTTCAGGTCTAGAGAGCCTGGGAAATCAATTTTTTAATTTGATACAATGCTTCTCAGAAAAAAATTGGGTTTCTTTTGGAAGAAAGAAAGGGAGAGTGGTTATCGGGTAGATAGTAGCAGTGTTGGCCATAGCTTGTTTGTGAATCTATCGTGGGAAATCAGGAAAGACAGAGAGCAGAGGGGCAGAAAGCTAATCATGCCAGCAGAGATTTCTGATTAGATTCAGAGAGAATAATTTCAGAGTTTGGTTTCAATTTTAGATTTGCTTAATGAAAGATGATGGGACAGTCAGTTAAGAGAACTAGGCTTTAAATCTAGCACTATTATTAAAAATTCATATTTTTTTTTTACGAAGTCACTTCTCTGAACCTCAGTTTTCTTATCTGTAAAGTTGAGGACTTCAAAACCTGTGAGCCAAAATTTGTGATGCTAAGAAATGATTGCATATGTGCTCTTGAATACTATTTTCAGATTAAACACTGAGTAAGTTATAAAAATAAACATACGGATTATGAGAAGATATAAATTTATTTAGAAATGTTTTCTGCTAATTTGAGGAACCCAAGAGCTAGCAAAAGTATTTCATGTATTAATTTAAAATAGATTTTTAAAAACAACACTGTAATATTCCTTGGCACTGGTGTTTTCTGTTATCAACTATACTTGCATTTCGTTACTGTAGGGAAGTAGGAGATAACAGATTCACTCCCGAGCCCCTGCTCTAACAGGATTATTTATAATGTGACAATTTATTACACGGTCTTTTCCTGATAAATAGCTCAATTACATTCTCCATGTATTTTACAGTTCCATCTGGGGCAACTCATACCATACAAAGCAAAGATGCACAGTTCTATTTTTCATCTGTGACTTGTTCCCGTTAGGAGAGGTGTTGTCTCTTTGTTCCATCCCTGATTTCTTCCCCGACCCACCATGACAAGGCACATATGCCTAGCTCAGATGTGTCCACATTGTTTTAAGTAGGGAGGGAGATAAAAAGAAATAAAAAACTTGGCCGCTATCCTTGAAGGATTTATTATTTAGTTGGGAAGAGAAGACGAAGACACATAGAACAAATGGAGAATGGCACATAAGATGAACTAATGAAGTGCTGGAGCAGGTGCTGCTATCTCTGTGCTGGGGTGGGGTGTGGGCCTCTCCTGGCTCACTCACTTGCTGACTCTCTCACCTTTTTTTGGGACATTTCTTCATCATTTATCCTCAGAATTCTTGTAGCTTCAATTTCTCGCTTGCTGTTAGCCCTTTCTGCTTGGTCTATAGAAATGTTCAATCAAGACTGTTCTAGGGATGTCCCTGGTGATCCAGTGATTTAAGAATCTGCACTTCCTCTAAGGGGCATGGGTTCAATCCCTGGTTAGGGAACAAAGTTCTGGATGCCTTGCACAACGTGACCAAAAATAAAAATAAATAAACTAAAATGGAGAAACAGCATCAAAAAACAACAAAAAACTGCCCCAGATTGAAACAGATTCTCCGTATTAATTCTGTGATTCAGGCAACCACCATATTCTTGTTAATTGTATTCAAAGTTTGCATCACTCCATTCTTACAGTCTAGCTCTCATCAGTCTCAAATTGCTTTTACATAGTGTTTTTCTAGTCACCGAATTTAGGAGCCCCACAATCTGGCTTGTCTTCCTTTCTGTTCGCTTCCAGTCATGGAACTGCTTGCATTTTCTGCCCTCGTTCAGAATTGCATTTCTTATTGTTCCTCAGATGTACCGTTTTCTTTCAGAAATCTTTGTCTGTATGCATTTTCTGAAATGCTTGCCTTCTTTCCAGGTTACCTGGAACACTTTAAGACCCAATTACCGTTGTAGTTATCATCCTGGGAGGATTATCCGTGGTCCATCCACCAAATAGCATTAATTAGTTGCTTTCTTCTCTATGCTCTTATGGTGCTTATCTTTGTAACTGCAGTTAACACAATAGATTATAGTTTATCTGCTTACCTATCTTTTCTCCCTTGGTCTGTGAGTTTAGTCTAGAGACCATGTAGTATCCGTACTCACTGCTTGCCACATAGTGGGTTATATGGCATAGTGCATTACAATCACTGTCGTTGCTGAAATACTGACTTTGGAGTCACATTATCGGAATTCATATATTGACTACCACTTGCTGGCTTTGTGACTTTGAGCAAATGTGTAAAACTCCATCAATCTCAGTTTGTTTATCTGAGGTACTAAATAAAAATAGTACCTACCCTTATAATGTTATGTGGATAAGATGACATCCAAGTAAGGTTCTTAGCCTAGTGCCTAGAACATGGTATGTATTCATGTTAAAAGAATATTTGTTAAAAAATATATTAATAAATAGAACAATATTTGGTGGTAATACTATCTGTCTCCTCTTTCACTTTTTGTTTTAGGTGAATATAAGCAAGGAAAATTAAAGGGGGTTGTCATGCATAAATATGACAACTTGGTGAGCTTCTGGATGACAAACTACTCAATAAGGATGAGACCTTTATCATAAGAAGAAACAAACTATACAAGATCAGTAAATGCCATTTATTAGCAATTACCATTTGGGCTTCTTATTTAGAAAAAAGCCTCCAGACATCTAAGATCACTACTAAAGCTTTAAAAGTAAGAGGCACAAAGAACTTTTATGACTTTTTGAAAAGCTTTTTATTTTTGTATTTGTAAAGGTGAATGTAAATGTTTTACCAGGCCCTAAGTGTATGTTTTGATGTACTTTTACACTTATTAACTGCTTCGTTATAGTAGGAAAATTCATCATAGGTTTTAACACTTGCTTTTATGATAGCCTTATGATGTCATTCCTGTGTAGTACATTGCATTAAAACATAAAGTGACCACCCTGAGCAGTTGGCTAAAATAATGCAGCATTCATTCTTCTTGAACTGCAGCCTAAAATATTTCATAGTTAAAGTTATAGCAATGTATGCTGGGAGGTCAGTTTTTCAGAGTTGTAATCTCACTTCAAGATTGGAGATTGGTAAAGATGACAATCCCCAGCATTCTTTGTCCAGTTCTTTGGGAAGACGATACTGGAAAATATCGAGTTCTGATAAATGAGTCATTAATGGGTCCTATTCTAACTGTCGAGTTATTTGTGTTGAGGAACGGGTGGGTGGGTGATCAGTAATAGCAGTTTAACTCAGATACCAACTGAGATGAGAGTGTTCCGCCCGAGGAACAATGGCTCGTTTTACAATGTGGCCACAAAATTCAGCATGGTTGATCCTAGCTGCCTCAAATATCATTAAACTAATCTCAGAGCCTGGGATTAGGTTTGGCTGACCAAGTGTCCTTTCAGGTCAGAGTTCAAGGAGTCATGGTTAAGTTTCAGAGAGAAGGGAAGACAACATGCTCTTGATGTGTTTGCAGCTCAGATTTTCTTCTATGGTACTTTTCAAATCCGTCAAATACCCTTAACTGCTAAACTAACACAGAGAAAGGCAGTTCATAGTCTTAAAATAGTCTGTTTACACAGGTTATTAATGACTCTGGCCTATAGAGTGTGTACAAACCAAAAAGAAAAGTCGATGAAGGGGGTTGGCAGCGATGAGAGAGAGGGAGCTGTGCTGACAAACTTCCTTTCTTTCTCATTCTTTGCACTCCCGTGATGAAATCCAGACTTAGCAGTGGCATCATTACATTGGGAAGATGAGCTGGAGAGTCTTTTGAAGTTGAATTTCTTAACATTACCCTCCCCCTGCAGTAGAAAGGGTATTCACACTGTGACCAATCTTTAAAAACAAACCCATGCTAAACAGCAGGCATATTCTAAGCAAAGATTCCTCCTTTATAAAAACTTGACATTTGTTGCAGGTGGTGTTATGACACCATGGTATAGAAAAATCTAGTCTTGATTTTTTAAGTAAGGTATTGAAAATATAAAGTAGGCAGCATTGTAGGGCACAGATTAATTTAACCATGATAAATATGTTAGTTCCCCATCTTTTCCATGGAAAAGGCTATTCCTCAGGGAAATGGTATTAACTATGCAGTATCTTATAGCTGAATAGTGCTGTATAAAATGTTGGAGGTTTATACATAACCTGAATTCAGCTTTCTACCTATTATTTTATTTAGTGTCATTTGTACATCAGTAAATTTACTGTAAATTCCCTCCTTCTCCAATTTCTGTGTAGACCACTGTGAAAAAAACACAACTGAGCAATGTATAGGGCTGGCTGTGAAAAGAGAAAAACTGGAACGAATTATTAGGACTGTGAAAAAAGTGAAAGTGTTAATCACTCATTGTGGGTGGGTGTCGCTTCAGTTGTGTCGGGCTCTTTGCAACCCCATGGACTGTAGCCCGCTAGGCTCCTCTGTCCATGGAATTCTCCAGGCAAGAATACTGGAGTAGGTTGCCATTCCTTTCTCCAGGGGATCTTCCCTGGATAGAACCCAGGTCTCCTACATTGCAGGTAGATTCTTTACGGTCTGAGCCACCAGGGAAATAGTTGAGTCCAAAACATAGTTAGAGATCATCTGTTCCCACTCCTCCAGTACTTTTCTGGTTGAGTGTTACTAGCCTGTGCTTCTAGGGGTGGGGGACTCACTTCTTTTTGAGGTTATCTGTGTTTGTCATATTGCTCTAGTTTTATAATATCCTGAGAATTGTAAAAGAAAAAAAGGGAGTAGTCTTCAGACAGTGTGTACCAGTACTACTTCCTTTGTGTGTAGGACAGTTCAGATATTTGGAAAGTACCGATTGTGCCTAAGACTTCTTTTCTGTAGTCTAAACAACCACAGATGTCTACGTGAATATTTGGTCTCTTTTCTTATCCTCTCATGCTCTGTATCACTCTGTCTTTGGTTGCCCTCTAGTTGTCCATGGCCCTTTGAAACTACTCATTTCCTCACATGTAATCTTCACTTTCTAGAAATGCATTAGTTATTTTTGGCAGATGTTTACAGTGGTGGCTCATGTTAAATCACCTTAATGTAATCAAGGTTTTTATTCTTTTTTTTTTTTCACAAGAATTTATTATTATTTAGTTGCTAAGTGATATCCAACTCTTTTGTGACACCATGGATGGAGAGAGGAGCCCACCAGGCTCCTCTGTCCATGGGGATTTTCCAGGCAAGAATACTGGAGTGGGTTGCCAGTCCCTTCTTCAGGAGATTTTCCTGACCCAGGGATCAACCCCGTGACTCCTGCATTGGCAGGTGGATTCTTTACCACTGAGTCACAAGAATTTAGAGAAGGTCAAAATTTAGACACTAATGTATTAATTCTTGGTAGATTTCATTTTGCTTTATCTATTCACATGTTAGTGGCCCATTGAGATAATTTTTAATCTAAATTATGTTATCAACTATATTGGCTTTGTGGGCTTTACACATTTTACAAGCATGTTCATCTAAATCATTAGCAAAATGTTGAATGGACTGGGCTGAACAGAGTGCTGGGCCATAACCCCGAAGACCACCCTGGAGGCTGCCTGTTTCCTTGGGCGCTCAGTCACTTAGTCGTGTCTGACACTTTGCGACCCGATGGACTGTAGCCCACCAAGCTCCTCTGTCCATGGAATTTTCTAGGCAAGAATACTGGAGTGGGTTGCCATTTCTTACTCCAGGGGATTTTCTCCAGGTCTCTTGCATCTCCTGCACTGGCAGGTGGATTCTTTACTGCTGCACCACTTGGGAAGCGTGACCATTTACTTGGGGACTAATTATTATGGAACAAGACACAAACTACCTAACTGTACTGTCTGTCTGGTTCACTATGGTATAATGAAAGTTCTTCTCAGATATTTCTGCCATTCTTATTACCGTGGTCAAAGGACATTATTTTAATTTGGTTATCCTTTTCTGTGAACTGAACTTTTTTTTACTTCTTAGATTTTGAACTTGGGCATAACAATTTGACTTGTTCTGGAATTCTGTTTCTTCATGATTTCATGTATATATGTATGTATAATATTTTTAAATTTTTACTCTCGGATAACATGTCTGCAGATTCCTCCAGTATACTAGGATGTGAGTTCTCTGGGCTAGGAGGCTTATCCTCATTTATAGAAGCTTGATGTTCTTTTATGGCTTTCTTTCCTGTATTAGCTTTCAGGGCCTTCTCAGCCATTGTTCTAGCGTTTCCAGTTTGAAGCTTCTTTTGCTTTAGCAGATAAAATGGGGATAGATGGACAATTGGGTAGTTTTGCTTCCAGTGTTCTCATCTTTTTACATGATATCATTTCCCTTAAACAGCTGTCGTATTTTTCCTTAGATCATCATTTGGTCCCTGATTTTATGTAACACCTTTGTGAATGTTAGCAGGTTTGGTTTCACTTGGTTCCGGTCTTTCTTGGTGGTAACCTCCTCATTAAGATTCTTTCAGAGATTCCTGCTTATATCTCCACTCTACTTCCCATGCTTTTTATGTAGTCTTCAAATTTTAAGTTCACAGGAGAACTTTTTAATTGGCCACACAAAGGGCTATTTAGTGTAGGGTCCTGAACCTGACCTCATTTCTTAGTAGGGGAGCTGACCTTGGGAGAGCTCCTAAAATTCTCTACACATCATCTGTAAAATGGACTCAGAGCCCTCCTTACGCTAGACCAGTTTTAAAGATTAAGTGAGATTATTTTAATGACCAGTGAGTGGCATCATATTCAATGAATGCTTTTCTTATTACTATTATTTTTCATGATGATGCCCGCTCATATTTTTTCCCCATTTTTGTGACCATATATGCATTTTTATAGTTTGGCATCTCTTTTAAACCATCTCCCTTACAGCAGTGCTATCCATGGAATCACACCCATATTTTCTTTCAGCTTTTTGATGTCTGTTTTTCTAAACTATAGAATACATACCTCTTCTAAGAATGCCATTGCTTAACTATTGTTGAAGCAGACTTTTGTACTTCTAAAACTCCCATGGCTCCATATCTCTCAAGTTAATCCATTTGATTTAAGCCCAGGGTAGTTTAGCTTCATAAAGGTGTTCCCATGTGCTTTCCATGGTGAATACCATAAGCAGGTTGACTTATGGGGGCAGCCTACGGCTCTCCCATAAGATACTAAGCTCTCAGAAGGCTTTGTGGATACCTCTATTCTTCGAGGGGTTAGATTGTCAGCTGAAGATGTTGGAATTTCCCTGGGTTTTCTCACAAAGGACTGCACATGGGGAAAACTAAACATGTTATTAGAATGTTGGACTGGGAATTTAATGGGCTTAGGGAAAATAAGTAAGAATTGTGGAAACATAATTATGAAAATATAGGGTTTCACCGTGTTTACATTTTAACATCCTACCTTGTTAGGTGTGTTAATTGTAAAGACTGCCTGCTTTTTATCTGTAGTATGCAGAGAGTAGATAATAGCACCATGGACCATGCGATATTCATATAATTAAGCATTCCTAAATTTTTGGAATTCCTAAGTAAGAATGAATTTGAGAGTGTTTGGCCCTGAGATCTTTCTTCTTCTTCTCCTTCTTTTTTTTTTTTTTTCCTTTTTAAGAATATATATTTATATATAGAAATAAGCATGTGGAGTTTGATTTCTTTACCATGAATAATTGTACTAAAATATTTCTAGAACATGTTCTAAGTTTGCAGTTATATGTACAAAGGTTCAGAGAATACTTTTGAGGAAACTCCTTTCATTTTCCCTGAAAAAATGATAGTGGTAGAGTACTTGAAAAATGTGGCTCCCCTCTCCTGCCTGTCACTTGCATTTTCCCTCTGACCTTCTCACACTTCCCTGGGGAGAGGCACTCTATTCTAGCGTCTCCCTGACAGGCCTGATTGGTAGGGAGGTACTTCTATAAGAGCAGATTCCCGGGGCCCATCCCAGCCTATCACATCCAGTCTCATGCTGGCAGACCCCAGAATCTTCCTTTTCATAAAAATTTTTTTGGGGGGGGGATCTCACATCCCCAAGTTTTGAGAACCATTTCTCTAGTTCAATTGTCGTTGGCTTCTATTATGTCAGATAAAACCAACATTATGCAGTGTTCCTTCCGAAATGCTTTGTTGTTGAAGAACAGGCTGCTAGTGGGCCAGAACAGATTGTCACCATGTAAATGGGGTGTCAAGGGACATAATTTTATGGGCTCACACCTATCTCTCAGCCAAAGACATTTCAGGTTAGTCGTGTGCCTGCACGGGTAAAGGAATAGAGTCTCATTTGAACTGGGACAACCCTAGTTCTGGGTACATTCTGTGGTATTATATTTGCCAACTCATATTCAGCCCATGCATTTATAATTACTCAACTGTTTCCATGCATTGAGTCACTGCAGAAAAGCCGCTTCTTTGTAGAACCTCATTAAGATTTCAGCTGCTAACAGATTTTATTTTACAGTTCCAGCTTTTATGATATTAAGATATGGAGATTTAGGCTTCTGGGAGGGGTTATTTACAAGTTTAAAGCTCTTAGCTATGGGAGCATCAGTTATTTTAAGGGCATAACCAAAATGGGAAAAAAAATGGGTTGTCCGGTATTCTAATTGATGTAATATAATACTTTGAAGGCAAAATTAAGAATGCCAAATTACTTTTTAAAAAAAATTTGCTTGTTTGGGATTTGCGTGATTTTATTTAAAATGTCTTTTAATTTAAAGCAGTGGTTTTATAAATGTTTAAAATTTGGGGGGTGGAGGTTAAAAAGACTCACATAGCAATAAAGCACTATTCACAGTGTTTGTATTTTTAAAAATGAGTATACTTTCTTTATGCTAGCCAGGGCTTCCCTGGTGGCTCAGATGGTAAAGAGTCTGCTTGCAGTGTGGGAGGCTCGGGTTTAATCCTAGGTTAGGAAGTTCCCCTGGAGAAGGAAATGGCATTCTTGCCTGGAAAATCCCATGGACAGAGGAACCGGGTAGGCTACAGCCTACAGCTACAGACATGACTGAGCGACTTCACTTTTCTTTATGCTAAGTATATGTGGTAAATGAATAATCTCTGGCTTAAATAACATATTTTTCTTTTGTGGTTTCACCCAAAATTGTACTGAGCCATTTTATATCCTATATTGCTCTTTACCATGGTGTATTAAAACTTTCTTCTAAATAATGTACACTATTTTAATTAAGGTAAGTAACCATTAACTGAGAGTTATTGGTTATGTCAATTAGAGCTGCCACTTATATTTTGTCTTCTATCTGGTAACATAATAATCATTCTTCAGGCAGCACACAGAGGAAGTGAGCTCAATCAGAGCAAGCAGGTCCAATCAAGAGTCAGGAGAGTGCTAGCCATTGGGATGGTTGTTTTTGTGTGAAAGTTCTTATCTCCCTCCTTATCATGGTGTTACCATCACTTTCACTGACTAGGCATTGGCTGCTTGTCCTGTTTGGCAATCCTCTTAATATTACCAAAGGGGAAGTCTTACTCATCCAGCACTAAGGGGCATCTGCTCAGGGATCCTTTGCTTGCGGTTTTGTCCCTGGTGCTATGCCTTACCTACTCTTTCTCCAGCCAGGTGATAAGAAGCCCCTTGTTGACAAAGATTGTTTCTGACTTCTCTGACCCCCTGAAGGCACTGTGTGGCTGTTGCCTGAATAGATGATGAAGTCTAGGAGAGGAGTTAATTTCTGCTGACTGACCAGATTGATTTAATCTGTCAGTGTTCCTATCCAGCCACTTTGAATATCAAGGCTTTTTTGCTTAATATCCTTTTAGGCAACATTGGAACTGTTCATGTTTCTATCTAAAGGTTTCTAAATTGGAGGATTTCTCATCTGAAAATAGTCAAGAATTTATAAAAGAACAGAGATTTCTGAATGCAAATAGCTTCCTTTTGTGTGTAGGTTGTTTTGCTTAATAATTTTCAAGGAAAGCATGCATTTTAACAGCAATAAATTCATCCCGTGTAGGAAGTTTGAAAAATACAAAACAATGTGAAGGGTAAAATAAAATTCCCTTTTGATATCACCTGTGGTCCAAGATATATTTTATCTTAAAAGTTTTGCCGATAAAGACTTTTCTGTATCCCTCTTAGTATCTTTTGCCTTCCCTCCTCATAGGCACAGGACTATATCTATATAACATGTTTTTTCTACTTAATGTAACACACATATTCCATGGTATTAATTTTTAATGATTTCCTAATGGTTGATGGTATGAGTTATACCATAATTTACTTAACTATCCCATGTCTTTTAGGTATTTAGGTTGTTTAGAATGTTTTATTTTTACAGATAACTCTTTAACAAATATCTTTGTATTTGATGTCCTTTTATGTTTATGACTTATTGGGGTAATGGACAATGCTTTTTAAAATTCTCGACTATATTCATGGTTAATTTTCACTGATACTTAAGATGTTAAATTGTCAAACTTCAGACTTTAAACTCAACTTAAAGCTTAATGAGTTTTCTTGTTATTATAGTTAACCTGGAGTTAGAAAATACTCATAAGAAGAATTTGGGCTGGTGAAGGGCATTGTACTGATTTAAGGGTCAAACTGAAGAATTTATAAAGCATGTCTGAAATTATAAGACAGCTATATCTGAGTATTCTAAGACATAGCAGTCATTTAAAATGCATAACATTCATAAACTTCAAATGTTTTAGTATGAAATATATCACACTTACACAAGAATACAAGTCATGTATATGCTTAACACTAAAGAGTAAATAAGTAAAGAGTAAATAAGACAACCACGCTGCTTAGAAAAGAGAATATTCTCAGCACTTTTGAAACGACTTCATGTTCTTAATATAATTGATATTTGTGTGTATGTGTGTGTGTTTCAGTGCCAAGAAGCTCAGTTATATTGGTTTGAGAAGATTTGTAAATATTTAATTTTTTCCATTTCCACTGCTTTCACCTGGTCCAGTCTACCGTCCCTTCTTACCTAACGTGTTGCAACAGCCTCCAGACTGGCTTCTTTGCCTTTCCCTTCTGATCCATTTCCGCTCAAGATCCCAGCACTTCCTTGCCCCCCGCCCTCCACCCCCGTCCCAGCCCAAGTGATAGCTTAAATACAAAAACTGAATACTGCTATTCATCTGCCTAAAACTGTTCTCTGTTTTTTGTTGTTGTTGTTTAATTTAGACTAAAATTCAAATACTCACTGTGACCTGCAAAACTCTTTCTAATCTGTCCTGGCCTCCATCCTTTACCACTTATTCCTCCCATTTCTGCTCCCAGCCACATGGACCTTCTTTAAGTAAGCCTAAGCCAAATCTTTCCTGCTTCATCACCATATACATTCTTTCCCTCACTTTTGCTCAGTACCCTATTTTTCATCACACTTTGATGAAAACTTGCCTTTTTATTTCTTGAGCCATTTTCCCTGATTATTATTTCTCATAGCATCCTATTACTGTGTGCTTAACAGTTGTTAAATATTTAATACTGCCTTTGCTTATTGGTTAGACCTAATAGACTTAAATTTCGTGAGTGTAGGCACCATGCCTATTGGTGACTACTTTGTGCTTCTATTCTAGTACTTTGGTAAACACTCCAAAAATGTTTAAACACATAAGTGAAAAAATTTAATGCTGCATTTGGAAGAGAATATTAACTTTTTAATGTTCACCAGTGATGTATGTTATTTTGGGTCTAATAAAATACAACTGATTCAGTTCATTGAATCAGTCCTATATCCTATATCCCTCTACTTCTTTTTGTTTGCATACGTATATTTTTAATTCTAACTGACTGGTTTATTAAATGTGACCAATTTAGGTTTAAATACTCTATTAGAGATTTATTTTCTCTCAAGTGCTTATCATAAGTTCATAAAATAGAACGATTTAGGCAACATAATATTGTGGAAGGGATCTTGATATAATGGAAAGAATGTGGGCTTTGGAGTCATAAAAACTTGACTCTCAGTAGTATTTATGCTGTTTGTTAGTAATCTTGGGAAACTACTTAACTTTTTTGTCCCCTGGTGTTCTCATCTGCAAGATGTGATGATAAGTGAATATGAGAGTGTTAATCACTGAGTTGTGTCCAACCTGTGACCCCATAGGCTATAGCCTGCCAGGTTCCTCTGTCCATGGAATTCTCCAGGTAAGAATACTGGACTGGGTTCTCCAAGGTATCATCCTGACCCAGAGACTAAACCCACATCTCTTGCATTGCAGGCAGATTCTTTACCCTCTGAGCCACCAGGGAAGCCTATGTGATAATAACATATACTTTATTGATTTGTTGAGAAGATTGAAAGAAGTAATGTATGTTAAACCTTAGCCCTGTGCTTTCTACAAAATAAACACTTAATTCATGATATTATTATTATATCATTATTATTAGGAGCTATGTGCCTTTAAGTGGCTTAATCTTTTCCTGCTATTATTTCTTAATCTGTACAATGAGGATGTGTGCATGCTAAGTCACTTCAGTCATGTCTGAGTCTTTGTGATCCCATGGACTGTAGCCCACCAGGCTCCTCTTTCGTGGGATTCTCCAGGCAAGAATACTGGAGTGGATTGCCATGCCCTCCTCCAGGGCATCTTCCTGACCCAGGGATCAGACCCACATCTCTTATGTCTCCTGCATTGGCAGGTGAGTTCTTTACCACTGGCACCACCTGGGAATCCCAAAATGGGGATCATTCTTACTTTATGGAAATAACTTGAGGATTGAATAATATAATGTATGAATGTATTGATGTAAGACATCTAGAGCATTTCTACTTGACTCATAATTGACCCTCAATCAACGAATAAAGGTGGTTGATAAAAAAAGACTTGGGATTAAGTTACTTGGTGGGGATTGGGAGTCTTTAAATTTCATTGATTCATTTAGTACATATTTATTGGATGTCTGTTTTGTACAAGGTATTTAGCTCAGTGCTACAAGGATGACTAAGACAAAGCTTCATGGAGTAGGCTACAGTTTAGTGGGGAAAGAGAATATTACATGAATTATTTAGTAATTTACCTCATAAATAAATACCAGCAGAGTGAGATTCATTATCTCGAGAGTAATAGGAAAAGTGCTATACCATCTGGGGATATTGTTGGAGTTGGATTTTAAAGGCTAAAGAGGAGTTCTCCAAAGGGTAAGAGGTGCCATGATATGGGGGGCTTCCCAGGTGGCTCAGTGGTAAAGAATCCACCTGCCATTGCATGAGACACAGATTTGATCCCTGGGTTGGGAAGATCCCCTGAAGGAGAAAATGGTAACCCACTCCAGTATTCTTGCCTGGGAAAGCTCATGGACAGAGGATCCTGGTGGGGTATAGTCCATGGGGTCGCAAGGAGTCATACATTACTTAGTGACTGAAGCATGCAGGTGCACCATGATATGGGGAAAAAATATCAACTATGGAGTCAGGCAAACATGGCTTCCAGTGTCTGCTGTTTAACATCTTTATGATGTTAGGCAAGTTATTTGAAAGTGAAAATGAAAGTCGCCTAGTCGTGTCCAACTTTTTGTGACCCCATGGACTATACAGTCCGTGAAATTCTCCAGACCAGAATACTGGAGTGGATAGCCTTTCCCTTCTCCAGGGGATCTTTCCAACCCTGGGATCAAACCTAGGTCTCCTGCATTGCAGGTGGATTCTTAACCAGCTGAGCCACAAGGGAAGCCTAAGAATACTGGAGTGGGTAGCCTATCCTTTCTCCAGCAGATCTTCCTGACCCAGGAATTGAACTAGGGTCTCCTGCACTGCAGGTGGATTCTTTACCAAGTGAGCTACGAGGGAAGTCTTATATTAAGCAAGTTGTTTAGCTTAATATAAATTGGAGCCTTTCATGTCTATGTCATAGGATTTTTGTGAAAATTAGTACAGTGAGAATGTGTTCAGCTCATAGTAAGTACTTATATATGTGGGTTTTTGCAGTCACCTGGAATTTTGTCCTCCAGGTACAGGAAATGGCAAGATGACCTCCACTCCCATGAGTCCATAGTTGTATGTCTTTACCTGGTCAAATATGATTTTTTTTCACTTGGTTAAATCTTTTTTTTTTTTTTTTTTTTTAATATTTTTGTTTTTAAAAGTTCAAAGACTGGCTCTTCATCACCACTTCAAACTCAATTTGTTAGAACATTTGGCTCTTTAGGAGTTTCACTCTCACTCACTGTCCAAGAAAACGTTGTCTTCCTTCTTCTAGATTTCTAAATAAGAAATCAATCATTTAAAGCTCTTTGTCACCCTGCTTACTCTTTGTAACTTCAGTAACAATTGGCAGCTTATATTTGGTTAGCAGTTTAGAATTTACAGGGAACCTGAACTCATGTTACTTCATTTAATGCTTTCAACCTTTGAGATGAAGGCCATTATGGTCTTATTTACAGGCAAGGAGATAGAGAGGCACAGAGAGATAAGTGACTTGGTCTTCTGATTCTAATCCAGGACTTCTAACTTGATACCACACCTGTCTTCCTGTAGTTTGCCTGTCTTCCGAGCCTATCATTCCTTCCAAGTTTGCCAGCATCCATTCTTTTTTTTTTCCTTTAGACTGCAGCAGTCTTGTTTAGTTCTGTATGACCCTGGATTATGCAACATCCTCTTAAGACCTAGATTTTGTAGCTCAAGGGAAGCTTGTGCCTGCTTTTTGTTGATATTGATAGATTGGTATTTCTCTATCATTTCTTGATGTTGTCCAGTGTCTTCTTATTGCCCTGTGAAGCAACTTCAGGATCCTCTTATCTTCTCCGTCAAAACTACCAGTCCTTCTTTACTTCTTGCCCATCCTTCCACCGTCTTGTTGAGGTATGGAGTATACTTAAGTTGTAAATTCTTTGCAGTGGAGCTACTTTTCTTGTAACGTCCTTGGGCTCCTCAGTACTCTGCTAAGCAACTTTTTCCATGTCTTTCTAAAACAGAAACCGAATTTTTCCATGATGGGTTTCTCTTGGGACTCCCATGTCTACATGAACTCCATTAAAAAATTATCTCATACACTTACCTTTATGAGTTTCTTCTTTTCTAGACTTTGTGTGGCTTACATTACCACTCATTATTGCTGAGTTATTTTTCAGAGTCACTCAGTCTTGAACTGAATGACTTAGATTATAAATTCTTAGCATATAAAGAACACTGTTACTTTAAATTATTCTATGAGCAGCAGAAACTAGTGTTGATATGATAATGGTGATACTTAATAAAATGTTTTTCTCTGTTAGATCATAGGTTTACAAATAATTATTAGACTTGGAATGTCTGCTAGCTGCAGCTTGTTTGCCACATTCAGGGTATATTTCAACTTAGCACATCTTTACAAAATATAAAAACACTAAGTTCAAATTCAAAGTGATTTAAAATTATACTGTAAGATGTGAAGATCTATTACAAGATATGACTTATTTTTTTTTAAGCATTTGTGATTCCTGCCCACTCCTTTTCCTAGCACCTTTTATTTTGTTATCTTTGCTTTAGTAAATAGTCATTCAGGAAGATGGTTTATACAAAAAGAATGAAAATAAAGGCATGAAGGAAAATGTATACACTACCATTTCCTTGTCTCTCCCTCTGAGATTTTATGTATGCTCAGCTTCAAAAACCAGTTTAAAAATAAAAAAGATGAGGGCGGTTGCAATCTGCTCCATTTTATGCAGATTAGGTATGGCCCTCAGGCACCTGCCAAATTGTTAATATGGCCTTCTAGTTGGGTCTGATTAGTGTGAACCCAGATCTTCTTCTCTATTGAAACAGAAATGAATTTGCTGGGAATAAGTTAGCAGCGGAGTTGATATTTTCACACATAACCATGGTCAGGTTGTACTTGGCCAGTTTCTCAGTGTAGCTGAAGCAGACTGGCCTGGGCATTTATGATTTCCTTCATTTTCACTGGGTTTCTTCTCCCCAGGAACTTTGGAGTTTCCAGAGACCAGTGGGACCCTAACTTTCCTTTGTGCTGTCATGACTTTGAAAAGTCATTTTCCTCTGCATTCCCAATGTGAAATATTATTGTCCTTTTAAAAATTATTTGGTGAAACACATCTGTAGGTCTTATATTTGCAAAAGCAGATACCTTAAATTGTCTAGAATGGATGTTTGTTTAAGGATACTCACTCTGGGCAATTGAGTTTTGGGATTATTGCAACAGTTATTTTCAGTGCCTCAGGGTAAAAGATTAATTATCTTCCCCAAAGATAACAGAGACAGCAAATACAGAAATATCACACATCTCTCATGACTATATTAGAGTAGATTTTAAGAAAATATTTTGATACTGATGATTGCATTTTTGTGGGAAAAGGATAAAAGGTTTGCAAGACCAGGGGTTGGAAGTTCAGGAAGAAAAAAACTGGAGTCCTATCTCCAGATTTGGGTGCATGACGAGTTTTAAAAAATAGAGTCAACTTTGTCGGTTGTCTAAACTAAGCCCATATTGAAAATTGTGGGATATTTAATGTGAGCAATATTTCCTTTGAGGTTATTTTATAACTTAAATCATTTTTTGCCAGTGAAGGAGCAAGAAACATACTAAATGGTTGACATATTCTACATTGTCACGAATAGACCAGAGAGATAAATGGCTGTGTTCCAAACACCGTAATAAGTTCTTCACATGGGTTTGCTTCACATGGGATGGTTTATGGATGAATAAGGGCTTTCGCAGGGGCTCAAAGGTAAAGAATCCACCTGCAGTGCAGGAGCCTTAGGAGATTCAGGTTCAATCCCTGAGTCAGGAAGATCCCCTGAAGCAGGGCCTGGTGATCCACTCCAGTATTATTGCCTGGAGAAGCCCATGGACAGAGGAACCTGGCAGGCTACAGTCCATAGAATCACAAAAAGACACAACTGAAGCAGCTTAGCATGCACCCATGCATGGAAGAATAAAAATTTTGTTTTTAAGGTCTCGTTCTGGTTTCTTGTAAGCATCATTACGTGTACCACTGAACCCAGTATTTTGAGTAATTAAGTAATTACCGTAAAGTAACTCAGTAGCAGGAACAAGAATTACAAAGTTCTTATTTCTAATTTCTTTGAATGCTAAAATTAATAGTCACATAGATGTGATTGGGGAAGAAATTTGCAATCATTTTTGGACTCATAGTTCTTAGATATAATGATATTTCAGTAATGTAGTAATATTGTGCGAGCTTTTTCTTTTTTTTTTTGAGGCTGTACTGAGTGCCAGTCATCAGGTGAGGCATTCAGATGAATGAGATATATAATCACTGATTGATTGCAGCTAGTTCTGAAATGTTTCCAAGTGTGTAAAAACCACAAATTGATAAATGTCCAGGGGTGTTTTAACTTAAGTAAATTTAATGAACTATGAATGATATAGA
The DNA here is from genome assembly GCF_023091745.1 of Budorcas taxicolor. Taxonomy (NCBI): domain Eukaryota; kingdom Metazoa; phylum Chordata; class Mammalia; order Artiodactyla; family Bovidae; genus Budorcas; species Budorcas taxicolor. Next base: position 132,462,742 of record NC_068911.1, on the reverse strand, counting down.
TAAGTATTTTATCAGAACATAAAGTTATTCTTGTTGCTGATGCAAATTAATTTTAATGTGATATTGGATAACTTGGTTAACTACCTGCTTCTAGTATAGCAGCCTAGCAATATCATGATACACATGAAATAAATGTCCAGTTTATTGGTGAATCATTATAAAGTGAATATGACAATACACTGTTGTTTCCTTTTTTTGGATGGGAGGAGCAGATCTTAGTTTCCTGACTAGGGATCAGATCCATTCCCCCTGCATTGGGAACAAAGAGTCTTAACTACTGGACTGTCAAGGAAGTCCTGATAATATACTGCTCATCAAGTTAAAATGAGCATAAAAGAAAAATTTGGGTCTATGAAGATACCTGCTGTTCATCAGTGTAAAAGATTCAGTTCAGTTCAGTCGCTCAGTCGTGTCCGACTTTTGCGACCCTGCGAACTGCAGCATGCCAGGCCTCCCTGTCCATCACCAACTCCTGGGGCTCACCCAAACTCATGTCCATTGAGTCAGTGATGCCATCCAACCATCTCATCCTCTGTCGTCCCCTTCTCCTCCTGCCCTCAATCTTTCCCAGCATCAGGGTCTTTTCAAATGAGTCAGCTCTTTGCATCAGGTGGCCAAAGTATTAGAGTTTCAGCTTTAACATCAGTCCTTCCAGTGAACACGCAGGACTGATATCCTTTAGGATGGACTGGTTGGATCTCCTTGCAGTCCAAGAGACTCTCAAGAGTCTTCTCTAACACCACAATTCAAAAGCATCAATTCTTAGGCACTCAGCTTTCTTTATAGTCCAACTCTTACATCCGTACATGACTACTGAAAAAACCATAGCCAAGATTAGACATGAGGAAAATCAGTCTTGTAGTGAATATTTTTTATGTTCCTCCCATATATTGTAGAATATACATGTTAAAACAACAAAATAAAATAAAAACTGAAATAAGCTGATCTTTTTTTTTTTTCACATTTGGCTTACTGACCTGACTATGTTTTTAAGATTTGTGACTTTCCTTCCTTTTAGAGATGGGAAGTTGATGGTGACCTGATATTAGAATTAAAATGAAACACCACTCAAGCTGTTTCGAGAATGATTGAATTAAAAATCCACTTGATATCCTAGTCCCTTGTTTCTAATGGAACACAACAGAAATTTACAGTACTAACTCTCATATAATTCCTGTCTTCTCCTTGTCTTCCTTACCAGCTTTTATTTTAAAATTCCCTGAATAAAAATAAAACTATTTATGTTTTGTGGGTCTTGTATATCAGTGATTCCTAGGAAATTTCATAGTATTTATAATTAGATAATTTAGAAACTTCAGCACCTTTCTCTTAATTTTCAGAATAATACTTCCTGAATTAGATTTATTTACTTAGGTGGTTTATTTATTTATGCTAGGGGCTTAGTTCATGTACAAAAACATCTTTAAGGAGAGGAAATCACTTATTTGTGGAGGCATATCAGCATTATATTTCTTCTGTTTGTCCTATGGAGATGCAAAATTGATCTGAGCATATCTTACTTTTCTAATAATTGTGTTATTGTCTTTCATTCACATAAAAGAATCCCTGGGGAAAGCCACTCTTAGCTAATAATTTTAATGTAAAGGAAATTATGAAGACAAGAATATTTATTCAGGTAGTAGTCTGTTAGGAGTCTGTAGGCAGCAGCTTTTGTTATTTTAGTAAGAAGTGCAGTTGGCAGAATGATAATCAGTTAAAAAAATCCTGATTGAGCCATGTTCCCTTTTTTGGTTGATATGAAAGCCATTGTTTTGCTCACCAACTGGCAGACCTTCAATTATCCTGAATTTAGAAGTTGTTTACTATACTTTGAAAGTTTAAAAATGAGCCCTCCCTGAGAAACAAAAAGCTGGGTGCTTGCCATTTTTTTAAAAAGAAAAGTAGAATTTTAATGAAAGAAAAATCAATCCACCAATTCAATGTTGAGTGTATTTTCACAGTTTTGAAGGCTTGCTGTGTTTTAAAAATGACAGTAATCAAAGCCACCATTATTAGGCCTCCAAAGTATTTGGGCAGTATTTTGATTTAGGGTGTCAGAACTGCAAGGGGGAGACCATGAGTAAGTCTCTGGGAGTGGATGGATTCCTTGAGAAGATTTGGTTTGAGGGTTTCAACCCCTCAGGCCTTTCTCTGTGGCTTCAGCAGCTGTCTAGAATATCTTGTCTTCCTGGCTGTCTAGGGTGCTAAGAATGTGGGGGCTCATTTTTCTATGTGTTGGGGGTTAACAGAGAGCCAGGGGATGGGGTCTGGGTAGAAAACATCAATTAAACCTAACAGGTGAGCTAGTTCTGCCCATGGCATGGCAGAGTGGCAGGCCCCCTTCCTTTTACCCTTTCCCTCCCTCCTTCCCCCCTCCCTCCTTCCATTCCCTTCTCTCCTCCTTTCATCTCCTTCCTCCCTTCCCCTCCTTCCCTTCTCCATTAGTTCATGTACAAATGCATCTTTAAGGAGAGGAAATTACTTAATTCCCCTGTCTCCCCCTTTGCCTCCTTCCTCCCTTTTTCCTTCCTTCTCCTTTTCCATCTTTTCTTCTTCCCCCCAACCCTGTTCCGTATTCCCTTCTCCTACCCCATTTAGCTTTCTTCCTTTTTCCTCCCCTGCTTCCCCATCCATTTTCCTTCCTTCCCTCCTCCTTCCTTGCTCTTCCTTCTCACTTCCTTCTGTCCTTCCCTCTCATATCTTTGTGCCTCTGCCATCTGCCAGGAACTGTGCTATTGAGGAGCTTGCAGTCCAGTGAGGAATAGAGACGATAAGTATTTACAGGTCCAGAGGGCCTCTGGGATGCTTTGCAGCAGAGGGTGCGGGTGAGATACAGTTCCTGATATCTCTCAGATTTCGGCCACAACAAAGATCAAGGATCCCACATGCCACAGATAAGGCTCTGAGCAGCCAAATGAATAAATAAGTAATCTTTTTTTTTTTTTTTAAAGATGGTAAGATGGAGGCTCAAGGAAATTAAGTGACTTGCCTCAGTCACTAAGGACAGTTTCCAAGCCCGGGCGCTTTTGACTATATCAGGTGACTTGCCATATTGGCCAGTGACATTTTAGGAGATTCACGTTTTTACTTAAGTAAAAGCATTCTAAAAAAATGTAATGCTTACCTCTTTTATGGTAACTCACAATTCATGAATGCCAGCATATGTTTATACAGCACTTTATAATTTTCAGTGCCATTTAGCTCATGTTATTATAATTACCATTTTGTGAGTCAGGCAGGGGATTTTTTATTGGTGGTGATTTTATTCTGGTTTTGCTTTTAAATCCCCATTTTATAGAAGAAAAAAGAGGTATCCAGAGAGGTTAAGTGAGTTGCTTATAGGTGCAGAGCTCCAGCCAACAAATGGCAGCTCCAGGACCAGACCTGGATATCCTAATTCCCAGTTTGCCCTCTCTCAGATAAAGTGGCCTTCTTGTTTGTCACGCACACGCTGTATTTTAGGCATCCTCATGCTTACAGGGCTGTAGTTGGGGTTGTATGAAACAGTTAAACTGGCACTGCCCTTGCCTTCTGGCAGCAAATAATCAAAGTAAGGTAAAAAGTTTTTGGAGTTTATGCCTATACAGGAAACTGTTTTCTTCTGTTGTTAATATTACCTCTTCATCCCAGGGATGGGGGAGCCTGGTGGGCTGCTGTCTCTGGGGTTGCACAGAGTCAGACATGACTGAAGTGACTTAGCAGCAGCAGCCCATGCCAAATCCTGCAAACTTAAGGAGAACTGTAACGTCGTTACAATGCACTCCTAACCCTATTTTCCTTCTCACACTCCAGCACTTTCTCCTTTCTCTTTGCTTATCGTCTTTAACATTTGCTGAAGTGAAGTGAAGTGAAGTCGCTCAGTCTTGTTCGACTCTTTGCGACCCCATGGACTGTAGCCTACGAGGCTCCTCCCTCCATGGGATACTCCAGGCAACAGTACTAGTGAGTTGGAAAAAAGGAATCTGCGAATCTCTTGGTCTCCTCCCCTTCTTCTGAGGAGGATCAGTAGCTTGATCTTTTCCGTGCTCTAGCTTCTTATTTTTACCAGATACCTGGGCTGTGCTTCCCAAACATGGCTTATTCCCAGCACTTACAAAGATCTACCCTGGAGCTTCTGTTCTGCAAGCCCGGGTAGGCCTACAGCTGCTCTCAGGATGAACTTGATCTTGAATGCTCTAGCTATTTGCTTAATATGACCACTCTCAATAGCACAATCTTTGCTAAACTACAAATTTCTGGGAATGGGGAGGAAAAAAAAAATCCATTTCTGGTCTTCCCCTACTCTTCAGATCATCTGTAACTGTTCAGCCCAGCTACCATGGGATAACCAGACTTCCTGTCAGGAGGAGGTGAAGTCGCTCAGTCGTGTCCGACTCTTTGCGACCCCATGGACTTCTCCATCCATGGAATTCTCCAGGCAGGAATACTGGAGTGGATTGCCATTTCCTTCTCCAGGGGATCTTCCCGACCCAGGGATCGAACCCAGGTCTCCCGCATTGTGGGCAGACGCTTTAACCTCTGAGCCATCAGGGAAGCCAATGCTAAATCTCTATCATGGTTCAGTTGCCTGTTGATTCCTATGGCGTTTTTCTGATGTGGATGAATATTTTACAGGGCTCAAATAAACCATTTTCATGATTCATCAAGTATGTTGTGACTATAGATCTACCTTCTATTCAATTCAAGAAACTGTTACCTACTGAGAACACACCTCATATGTACTAGGTCTTTCTCTTCTTTGTTATAGCCGTTCAAGTGGGAGTGCCATATTTAAAAGTTCGGTGTGCCACTTTTATGTATGACATTTCCAAAAGATGGAAATCAAGGTACCATCAGAACTTCTTTGAATATAAAATATCTGAAACCAGAAAGCCATGTACATTTTTAGATTTAACAGTAGAATATATGTGAAGATGTACTGAAAGTAAAAATTATTAAAATGTTCTTAAAGAACCCCCCAGGAATTTAAACCAAGGAAAAAATGTCCAAACTAGTTGCCATTTTGTAATCGTTATAGCCATATTTGCTTCCATGTCTTGTAGTTTCTTAACAAATTACTGTGAAATCAGGTTAGTTGGAACATGAATAAATGTAGAACATAAATGAGTATACTTTTACCTCCCTATTATGTGGCAACATTTTCTTTGATAATCAACATGCCCTCATAATATTGCCCTTAAAATCAGATATTATGTAACCTTAAATTATAGGAAACAGAATATGCCTGAAGGACAATTCTGGAATATATAATTGGGAGCATACAGTCTATAGAATTTACAAGGGTGTTGAGCTCAGTGACATGGTACCTGGAAAACTAGGTCCTCAGTAAAACTTGTTGCAACATTTGAGCTTCTATCAGAAAAGAATACATGTAATAAATTAAGATGGGGAATATGTTCAAATGGTATTCTTTGATCTTCAGTGGATAGACTGCTTACCCCAGAGGATGCAGAAACACCGGCTAAACAATTTATGAATAGCATCTGCTAGAATATAGCCAAACACGTTTAAAAGAATATATACATTTTCCCCTGTGTCTTTGATTATTGAAGATACTTTAGGAGGGCAAACACTAGGGAAAAATCTCTTTATGCAAATATATTTCTGAATAGAAAGGAGGAGAAGTTTGTTTGTGTTACCTGCCAAAATTAATCATTTGATTCTGAACTCTTTCAGATAATGATTAAACTGAGAACAATAATAAGAAAATATATACCAGATGAAATAATTTTATTCAGTGGCAGAAGCTCAGAACTGATCCCAAATAATTTCTCATAACGCTTTTCTTTCTCATTTGTCTTATTCCCCATGTAATAGTTTTAAATGGCATTCTTATGAAATAAATAACTAAACACCAACCATATTTTTTTCATATCCTGACCAATATTTTGGCTGTTTTTCAGAAGAGTCGGAATTTTGAAAATTAAGTAAAGGTTTCTAAAATACCAACTTCAGAAAGTTTTATTTAATTTGCGGAATAATTTTGTTCTCTCTGTTTTTTTTTTTCATAGGGTCTTTATTAATTTAGTCTAGTTACTTAGTGCTTATATTAAATAATCTAATAAAAGTCAGGGTTATAGCATAACGTTTCCCAAATGTGAAGCAGCATCTATTACATGAGACAAAATCTTTATGCTGCAAAATGTAAAAACCATGTATAGAATTACAAGGCACGAGATGGTACTGTATGTATTTTTTAAAGTAGAACATTTTTACAATGTAAGGGGGTATTCAGCTCAAGAAAAGATTGTCAGACGGCTCTGTATCACTGTCGTTTGTTCAGAAAGTGCTCTAAAAATTCATATTTCAGGTTTTCAATACTAATAATATTCCTGATGATTATTTCTCTTTATACAGATAGGATTTAAGATTAAAGTGAGTGTTCTAAAGAGTAAAGACCTACCTTGTTTGTTTTTGCCAGTGATATTTGAATTGTTACAGGCAGAGCTTTCTCTGTGAGTATGTTTGTGTGTGTATGTATTTTTAGATAAATTCATTTAACCAGTGCAGCCTCAGTATTTATTCTCAATTGCCAAAATATCTGTTTTTGTCCTATATTTTCTTTTGTATTGTTATAAATTCAGGATTAAGTGTATTGTAGGTTCCCGGACAAGTATGTTCTGAGATTTCATTAATTTTTGTAAGTTGTAATGGTACTTGAAAAATGTAAGAAATGCTGGAAGAATGCTATTTCATTTACCATTTACTTTTACCTCAATGCAAGACATCTGAAATATGGATAGTCTTTAAAATCAAAGCTGAAAGTGTAGGAGAGTTTCACTAAGTTGTACTGGGGTACTGCTAAGCTATGTATTCAAAAGGAAAATGTGTACATTTCAAAAACCGTTTTTGTTTTGCCTTTTTTTCTCTTTCCTCATTGAAAAGTCATTCTTACCACAGGTTTAACAATAATAGCTACAATTTATGCCTTTATGCTGCTACAGTTTGATGATATACTGCAGTCAGGCCACAGGTTAGAAACACAGGCTGAGTTACTGTATACTGCTGGGTAGTGATTTCCTGTGAACTGATTTATGGATAAATAATTCTATGTTCTTATTATATAGGATAGACAGTTTTTAATTTCTTTAACAAAGCTTGGCTGAACAATGGAAAATTAGATGCTATAGCACAGGGACACAACCACTCTGAGGGGGATAAACAGATGCAGTCAATGTCATGAGTTCTCCTATTTTTAAAAGGGGCTTCATCAGCATTTGGTGTATTGTGGAAATAATACTGCCAACCAGAAGCCCCAGGGCTTAGTTACTCTGAGGCTGGGGTTTTGTATTGATACTCTTTTGCTGAGATCTTTTCAGAGAGTTATGAAATATGTAAACCTTAGCCTTTAGATATGAAAGCTAATGTTTCATTTTTTTCCCAGGCTGAATTTTCATTTTGTTTGAAAATTAATGGTAAAATGTACCTGGAATAAAAGAAGATTATTCATCAAGCTGTTCTATAAGAATACAGCTGATATCTTGCTGGGTTTCTGTATCTGTCTTACCGATTGATTTGTAGGCTTTATTCTTCAATACACCCAATATATATCTGTTTTATCAGCATCTATCTCTTTGCCACTGCAAACTGTGAGAATTATTCTCTTATAGGTGATCTGCTGCAGGTGTTCATGAAATAAACATTTCTTATATTTGAGGTACAGGGGGTAAAACTGTCATTTTGGTTTATTTTAAGAATGGTTTCACTTAGGTATGTGTTTAGCAATAATAAGCTACTCTACTCAACTGTGAGCTCCATAATTACAGGGATAATGTGTATTGGGTTATGTTTTCCTCTTAGTGACTTATGCTGGAGACACAAAAGAAAAATTTGTTAAATGAACGAATAACTAGTGCTTAACATAAACCGTTTTGATGTTTTATTGATTATATTGTATTATCCTCAGAAGTGATCAACTTTCTAAAAACTTGAGTCAAATATTGATTAACTCTAATGTGTATTATCACCATGCTTGTTTTCACATAGTTAAATAATACTAGTGATATGAATTATGCATTTACTGAAAAGAGTATTTGGTGTCTTTAAGACAGGTTATAAACTGATAAAAATAACAAATACAAATGAACACAAGCAAGTATTGATATTTCTTTTGTGATATGTTCACTGTTTGGCAGAAACTGCATTGAGAGAGTAAAAAACTGGTTTCCATTATGGCATCTTTTTAATTTTAGACAAAAATTGCTTCCATTCGCAACCTAATTTTATGTCACTAATGGGAAATTTACCTGCAATTGTATTTTGTTATTTGGTCTAAAGGCATCCTATGAAGAATGGATTGGTCCTCTGCATTTTAGTGAAAGATTTGTCTAGATATAAACAATTTTATTTATATTATGCTTAATTCAATCGTGTTAACATCTGTATGAATTTCAGCCCCCAAATAAAGGCCCATAATTTGCAACTCAAAGACCTTGAAACTGCATCTGTAATAGTCCTCAGTACCAAGCATTTTGTAAATGTGTGCAGATGATAAATTCTTTGGAAATAGGAAAGATGATGTGGGAAACAGTGGTTATGTCTGAAATGGCACTGTTGAGGGAGATGATTTTTTTCTCAGAGAAGCTGGCTTTTTAGGCCCTGACACCTGTTTCCTTATTGGTCTCATATGTTCCTTTTTTAACATTAAATGTCAAGACCTTGGCCCATGTGTAACTGTGTGGTGGGGCACAGCACACACGGGCAGAGCTGAGTGGGAAGGGAATTAGTCCTGTAGGTAGAAAACTTGTCAGATGAAGCCTAGAGCCTAGTCCTGGCCGTCATCCACTGATGTTCTAGAAAACTCACTCTTTTCTTATCTTCACCTCATTTTCAGGTGTCACACTGACTCTGTGCTCTCCTCTGAGGATGAACTCTAATGGTTTGGGAAAAAAAAAAAACAACACTTTGTATACTGTAAAGTAATATAAAGGATATTGTGATAAAATAAGCTCCTTCTAGGATACACAAACCAACCAAGAGTATTTACTGTGCAGATATATAGAGAAAGGAATTGCTTCAGGCTGGGTTGACCAGAGTTGGAATTATTCTTGGTACATAATTTGAAGAATGCATACAATTTCCAGAAGTGAAGGCATGGGATGAGTACTCCAGACAAAGTGAGAGTGTGATACGTATTCAGAAAAGAATTGGGAATTGCCATTTATTGAGCATGTACTGTGTGCCTGGCTGGCTGTGTGTGTGTGTGTGTGTGTGTGTGTGTGTGTGTGCATGTGCTCAGTCACTCAGTTGTGTCCAGCTCTTTGTAGTCCCACAGATTGTAGCCTGCCAGGCTCCCCTGCCCATGGAATTTTCCAGGCAAGAATACTGGAATGGAGTGCTATTTCTTACCCTAGGGGATCTTCCTGACCCAGCGATCGAACTTGCATTGGCAGGCAGATTCTTTACCACTAGCGCCACCTGGATGTGTCTAGTACTATCTAATCATCATTAGTTTTCCTCATTTTTTGGACTGAGGCTTTAAAACCTACTCATGGCGTATAAGCATTAGAAAGAATTTTGTATACTTACACTGTTTATATCGAGATTTCTCCAACGCTGTGAGTCCGATATCCCCTGTGGGTACATACCCTTTCTTCTTTCTTTGTCCTCCTTCCCTGTACTGAGGCATTTCTTGGGGGTCTGTATCTCTCCTTAGAGGGAGTCAGGAAGAGGCTGTTATGGTATAATTAGATACACCTATCTGGATTATTTCAGCTCTTCCCCCCACCCCCGCACAGAATACTTCCTTCTTTTAGTCTATCTGAATTCTAGTCCAGGTTTTTAAATAAAAATTACTGGAGTATAGTTGACTTACACTGGTGTTAGTTCCAGGTGTACAGCAAAGTGAGTCGATTATACATCTCCATCTAGCCAGTATAGCTTCATTGTCCTCAAGTTTTGCTTTGATGGTGTTACATCTATACCCAAGAGCTTTCAAAGATCTGTCCTCTTCTCGTGTTTACTAGGCACTTAATCTGTGCCATCCGACGGCCACATTCTCATTCTCATTTTAAGCCTGGTGGCAACCCTAAAGAGCAGGCATTATTACTATCCCCATCTTACAGACAGTGGAAACTGAGTCTTGAAGAGACTAACTGAACAACTTGCCCAGAGGCTCACAGCTGACAAGAAGAGGGGACTGGGCATGGACTCACCTCTGACCCCAGGCCTTGCTTATGACCTCTGACCCATGCAGTGTGCTGCTGAGTTGGGCATTCAGGCCTTCCAGAGTTGGAACCAAGCTCTTTCCAGTCTTTTCTTCTGATGTGCTTCACACTTGAACCCATGTGGCTTGTAGGCTACTAAGATGAATGAGCACAGGGTATTTGAAGTGAATCTCTGATTTCCTAGTGATGTTACTCAAGGTAACCCAGCCCTGCTTAACCTCCCTTTCCTCATGAAAGGAGCTGAAAATAGATATCTGGGGTGAAGTTCTGATGGAGAAATTGAAGAGGTTCACGTTCAGTACATTTGATGGTATAAAAAAATGAGACACTGAGAGGTAAAGGGTTTTTGTACTGTTTTTGTTAGTTTTAAAGTAGGAGAGATCTGAACTTGTAGGTAAAAGGAAGGCGACACTGCAGGGCAAGGCTGTAAGAAATGAATAAGCAGGGGGGAGGGGCAAGAACAGGGATAAAAGGAGGGACATAATTGATGTATGCTCTTCCTTTGTGATTTAAAATAATGAGGGCCTTTTGTAGGCACTTGACTGAATTAAAGATTAAATGATATTGAAGTCATCCTTGAGTAAATATTTTTGAAATTAAGTATATTTGCCTTTTAGGGAGCATTACATGCATGAGAAGACAGTTCAGTTGTCTCTGACTGTGCGACGCTATGGACTGTAGCCCGCCAGACTCCTCTATCTGTGGGATTCTTGTCCATGGCAAGAATACTGTAGTGGGTTGCCACTACCTCCTCCAGGGGATCTTCCCGACCCAGAGACTGAAGCCGTGTCTCTTACATCTACTGCATTACAGGCTGATTCTTTACCACTAGCTCCACCTGGGAAACCCTAGGAAGCATAAATGTGTCAAGATAATTACTGTAAATTGTTGGAATTAATGATATCCAGGCTCTGTACTGGGGCTTCTCTGGTGGTTCAGATGGTAAAGAATCCACCTGCCAGTGCAAGAGACATGGGTTTGATCCGTGGGTCAGGAAGATTGCCTGGAGAAGGGAATGGCAACCCACTCCAGTATTTGTGCCTGGAGAATGCCATGGACAGAGGAGCCTGGCGGGCTGCAGTCCATGGGGTCAAAATGAGTTGGACATAACTGAGCAGCTGACACATACAACAGAGCTCTGTACTAAGGGCTCTATATTCAGGCTCACAATATTCATGTGAGGTCAGTATTTTTATTGTTGCATTTTACAGATGAGAGGATTGAGGTACGGGGAAATGATGGAACTTGCTGTGGTTACATGGTTAGTTGGTAGAGGAGCCAGAATATGAGCAGCAGCAGTTTGGCTTGGAAGCTGGAGTTCTTTGTCATTATGGTGTCTGCTTCCCAATTTGATTTCCTCAAGCAAGGGAGGTGGGAGGCATGTTCAAGTGGCGGGGAGGGGGGGGGCGGTGGGGGGGTGGGGGGGGGCGGGGGGACATGGGTAAACCTATGGCTGATTGATATTGATGTTTGGTAGAAACCAACACAGTACTATAAAGCAGTTATCCTTCAATTAAAAGTTAATTAAAGAAAAAGAAAACCAATTCAGTTTCCTCAATTAACACTTGATACCAGCCCAAGTAATATTTCTGTTTGTTTTATACCAAGGAAGGAGAACTGTATCTCAGGAAGGTATTTCCAAAGAAGGTTAATACTTTAGACAAGACCTTGTTTGGAGGAAAGGCTTGTTGAGAAGAGTTGCTCCAAGTCCCTGCCAGGCTGGAAGAGAGCAGCCTCTGGACATGGCGGTCCTAGCACTTCTCACATCTACAAACTCTGGCAGGTAGTTAAGCAAAGAGCATGACTTCTAGGTGCAGGTTAGTCAATATGGTGTGAAAAAGAAAAAGCACACACCACTTCCCATTACCTGAAAATAGCGTGTATCAACAGCTCTCTTCCAAGATGTAGAAACCAACCTGTAGCAGCTGCTCTCTGTGAAGGCATTAAGTGGTGAAGACACCTGTATGTGTCTAATTCCAGCCCAAACAAGTCTCCTTCCGGCTCATCAAGGTAGGGAGAGAATTCATCTAAATAGAGATGAATAATTTCAATAGAGTGATTGTCTATCATTTCTGGTAGAGATTCCTCCTCCTCTACTTTTGTAAAAAATTGAGGTATAATTAAACACAATAAAATACAGGCATATTAGGTGTTTGGTTACATGGATTTTGACAGTTTTTATACCCATGCAACCACCAGCTGAAACTAGAAATCCCTTTTATGTTCCTTTCCAGTCATGACTCTGCTCTCTTGAGGTCAGCACATTCTGACCTCTCTTCTCATAGAAGAGTCTTGCTTGTTCTTGTATTTCATATAAATGAAAGCATTAGGAGATATTCTGTTGTGTCTGGCTGCACTGTGGTATAAACTTGCAGCAGAACATTCCACAACAATAAAGAGGAATGAACGATGACACACACTAGCATGAATGAATCACCTCTAGAGTTGTGTGTTAAAGTTTACAGGATTCCATGGCTTCGTGCTACCTTTGTATTCTTAGTAACCAAATGACCCACACAGTTGTCTTCTACTTGTTTAGGAGTTGCTGGCTTTGTTTTTTCTCCCTCTAATCTCTTATAATAAAATACCATCTTTAGGAGATGGTCAGGTTATACTCAGGCTTCCCAGGTGGTGTTAGTGGTAAAGAACCCACCAGCCAGTGCAGGAAATATGCAAGGGATGTGGGTTCAATCCCTGGCTCAGGAAGATCCCCTGGAGGAGGGCTCAGCAACCCACTTCAGTATTCTTGCCTGGAGAATCCCATGGACAGAGGAACCTGGTGGGCTCCAGTCCTTAGGGTTGCAAAGAGTCAGACACAACTGAAGCGACTTAGCATGCACACACAGTTTATACTCAACTTGTGGGCTATCACGATAATGGATTTTTAAAGGGAATTTAAAACTGTGGAGTGGTTTTTTTTTAAATTTTAAAGGAAATATGTTAGGTCCCACGGTATCTTTTTAGTACTTTCAGAAGTCAGGAGCAGTAGAGGAAGCAAGGGAGCAGACCGGGCCTCTGCGGATGGCTGCCCAGTGGGCGCTGGATGTTCATTTCATGACTACTCCTTGCTGTGTGCTGTGCACTTTTCATTGTCATGAGAGAGAATGTTAGGAAAACTATCCCCACAAGAAAACAGCTTTTCTTGGCAAGTGAAATATGACTTAAGGAGCCAGAACTGGAGACATACGGTACTATGAATGAGAGCTGTGTTACTTTATTGGATCTGAGTCCAGGCACTATTTATACTGCAGCATATTCAGCACCAGATTGTTAAATCTTAATACTGAAACAGTGCATCATTTTAATATTTTTGTTCTGTTTATTCCCTGTTTTCAAGCATTATGTCAAGCATTGCGCATTCATTGATTTCATCTTGGACAGGACGTGCCCTGACCAGAAAGTTCATTTCCTATTATTGGAATTTTGCCCCATAGCTATAAAGCAGCATCTTATGAAGCTTTTAAAGGTTTACTTGGGTATACAGGTGTTATCTCTCTTTGATGATAAAATATATTTTTTGAAAGAACAGTGTAACTGGAACTCACCTGTGTTGCCAAAAATAAAAATAAAAATGCTGTTCCTCGTCTATCACTGTAGCATAGCTGTGTGGGAGTGTGGCAGTTTTTGACATCTAGGGGACCTTTGGATTTTTTTGTAGCATACAAATAACATGCTTGTTTCTCTGTGTTGCTTGTGCAATGAGTTTCTCCTTATATTTTGTTATCAGTGTATGGGTGCCCTGTGCTGCAGATAAGGTCCATCTTGTGACTAGCCTAGCATTTTCACCATGCCTTGCTGAAGCTGTCCTGTGAGTCTGTCCAGGTCTGACCAGGATTTTTATTGTCTCCATTGTCTTGAGTGTTTACCATATGTAGCACAGGGGAAGGGTACCACTGTCACTGTAAAAAAAAGCTGAGGAACTATCAAAGGGGGGAAAAAAGGAAGTTGAAGGCATCTCTGCTATTTCTGATCTGTGGTCAGTCATTGTGCTATGGAACACAAGCCCTCCGCCTGGTGAAATGTGAATTTAGAAGTGAATTCTCATTGCTTCTTCAGCTCCAAATGCTATTCACACTGGGGTTCGCACCACAACCAGGATGTGACTGTGTGTGTGCTGAGCCCACACACAGGAATTTTCTTGTACAATTCAAAACTGAATCTTATATTTACTTAAGACTTGCTTTTTTTTTTTTTTTTGTCTATGAAATCAGCAGTTCGGTATTTTTAGCATCAGTCTTAAGTTAGACTGTGAAATAAGACTTTGGGGGAAGGAAGTGTCCGTATGGTTTTCTAAGTAATTTAAGAAACAGGAAAACATAAAAAAAACTGATTGTCCGTGATTAAACCTCATCCTTTCGTTCTCATCTTCCTGTATAGTTAACTCAATTGTCAGCCGGAGAGAAATAGGCTATTGCACGGGGTTGTAAAATATCTGAGTGGGCCTTGGATGTTGGCTATTGGATGACCTTCTTAACATTGAACAAACAACGAGAGGGTTTAATAAATAGCAGCTATGTGTTTATTATGTTTTTCTTCCCTGTGCAGGAATAATCAAGCTGGGGAGGTGGAACCCTCTCCCCCTCAGTTATGTGACAGATGCACCCGACGCGACAGTGGCCGACATGCTGCAAGATGTCTATCACGTCGTGACGTTGAAAATCCAATTACAAAGGTGGGTGTCTCTGAACATCTGCCCTTCCTTACTCTCGGAGCTGCTCCGTCGATCATAGACTCGCTGCAGAGATCAGCTCATCCTGTCTTTGTTAATTTCTTGACATCAGATGAAATGAAAAGAAAAAAAAAAAAAGAAGAGGAGGGGAAGGGGGCCCTTCACCAGGCATCTTTATAGTCCACATTCCAACTGTTTTATGTTTTGTTTTCAGAAGCGGTGAAGTGGTAACCTAGGGGGAGCTTGATAAATCATTAAAAATCTGCAGCCCGTAAAGAGGCACTTTCCAAAGCGCCTAATTTAATGAGTCCTCTGGTTAAATGCTTAGTACATAATACTTGAAGAATCAACACCTCTGCTGTTTCAGGCTTGTGTTTGAGGAGTGAGTTGGGTGCCTGGGTAGCCTACTTACCCAGAGGGCGCTGCCACTGGACTTTGCTTTCCTCTCTGGTAGCTTGCAGAAGTTCTGGGAATGGTTCCTTTTTTCCAGATACAGCACTCAAGACAAAGTATACCGCTAAAGAATCAAGAGGGTCTCTGCCATACCTTGTGTTGTAAAGTACCTGCAAGTTATATCCCTTATATTGTCCTTTCCTCTGTTGCTGCTAAGTCACTTCAGTCCTGTGCGACCCCATAGACGGCAGCCCACTTGGCTCCCCGTCCCTGGGATTCTCCAGGCAAGAACACTGGAGTGGGTTGCCATTTCCTTCTCCAATGCATGAAAGTGAAAAGTGAAAGTGAAGTTGCTCAGTCTTGTCCGACCCTCAGCGACCCCATGGACTATAGCCTACCAGATTCGTCCGTCCATGGGATTTTCTAGGCAAGAGTACTGGAGTGGGTTCCCATTGCCTTCTTAGGTTTTGAGTTTACCCCCTTTCAGAGAATTTGCACTTTAATAGGGACCTACCATTCCTGTCCTTGTCTAGGAATACTTTAATATCTTTAGTTAGTTTTTGGTTAGGTAAGTAACATCTCTAGATTGTTCTGTGAGGGTTAAGGGTGAAAGTGAAAGTAGGCCTTCAAATCTGATGAAGCTTATGTTACGTTTAACCTTAGGAATGTCCAATAATTAAATTTAAATTGCAGAAGTTTGTAAGCACACTGCCATGCCATTTCTATCAGCAGGTTGGAAAAATCATACTTTTAAAAATTGGCATTTCTTTATCTGCAAAATGACTGTTTTTCTCAGGCTAGTGTGATGGCCAACTGAAAGAGGCCACAGTGGGCTCTGCTGAGGCCCTAGAGAAGCAGTTTTACTCCCTTTCCCTCATTTCGAGCCCAGGTTCGACCTTGTTCTTTGCCGCTTCTCCCTATGCTTTACGGAACGGGGGGGTGACTGCTGTACTCTGCACTATTAGGGTTTGCATGTCATTCATTCTTCCTCTGTTTTCCAGTTGTTCGAAGTTGGAAGACTTGCCTGCAGAGCAGTGGAACCATGCCACGGTCCGCAATGCCTTAAAGGAATTGCTTAAAGAGATGAACCAGAGCACATTAGCCAAAGAATGCCCTCTCTCCCAGGTCAGTGTCTTCAGCACAAATGAAGCGGCCATGGGTGTGCTGTCTAGCCAGAGGGGCACTCCCGCTCAGACAGTTGTCTTTATATTCACACTACATCGTGTTGTTCAGTTGCCCAGTCGTGTCCAGCTCTTTGTGATCCCATGGACTACAGCATGCCAGGCCTCCCTGTCCCTCCCCATCTCCCAGAGTTTGTCCAAGTTCATGTTCCTTGCATCCATCCTTCTCATCGTCTGATGCCCTCTGATGTCCAGCCTTCTCATCCTCTGATGCCCTCTTCTTCTTCTGCCCTCAGTCTTTCCCAGCATCAGGAACTTTTGCAATGAGTCCCTGGTGGCTCAGCTGGTAAAGAATCCGCCTGCAATGCAGGAGACCCCAGTTTGATTGCTGGGTCAGGAAGTTCCCCTGGAGAAGGGATGGGCTATCCGTTCCAGTATTCTTGGGCTTCCCTGGTGGCTCAGACAGTAAAAAATCTGCCTGCAATGCAGGAGACCTGGGTTTGATCCCTGGGTTGGGAAGATCCCTTAGAAGGTGACACTACATCTTAGGTGGGCAAAAATATGGAGATTGTGATGCTTTTTGTTGTAGAGGAGAATTTATCACTTACTAGAGCTCTGATGTAGGAGGAATCACATTAAAACATTTTACACTCATTCTTTAACTTTTCATACATGTCATAGGAGGTGTGTATCAATATTTCTATTTTATAGGTCAAGAAAACAAGGCTCAGAGGCCCTTTACCTGCATAACCTCACTCAGCTGGTTAATTGCAACTCCAGTTGAGACCTCTCTTGCCAAAGTTCAGGCTCCAAGTTGCATTTCTTGGTCAATGAAATGGGTCAGCCATGCCAAATACATCTTAATTTGTTTATATTTGTTCATTGAGCCTTTTCTGGGTCTAGCAGAGAGAGATGATCTTTGCATCATATATGTTCTATAGAGATTTCGTGGTGAGTTCAGCATGTAAAAATGCACTGTGAGAAAAAGTGCTACTCTTTCTTTAATGAACTGATCATAAGCTGTGCTGCTGCTGCTGCTGCTGCTGCTGCTGCTGCTGCTGCTGCTGCTGCTGCTAAGTTGCTTCAGTCATGTCGACTCTGTGCGACCCCATAGACGGCAGCCCACCAGGCTCCCCTGTCTCTGGGGTTCTCCAGGCAAGAACACTGGAGTGGGTTGTCATTTCCTTTTCCAGTGCATGAAAATGAAAAGTGAAAGTGAAGCCGCTCAGTAAGTGTCCGATTCTTCATGAACCCATGGACTGCAGCCTACCAGACTCCTCCGTCCATGTGATTTTCCAGGCAAGAGAACTGGAGTGGGGTGCCATTGCCTTCTCCAGATCATAAGCTATAACAAGTCACAAAAGTAAGAGATCGAGAGGATGAAAAGGAGGAATGCAGAGGAAGGGCTTCTGTTACTGTTTGTGTTTATTGGTGAGGGCACCACTTTTTCTAATGATAAGATGTTTTGATGGCTATAGGTAGTGGCTTAGAACAGCTGTGAAGTGAACTCAGGTTGACATTATTTAAAGCTATGAATGGAAATCCATTTTCTGGTGTGAGTTGCTACACTTGATTTAAGACAGTAGGCTGACTGCATGTCTGTCAAGTTCAAGGGACAATAACAAGAACCATGGAAACTTCATATGTCCTGAGCTATGTTCTAGGGTAACAGTCTTTGGGGGAAGTAGGAAGCCTAGTGGTTAAGAATCTGCATTGAGAATCAGTCAGATCTGGCTTTACGTCTTGGCTTACAAGCCTCTGTGACCTTATCTATTTCTTTGTAAGTAAAACCTGGAGAATAATAGTTCTAAGTCATATAATGAGGAGTAATGAGATAAATCACATAAATTCTTGGCCTAGTACTGGCATACAATGATACTCCATAAATAGTACCAGCTGTTATTATTGAGACATGATATTGTTGGTGTGAATTGAATATTTTTTATATGTGTCTTGGAGAGTGTTTTGGAATAGATCCTCTGAGACAAAGCCTGCTATTAATATCTTTGATTCCAAAAAAATCAAGACAGCATGCACCTGAGTGATTGGTAGATGGAAAGGGACACTAGTGTTTCTTGACTATCAATCATGTCCCTGCTTCTGTGCTTACAGCTTTTGTAGGCCATTTCAATACCTCCCTGTTGGTATGTTTTATCTAACTCTTTGTGACCTTTTGGAGTCACACTAGGCTCCTCTGTCTATGGGATTTTTCAAGGCAACAATACTGGAGTGGGTTGCTATTTCCTCCTCCAGAGGATGTACATAGAATTAAAGCTTGTTGCTAGAATTTTTATTTATTCCAATGTGATTACTTACGAAGTTCTAAAATATACGTATTTTGAATTATTCTGATCACATATAGGGACTGGATAAAGAACAATTTAGAAAAACAATTCAGTCGTTTGTGTTAAATTTTACAGTTAGTCACAGTTAATTTTCTCTTGGATTTACTTAAAAGTCAAATTGGGCTTTGCCTGGAAGTAGACAAGCTCCTAACTTAATATCACCAATTCGGAAATTTATCCAGGGTTTTTGAGGCCTGCAGGAATTTGGTCATTGTTGATCTGTTGTGATTATTTGGTTTGGTTATAGCTGTAAGATGTGACTAGAGAGACAGCCTGCATGGAAGGAACCCACATGAGGAGCTGAGAGCCCTGAGCTCTACTCTTTTTCTCTCTCTCTTTTTCCTGGCTGAGCCATGTGGCTTGTGGGATTGAACCTGGGCCCTGGGCAGTGAAAGGACCATGTCCTAACTATTGGACTACCAGGGAATTCTTGAACCTCAGTTCTTTTGTGATCTGGGGCAAGCCTGTCCACTCTCAGAGCCTCGTTAAGCTCGTCTGTAAACTGGGCATGGTTGTGTCCACGTGTGTCGTGTAATTTGCAGGGTTGTCTTGAGCTTTGAAAGAGAACATCTTTACCCTTGCTGTAAAAGTGCTTTTGCTCCCCCATTTTCTCTTCGCATCGCTTGCCCACCGAGTTGCCCAACCTCAAAAGTGTCTTTTCTGTCACTCTCAGAGTAGATACTATGGGTTCTACCACCTCCATATTAAAATCTTCCTCCTTTGTGCCATTGCCTTGTTTAGACTTTCATCACCTCTCTTGTGAAACCTTTTCAGTCATCCTGCGTCATAATCTTTCTTTTGGCACCTGCTTCTCCAACACTAACATTGTATCATTTCCTTGTCTATAAGCCTCCAGCGGCTCCCCCTGCTCAGCCTATAGGGAGAACAGACTGAATAGCCTGTGTATGCTGTGAAGATGACAGACACTAGCCTGATTTCTATCCGTCACCTTCCTCCCTCTACCTACATCTGCTCAGTGCTCCAAATGTATGCAGCTGAAACATTTAACATTGCTCAGACTTCACCAAAATGTTCCCAAGGGTGGGAACAATCTAACTACTACCCTTAGCAGTTTCTCTACTCCATGCCCCTGTGTTTTTGATATTTTTAAAATTTCCGTAGAAACCTCTTTACCTGTTCAAGGACTAACCTCCCCTGTCTGCATGAGACTAGTCCTCAAGGGAGATGTGCCACGTTAATCTCTGGCTTTGGTGGCCCCTGTGCACAATGCTGGTGACCTTGGAGTCCTTCGGTGTGGCGTTGCTTTGCTTTTGCTGTGTGATTTCTCTTGGCTAGCATGCCCTACTCTCTTCTGCTTGATGAAATCCTTCAAATATCAGTTGGGAAGTCACTTCTGGTGAAGAACCCTGACCTTCTGATTAAAGTAGTTGCTTCTGCTTTTAGTAACCTTTTGGACACACCCCTGTCAGAGCACTTATCACAACCTGCTGTCAGTGTTATCTGCCAGTTCTCATCACTTAATGGACTGCTTCACAATAGCAGAAGCCATCTCTTATCTTTTATCTCAGAGTTCTCAGCATTCAGCACAAAGAGTATCTTGAATGTAGTTGTTACTGTAATGCATGAGTTTTAAACTTTGGCCCAACTAGGCTTTTGGGTTGGATATTCTTTGTGATTGGGGAATGACCTGTGATCCGGTGTATTATAGGATGTTTAGAAACATCCTTGACCTCTACCTACTAGATGCTAGTAGCATTCCCCACCCAACTCGGTGCCAGCCAAAATGTCTCGACATTGCCAAATGTCCTTTGAAGGGAGGAAAATGATTCTTGGTTGAGAGCCACTGCTCTAAGGTGTTTAATTAATTTAATAATTAAAATGTTTTAAAAAGTTTTATAAAATATAAAGTTTTATTATTTTTACAGTGTTTTTGGCAGCTCTAAAATGTTTGGAATGAGAAACAATGAATATAGTACTTTGGTGGTTGATGCCCCCAGAACATTTTCAATCAAACGGAGGCTCTTTTCTATTGCTTAGATATGGGGGATATTTGATTTAGGCTTCTGGTATGTTGTGTGATTTTGGAAAACATCACTGGAGTAGTCCTTCTCGGCCAGCAAGGGCACATAGTATATGTGTCTACATTAATCCTATGGCTGTTACTCTGAAACATTCTGGATTATTCACTTAAATTGCATAGCTGGATTGAATTTCAGTGTGCAGATAAGCTCACTCATTTTTTTGGTGGTTACCATAGAATAGGTGAATATATTTTTATTCAACCTGTGTAGTGTTAAAAAGAATGAATTTTTGTTTATAGAAGGTGAAACAGTAATTTAAAAATGTATTTTACCAGCTTGAATGGAGTCCCAGTTGACTCAGGTACTTTACAAAGGATTGGGGGTATAGTGGTGAAGATGAAAGAAACGAAACTTTCAGCCTAGGAAGAAGAGAGTGGAGCATCCAATTGTACTTCACAGGAGAACGGTAGATTATTGGGCTATTTAAAATATTCTCAGTTCATGAGTAAAAGACTGGTTTTGAAATAATTCTCCCTTATTACCCCCATGTCAATCCATTTTAGGTATTTCCTCATTTAAGTTTGGCAGTTGCATAAAAGAATAATTCAGTGGCTAGTATATGTTTTCTTGAATATCCCAGTGGTCTACATTTCAAAAGAGCAGGCTTGAGGGCAGAAGGAAAGAGTGGAAAAGTCCATAAAAGGGCAACAATTGCAGGCTGAGGCACATATATTTAAAGACAGGGAAGTCGTGATTTAGCTGTTTGTTCTCTGTCTGGCCAGATGCTTAGAAAGTATAGGTTATGTTTGTGTGTCTGTGTATTTATTTTTGATTTCACCTTTCAAAATATGTTTAAGTGCTGACAGCTTCTTCCTTTTCCTCTGATGTCCTCCTGACTCACCACTTCCAGCCTCTTCCATCAGCCCCATTGTCTGTCCCAAGCATCCTACTTTACTGTACCTTAGGCCTAGGTCTTCCTTATTAAATGGTCTCTAACTATTCCAATTTGAAAACATTATGAACATGTCTTTCTGTGGCTTACTAATTTTTTACTCAAGGAAAAGTTAAAAGACAAAACCCCAGATCCTTAGGGTTTTAAACAGTACCCACCTTAACTATCTCATAGGTTATTAGGATGATCAAATGGAAGGACAGTTTGCAAATGCCCCCTCCTCCCTTCCTAACATTATCTCTGCAACACTACACATGCTTAAAACTTTTTTCGTGTATGTGGTAAAAAATGTATAACATGAAGTTTATCATTTTAACAATTTTTAAATTTATAATTTTATAATCTAGTATCATTGACTACATTTACAGGTCATACAATCATAACCCCCCACCCCCATCTATTTTCCAAACTTTTTATCAGTCCAGATGAAAGTTCTATAAATATTAAGCAATAATTGCCTATTCTTCTCTCTTCCAATAGCCCCTGGTTACCTCTGTTCTATTTTCTGTCCTTATGAATTTACTTATTCTAGATGTCTCATAAAAGTAGAATCATAGAATATTTGTCCTTTTGTCTTGGCTTGTTTAACTTAGCATATAGATATATTTTTAAAGCAGCTCTGTCCCATGCCCCTATTTGAGGTTTTATTGCCAAATATTTGAGGAACAAGATGACTGGTAGAAGTTACTAAACTGTGAAAATGTTATAGTGTTATGGTGGTGTTTATGTAGTCTTTTAGAGTCATAGATTGTAGGATAATGATTTGTGTCATTTTAAGCAAGTCTTGCCCATTTGAGGGGTCATTAAAGGACCAACCTAAATTGCAATATGTCAAAATAATCAGACAATGAAATCAAATAGCCAAATGGGTCAATAGAAAATAGCAGATTGATCATGCCCTCATCTATAGACTAGTGACTGATCAAATGACTGGATTGGTGTTGTCTTAACTGTCCGTTTCATTTAATCTTAAATTCATGCATGTCCTGTGTTAAGCAGGTGTTGACTGTCCCTTTCAGTTCTTATCATGCAAAGTTGTATTAGTTCGTGTGCAGCCTCACGAATCTTGTTGATGGGGACGCACAAATGACAACTTCAGAGTAATTCCCAGCGGGTGACTGGGATGATGTCTGAGAAATGACTGCATGGAGGGAAGAAAGCTGACATTCACTGGCTCCATATCCTGTGTGTTAGGCCTTCTGCACAGATCTTCCTCTCTGAATCCTTCCAGCTTCAGAGGCTAGTATCCATATTTCATTCTCACAGATGAGGGTGCCCTTGTCAGACAAGCAAGCCCTTCCATAGTCTTCTAGGTGAGGCGTTCTTGAATTGACTCAGGTCAGACTCCACAGCCCAGAGGAAGTATTTCTATCAACTAGAATGGCAGGAAGTTTCCATTCTGATAGTATAACTCAGAAATGGTGATGGAAAAGGATGTTAGAAGGCTGACAAAAGTGAAAGTGAAGTAGCTCAGTCGTGTCCGACCCTTTGCAACACCATGGACTGTACAGCCTTCTAGGCTCCTCCGTCCATAGAGTTTTCCAGGCAAGAGTATTGGAGTGGTTTGCCATTTCCTTCTCCAAGAGATCTTCCCCACCCAGGGATCGAACCTGGGTCTCCTGCCTCACAGGCAGACAGACGCTTTACCGTCTGAGCCACCAGGGAAGCTTTTAGAAGGCTGACAAATAACATTAATTTTTCATGATAAAGTAATTCCTCCAAGTCATTTTTTCCCTATACTGTACCTTCCTGGTGGCTCAGACAGTAAAGAATCTACCTGCAGTACAGGAGACCTGGGTTCAATCCCGTGGTCAGAAAGATCCCCTGGAGAAGCGAATGGCAACCCATTCTAGCATTCTTGCCTGGAGAATCCCATGGACAGAGGAGCCTGGTGGGCTATAGTCCATCAGATCGCAAAAAGTTGGACATGACTTAGTGACTAACAGTTTCACTTCATATCCTTAGTTGGAGTATTATTATGATCTCATGTTTAATAGTTATTTAGCATATCACAAAACATAATGACAAGGCTAAAAACAAGCAAAGAATGCATATGCCATTCATTGCCTGCATCGTACTCTTTCCTCTATGCTAAGGTAGAAAGGATGGCCCTGAGATGCCAGCTTCCCCCCCACTTCTTGCTCTGACATGGCATGCATTCTCACCAGTGGAACATGTAACCATTCACTTTGGTTTTAAAATGTTCTTTTTAACAATAAGTGTATTATGTATCTGCAGCTTAGCTACTCTTAGTATAACGTTGCTGTTCAAACTAATCTCACTAAGCCAAAGGGAAAGTGGTGAAAAATACCCAATTATTTTATCTTTCCTTTTTGGGAAGGAGGAAAAGGCAGTGCTCAGATCTCTGTCTTTCCCAGTATATGTACAAATCATCTTAACCTGTGTTTGCTGTTTTGCTTTTCCTATTAAGTTTTAAATTACCTTTAGGTCCCTTAACTTCCTCTGATTCTTAATTCCTTAGTTAGCTCATATAAAGGCCTGAAACTTTTTGTTTCATTTTTGTCACCTTGTTTCTTGCTTTGTCTAAAGAATTGGTTGTAGTATCCACTTTGGGCTTGTGTTCACTGATGGAGATGGTGGTGAAGATTTCCCAAGAAATAGTGTGGCCTAGTGGTACTGTCTCTTGGTGCTGTTCCCTGCTGCTATTTGACTTTGAACAAGCTGCTGCTTTATTCTGAGTTTCTGAGCCTTTAGTCTGAAAAATGGAACCATACTTAAAATGATAGGTGACATCTCTTTTCTGGGATAGTCAAAAACAAACAAGTGAGTTTAAAATTTGTCTCAGGAAGCTAAAAGAAAATTTGTTTTTCTTAGTTGTATAATTTCTACTTAGCTATAATAAGCATTAATAATAATACCATAATGTTCTCTTGCAGTTGTCTTAGAGCAATTTCAAATTAGTTAGTAAACTTTGCAGCAAGTAATTCTGGTATATTTTGAGTTCTCTTATTTTATTAAAAAACGACTTCCAAATATAAGTGGCAGAAGTGTCAGAGTGGTTGCAAATAAGGGATTTTAATCCCTCATCTATGTTCTTTATATTTAAAATTTCACGATTGGTTACAAAGAAGCCTACAACTTTCAAAAATTTTTCTGTAGTTAGGAAGATGTGTTAAACCTTCCTATTTATTTCAGTGCATAATATTTTTCATAAATAGCTTTGTCTACAATCACTGTCTATATGTTGTTTATGGTTGTGAGTAAGTATCTGAGGGGGTTGCCTCAGTTGCCCATCACACAAGTCTTCCTCCTTTCTTTCTCACAATCCCCCACTATGCAAAGTGAAGCATGTTTATTAAATGCAAAGTCAGTTTATTATTAGTCATTTAATATTGAGTGAGTGAGTGAAATCGCTCAGTCGTGTCTGACTCTTTGTGACCGCATGGACTGTAGCCCCCCAGACTCCTCTGTCCATGGGATTCTCCAGGCAAGAATACTGGAATGTGTTGCCATTTCCTTCTCCAGGACATTTAATATTAGTCTATTTAATTATATCCTATTTACATATATTTAATTATATTTTGATTCTAGTTGCTAAGTCACATTCTACTCTATGCGACACCATGGACTGTAATCTACCATGCTTCTCTGTCTATGGGATTTCCCAAGCAAGAATACTGGAGTGGGTTGCTATTTCTTTTGTCAGGAAATGTTCCCAACCCAGGGACTGAGCCTGGGTCTCGTGAATTGCAGGTAGTCTCCTGCACTGCAGGCAGTTTTCTTTACCAACTGAGTTACTAGGAAAGCCCTCTATTTAATTATAATATAAATATTAACATTTAATAAAGCATAGTCCCATAGTCTGTGTTAAAAATAACAGCACACATATCTTTGGGTTATTCATATCAGCATCACTTTATGTTAACATAAATACTCAGAAGTGGGTTGTATTCTGGATTGAAAAAGTAGACTTAGAGCTTGTTCATTTGTCAAAAAAAATGTGGGTATTCTAAAAGTCCAATTGTATGGTTGCTCTCAAATGATTGGAAAACATAAAAGAGCAATGTAGACTACAAAATTATATCCATATTTTTAAAAGCAGTGAATGGAAATTAGATGTTTTTTGGCAGGGTGGTAGGTGGGAGAGATTTTAATCATTACTCATCCCATTTTGCAGCAACTGTATCTCATCAGGTCCAAGATGCTGTTGATTGTAAGATGCATCTCAATTTCAGTGATATTAAAGTAGTGTCATCCCTTGGTATCCTAGGACCCCCTTGCAGATAGCCAGGTTCTCAGATCTTTAAATAACGTGTATAAAATAATATAGTATTTGCATATACCCAGCACACATGCTCCTATATACTTTAAGTCATCTCTAGATTAAATGCTGTGTTCATAGTTGCACACTGCATGTGCTGCAGTATGCACAGGAAATTCAAGTTTTGCTTTTTGGAACATTCTGGAATTTTTTTCCCAATATTTTCAATCTATAGTATGGATGCCTGGATGCAGAACCCATGGATACTGGGGCATGACTGTATGATGAAATGTGGTAAATAAAAATTCTTTGTGCCCCAGGGCTGCTGGAGAACACTCTTCCTTGTAAAGTAAAAGTCATCATGTGCTTGCTCTACATTATCCCCTTTCAATTTTGTTTAAAATAAATTGTTTTGATGTTTTAAATATAAATTGACACCAGTAAACATTAAGATGAACTTGTAGTATGTGTCTAGAGTATTCCAGTGAGGTTTAGTGATTCAGACAAAGGCAATGAGAATATAGCAGTCTAATTTAGGGTTATAGAATGATTATAAGAAACTGGACTAATAAGACATAACATGGTCTTTCATCTACAATATTCCCAAGAAATACCTCTTCTATTTTTAAAGCTTTCTCGGGTTGAATTATAAAGATTTGTATCAGTAGAGCTACTTTAAGTGTCAACTAAATGTAAAGAACTGCACAGAATTAATATAAATAAAAGGTGCCACAAATTTGAAGAGACTTTTCTGGTGACTAAAGTTTCTCATTATATAGGAAATTGTTTTTATTTACTACCCAGTTCCTTTACTCAGTTCCTAGCGTAAACCTACTTTTTGTTCTGTGGTTTGTAGAGCTGGAAACTCATAATGATACAGGGAAGAGAACAAGCCTGACTGAATCTCAGGGTAGCCAACTCCTTTTTTTTTTTTTTTTCCCTATTATCTTTTAATTATTATTATTATTTTAGTATATGTTTCACATGTGCAGAATTTACTGTTTGACATCTGTGTACTCTACACAGTGATCACTGCCACAGGTCTAATTACCATCCATTACCATACAGTTGAGCTCCTTCACCAGTTTCACTCACCCTGCAACTCTCTTCCTCTCTGGTAACCACTAATCTGATATCTATATCTCTGAGTTTGTTTTAATTTTGTTTGTTTTAATTTTTAGATTCCATATGAGTGAAATTATACAGCATTTGTGTTTCTCTTATTTATTTCACTTAACATAATACCTGCAAGGTCCATTCACATTTTTGCCAATGAGAGGATTTAATGCTTTGTTATGACTGAGTAGTATTCCACTGTGTTATATGCCACATTTGCCAACTCCTGCTTTTTAAATGAGTGTGAGCCCAAC
Organism: Budorcas taxicolor; assembly: GCF_023091745.1. Lineage (NCBI taxonomy): Eukaryota > Metazoa > Chordata > Mammalia > Artiodactyla > Bovidae > Budorcas > Budorcas taxicolor. The sequence continues at coordinate 132,435,522 of NC_068911.1, read as the reverse complement.
CCCAGTATAAGACCATCTTTGATGAAGCCAATAAAAGCCCTGATATTCATTTTCTTGTGACATCAGTTCAGTTCAGTTGCTTAGTTGTGTCCAACTCTTTGTGACCCCATGGACTGCAGCACACCAGGCCTCCCTGTCCATCACCAACTCCCGAAGTTCACCCAAACTCATGTCCATTGAGTCAGTGATGGCATCCAACCATCTCATCCTCTGTTGTCCCCTTCTCCCACCTTCAGTCTTTCTCAGCATCAAAGTCTTTTCCAGTTAGTCAGTTCTTCACATCAGGTGGCCAAAGTATTGGAGTTTCATCTTCAACATCAGTCCTTCCAGTGAACACTCAGGACTGATCTCCTTTAGGATAGACTGGTTGGATCTCCTTGCAGTCCAAGGGATTCTCGAGAGTCTTCTCCAACACCACAGTTGAAAAGCATCAATTCTTCAGTGCTCAGCTTTCCTTATAGTCCAGCTCACATCCATACATGACCACTGGAAAAACTGTAGCCTTGACTAGATGGACCTTTGTTGGCAAAGTAATGTCTCTGCTTTTGAATATGCTATCTAGGTGGGTCATAACTTTCCTTCCAAGGAGTAAGTGTCTATTAATTTCATGGCTGCAGTCACCATCTGCAGTGATTTTGGAGCCCCCAAAATAAAGTCAGACATTGCTTGCACTGTTTCCCTATCTATTTGCCATGAAGTGATGGGACCAGATGCCAAGATCTTAGTGAAAAAGCCAACTTTTTCACTCTCCTCTTTCACTTTCATCAAGAGGCTCTTTAGTTATTCACTTTCTGCCATAAGGGTAGTGTCATCTGCATATCCTGAGGTTATTTATATTTCTCCTGGAAATATTGATTCCAGCTTGTGCTTCATCCAGCCCAGCATTTCTCATGATGTACTCTGCATAGAAGTTAAATAAGCAGGGTGACAATATAGAGTTTTGACGTACTGCTTTTCCTATTTGGAACCAGTCTGTTGTTCCATGTCCAGTTCTAACTGTTGCTTCCTGACCTGCATATAGGTTTTTCAAGAGGCAGGTCAGGTGGTCTGGTATTCCTGTCTCTTTCAGAATTTTCCACAGTTTATTGTGATCCACATAGGCAAAGGCTTTGGCATAGTCAATAAAGCAGAAATAGATGTTTTTCTGGAACTCTTGCTTTTTCGATGTTCCAGTGGATGTTGGCAATTTGATCTCTGGTTCCTCTGCCTTTTCTAAAACCAGCTTGAACATCTGGAAGTTCATGGTTCACGTATTGCTGAAGCCTGGCTTGGAGAATTTTGAGCATTATTTTGCTAGTGTGTGATATGAGTGCAATTGTGCAGTAGTTTGAGCATTCTTTGGCATTGCCTTTCTTTGGGACTGGAATGAAAACTGACCTTTTTCCAGTCCCATGGACACTGCTGAGTTTTCCAAATGTGCTGGCATATTGAGTGCAGCACTTTCACAGCATCATCTTTCAGGATTTGAAATAGCTCAACTGGAATTCCATCACCTCCAGTAGCTTTGTTCGTAGTGATGCTTTCTAAGGCCCACTTAACTTCACATTCCAGGATGTTTGGCTCTAGGTGAGTGATCACACCATTGTGTTTATCTAGGTCATGAAGATCTTTCTTGTACAGTTCTTCTGTGTACTCTTGCCACCTCTTCTTAATATCTTCTGCTTCTGTTAGGTCTATACCATTTCTGTCCTTTATCGAGTCCATCTTTGCATGAAATGTTCCTTTGGTATCTCTGATTTTCTTGAAGAGATCTCTAGTCTTTCCCATTCTGTTCTTTTCCTCTATTTCTTTGCATTGATCGCTGAAGAAGGCTTTCATATCTCTTCTTGCTATTCTTTGGAACTCTGCATTCAGATGCTTATATCTTTCCTTTTCTCCTTTGCTTTTCACTTCTCTTCTTTTCACAGCTATTTGTAAGGCCTCCTCAGCTAGCCATTTTGCTTTTTTGCATTTCTTTTTCTAGGGAATGGTCTACTCCCTGTCTCCTGTACAATGTCAAAAACCCCATCCATAGTTTCTCAGGCACTCTGTCTATCAGATCTAGTCCCTTAAATCTATTTCTCACTTTCACTGTATAATCATAAGGGATTTGATTTAGGTCATACTTGAATGGCCTAGTGGTTTTCCCCACTTTCTTCAATTTAAGTCTGAATGTGGCAGTAAGGAGTTTATGATAGAGTCAGCTCCTGGTCTTGTTTTTGCTGACTGTCTAGAGCTTCTCCATCTTTGGCTGCAAAGAATATGATCAATCTGATTTCAGTGTTGGCCACCTGGTGATGTCCACCTGTAGAATCTTCTCTTGTGTTGTTGGAAGAGGGTGTTTTCTATGACCAGTGTGTTCTCTTGGCAAAATTGTATTAGCCTTTGCCCTGCTTCATTCTGTACTCCAAGACCAAATTTGCCTGTTATTCCAGGTGTTTCTTGACTTCCTACTTTTGCATTCCAGTCCCTTATAATGAAAAGGACATCTTTTGGGGGTGTTAGTTCTAAAAGGTCTTGTAGGTCTTCATAGAACCATTCAACTTCAGCTTCTTCCGTGTTAGTGGTTGGGGCATAGGCTTGGATTACTATGACATTGAAAGGTTTGCCTGGAAACGAACAGAGATCATTCTGTCGTTTTTGAGATTGCATCCAAGTACTGCATTCTGGACTCTTTTGTTGACCATGATGGCTACTCCATTTCTTCTAAGGGATTCCTGCCTACAGTAGTAGAAATAATGGTCATCTGAGTTAAATTCACCCATTCTAGTCCATTTTAGTTCACTGATTCCTAAAATGTCGACGTTCACTCTTGCCATCTCCTGTTTGACCGCTTCCAATTTGCCTTGATTCATGGACCTGACATTCCAGGTTCCTATGCAATATTGCTCTTACAGCATCGGACCTTGCTTCTATCACCAGTCACATCCACAACTGGGTGTTGTTTTTGCTTTGGCTCCATGCCTTCATTCTTTCTGGAGTTATTTCTCCACTGATCTCTAGTAGCATATTGGGCACCTAACTGACCTGGGGAGTTCATCTTTCAGTGTCCTATCTTTTACCTTTTCATACTGTTCATGGGGTTCTCAAGGCAAAAATATTGAAGTGGTTTGCCATTCCCTTTTCCAGTGGACCACATTTTGTCAGAACTCTCCACCATGACCCATCTGTCTTGGGTGGCCCTAGATGGCATGCCTTAGTTTCATTGAGTTAGACAAGGCTTGGTTTATGTGATCAGATTGACTAGTTTTCTGTGATTGTGGTTTCAGTCTGTCTGCCCTTTGATGCCCTCTCTGAGTGCCTACTTTCTTAATGGCCTTTCTCTTAGCTTGGACATGGGGTATCTCTTCATGACTGCTCCAACAAAGCACAGCTGCTGCTCCTGACTTTGGACGTGGGTTATCTCCTTTCAGTCAAATAGATTGACACTAGCCACTAAGACAAGAGTGTTAATGAAGATGCATCTGAAATAACAACAAAGTAGGGAGGCCAAGGAGTGGGAGAAATGTGGATTATTTGGGACCAGAGTGATATGGGTTTGTTTCCTGGTGTTATGGGCCAGGGAGAGTTGAGGGGAAGCTCCAGGCAGGACTTAAAACACTTGCCATTTTAATCAGCTTTCTGGGACACTTTGCAATGGAAGGTTTAGCTCTGACTACTGCCATAGCTATATATCTTATGCCTTTCCAGAGGGTAAGATTCATAACAACCAACAAAGAAAGATGACAAGTACATCTGTAATTATTCACATACACTAGAGTGGCTGGTGCATCTGTTATTAGACGGCTTTCATGTTAAATTTTTCATTATTATGACATTTCAGTTTGGCATTTTAAAATTTCATCTTTGTCCCTTTTCATCTGTTACATTTTGGTGCCTCAGATATCCCACATCAGAGCTGTGTTAGGCACAAGGGAGAAGAAAAAAGAGACATAGTCACTGTCCTCCAGGGTCTCATAGACTGGGACAGAGAGGAAAGCTCAGCCCAGAGAGGGAAGGAACTAGCCCAGCTAGCCAAGAGACTTCTATACTCCTTGTTAACAAGACACAAAGTAAAACCCTGCCTCAGGAAGATTAGGGTTCCGTTGATCCTCTAAAGTAGCATGCAAGGCTCGGAAGTTCTGTAATACACTCAGGTGTTACTAGCTCTTTGTGTTTCCCGGGCTGTGTTCAGAGCCTCAGATTAAGAGAGTTCTCTTTACTATCTCCCGATAGAGAACAGCATTGTCATTTAGAAATCAGCAACTGCAGGCAGGACAGCCATCTGCTGTATAGAAAGAACCAAAGAGATTTCTGTAAATTGAATTAGGAATCCCCACTCCCCTCATCAGTACTGTGTAGTGATTAAAAAAGAGGGAGCCTGTGAGCTCAGAGAGGAAACTGTCTTATATGCGAGTCTATGCAGGACTGTCTACTGGTGTTTGAACTTTCTGGTAGATAAGTTGCCAATGCTTTGATTTATTGTTATCCTTTTTATCTTGACTACTTTGTCAAAATGCCATTAGAAGTTCTAAGATTTCCTTCAACTGCTTCATATCTGGGGAAACCTTTTGTAAGAAAGATGAGATTTCAAGGCAGGATATAAAGCCTTACATAGGTCATTTGGATTTCCTGACTTGTTTATGTCCATTTGCTTTTCAACAGAATTTGCAGAAATAAAACCTGTGTGCAAAACATATACATATACTATCACAGTTGTTCAGGTATAAGTGAACATCTGCCATGAATGTTGGTCCAAGCATGCCATATTGACTGGAAACATATCTCTGTATGGAATTTAATTCAAGGTGTGCAGTTATAGGGCTTACCTGGCAGCTCAGTGGTAAAGAAGCATCCTGCCATTGCAGGAGACATGGGTTTGATCCCTGGGTCAGGAAGATTCCCTAGAGAAGGAAATGGCAACCCACTCCAGTATTCTTGCCTGGGAAATCCCATGGAGAGAGGAGGCTGGTAGGCTACAGTCCATGGGGTCACAAAAAGTCAGACACAGCTTTGCGACTGAGCACACACATGCAGTTGTAATTTTTAATTTTTCAGGGGTGAGTCAGGTGATGTTCCCCTTCTCTTTCCTTTTAACTGCAATTTCAAACAAATCAGCTAAGGTGTTGAGCTGAGGAGAGAAAGGAGTATGAAGAGTAAGAAGGAATCAGGTACTTTAGCACTCAGAAATTTTGATGCATTTTTGGTTGAAACACAGTACAACTGTTATGTTTAGTTTCCCCTGCTCTAAAATAGCACTGTTAATTTTTTCATTTGGTGAATTTTCACACAAGTGCTAATCACACGTTTCTATAAATTATATTAATTTAACTTATTTCCCTAAATGTTGTTCTGCAGTGTGTAGCACGGATGTTCTCAGATTCTTGGCTGTGTAAGCTTGTTGCAGTTGGAAGCTGAACAGAAATATTTGAAAGGCATTATTTGGCTTACAGATGCAGGAGCATCTGATCTCACCTTTTGCTGGGGTTCCTAAATCACAACTGTTCTTTGCCTTTGCAGTCAATCTACATGTCCTGTCCCCTCTTTTTGACATTGTCCCCGGTTGTTTTTTTGGAGAAAGCACTGTCGTCTGCAGGTTAAAGGGCTGGTAAATTTTGGTAATTGTGTTTAATAGTTTAGTTTGTAGGAGAATGACTTCTTCAAACTTAAAAGACAAAGGAGATTGGTATAGACTATAATGTCCCCTTTCTTGTCCCTAAAAAGGAATACTCATATCAAAAATAACTTTTTTTTTCCTTTGCAGAGTATGATTTCATCCATTGTAAATAGCACATATTATGCCAACGTGTCAGCAACCAAGTGCCAGGAGTTTGGGAGATGGTATAAAAAGTACAAGAAGATTAAAGGTAAATTGGCTTATATTTTTGAAGCTGATTTTCAGGTTTTTAGGTCAAGGAATTGTTGACTCTTGGGAATTTCTGCTGATTTAGATATAACTTTTTAATAAAAAATTTATATAATTTTTTTTTCTAAAGGTAGGGTTTTTTACAATTGAAATATAGTTGATTTACAATATTGTGTTAGTTTCAGGTATACAGCAAAGTGATTCAGTTTCATTTTTTTCCAGATTCTTTTCCATTTTAGGTTATTAGAAAAAAGATATTGAATATAGTTCCCTGGACTATACAGTAAATCCTTGTTATTTATTTTATATATAGTAGTGTCTGTCTGTTAATTCCATGCTCCTAATTTATCTCCCCTTCCCCCTTTGCCAACCACAAGTTTATTTTCTAAGTCTGTGAGTCTTTTCTGTTTTGTAAATAAGTTCATTTGTATTATTATTATTTTTTTAGATTCAACAAAAAATAAATGATATCATATAATATTTGTTTTTCTCTGTCTGACTTCACTCAGTATGGTGATCTATAGGTCCATCCATGTTGCTGCAAATGGCAATATTTCATTCTTTTTTTGTGACTGAGTAATAATATTCTGTTGTATGTAAATATCATATCTTTATCTGTTCATTCATTGATGGACACTTAGGTTGCTTCCTTGTCTTGGCTGTTGTAAATAGTGCTGCTGTGAGCATTGGGGTACAAGAAAGGGTTCTCTTAATATTTTCATTAAGAGATCCAAATTGGCTCCTTTAAAACTAAGATGGCATTAAAACTAAATTCTTAGCATAATGTATGAAGTTTATAGTTTTCACAAGAGATGCATGTGAAGGCTGAAATCTTTAAAAATATTTTGAAGTGGTATGTTTTAGACAGGCATGTCTATTTTAAAAACTCAATAAATCATTTTCATTAATTTATTAATGTAATTTAAAAGCAGTCATTCTAGGTTAAATTAGCACTTATAGTTTAAGTACCAGTTAACAAACTGAAAGGAATATGTGGTATCAGGAAATCTTTGATCAGAAGTGGAGTTTTGATGTTGTGTTTATTTGGAGACAATTCTAAAATAGTGGTTAAAGCAAAGGGACTCTGTAGTCAGGAGAATCTGTATTCGGATCTTTGTCTTCTGTTTGCTAACTGTGTGAGTTTGAATAAATTATTTAACTCTACCAAGAATCAGTTTCCTCATCTGAAAATTGGAAGTAATAAAAGTAAATTGCTAACTAGCTACAGGGACTAAATACCTTAATACTGGCACAAAGTAATCTCTTAATCATTGTTACAGTATTTTAGTTGTTGTTTATTAATAGTAGTAGTTCTACTAGCAGTAATATATTACATATGGAATTATATCTGGTACTGAATATACAGTATCCTTATCATCAATATAATAAATGGCATACTATTTAGGCCATCCAGCCCTTTAAATATATCAATCATATTTGGCCTTTGCAAATTTTTCAATGTTGGAAAAATTCTATTCTTCCCACCCCCATTCAAAGGCTATTCAATTCAAATGCTACCAGCCCCTGCGGAAATTGGAATGTGGGGGAACAGAACAGATTGGTGTTTGAGGGTCCTTCTAGTCCATATTTTGTGTGACTATGACATCATCTGTTGCGCTTTATTTGGGTATTCAGAGCCTTGCTAGAGGTTTACTGCCCCTGTGGAGAGGGTTAAATGGCAATTTATGGTGGACAGGTAAAAGTAAAGGAAGAATTTGTTTGTTTTTATTACCCTGCAAGTTTTCTGTAGGGAAACAGTATCAAAGTAGTGCCTCTTGGCTGTTTTTGGGAGTTTGTTTACAAGGTTACCTTTTGAAGAAATGAACTTTATTTTCATTGGTGGCACATTTCTGATTTCAAAGGAATGAGAGCATTTTATGCTAAATATATAATTTGTAAGGAAAGTCAAGAGGTTGAACTACCCAGTAGAAATTAAGTTCACTGAAAATTCAACTAAGACCCATTCCTTTTCAACATATTCTAAAATTCTTTAGACTTTCTAGTTTCTGGTTTGGGGACTTGCTTTAGAATGTTACTAATATTAACTCTTGTACAGGATAAGATGAATAACTCCTCATTCTAAGACATGATTGTGTAGTTCCGAAGTGTTTCTTTTCTGTAAGTGTTGTCTCCAAGTTTTTCCTTTAACATCAGGTTGTTAAAGTGTTTGAACAATATCCTCTTTGGCTAAAAAAGTCAAAAGAATCAAACTGCTTCAAGGTCATTTGTTAGATCTCATTGACTTGCTATTATAAGAGAAAGGAAGAGAATGTACGCACTCTTTTAATAGTCTGGAGTATAATTCTAAATTCAGAAAGACTGGAAATTTCACTGTAGTGTTCTCAGAATTGCCACTGCAGAATGTGTATGTGTGTGTGAGTCTGTGGTATGTGTATGTGTTCACATACACATTAACACTCACGTCTTCTACTTTTCTCTTTTCTTTCTTAGAGATTCAGTTCTTCAAGCTCTGTTTTTTCCCCTCAAGATAGTAAATGCACAGTTAATTCTTTAAGTGCCATAAAAGCAGACCGAGACCTCGGTTTCAGGAGGTCAAGGATCCACACCTGGAGAGGTGGCCAGACACTATGTACACATGCCATTCAAAGAGATGGCGCTAGTCATTGCTGTTGAGAGTGTGCGTGTGCATGTGTGTGTCAGTAGGAGGAGAAGAGGGAAGGTTAAGGTATGTGTGAAGTAAACACAAGCTGCCGTAAAACAGTTCAAGTGGTGTTGATTCATCAACCAAGGGAGTGGGAGGAAAAACAAAGAATTCATGACAGGTAGAATGGTGTACAGAAAATAAACACTCCAGAGAAGTGCGTTTTATTAACCTTCAACCTTCGGAGAAAAGGAAGTGTTGGACCTATACAGGAACATTTCCACTTGGAAGCTTTATGCTATGAATAGATGTCACTGTGGGGGTTCCTATCTGGTAGAATCCATTACTCATGAGAAAGCAGTGATTTTGTTTGTGAAATTTCTATTTGTGTTCATCCATTTTCAAAATGAAAAAACAAAACAAAAACAACAAACCTGGAATTTCAAGCCTGGAAATTAAGTAGCAAAACCAGAATTCTGCTTGCGACCCTTCCTTTGCTTAGTCGCTCAGTCATGTCTGACTCTTTGGTGACCCCATGGACTGTAGCCCGCCATGCTCCTCTGTCCATGGGGATTCTCCAGGCAAGAATGCTGGAGTGGCTTGCCATGCCCTCCTCTTCCTCAGAACCCAGAAATCAGTCTTTTATTGTCTCCCCACCCCTTCCTTGTGTCCATCCCATAGTTACCAGCTTCCATGTATCATTGCTGATACTCAGTGTAGAAGAAAATCTGACGCTATCTTACTGATGGCCCAAACCAAATGCACTCTGCATTGTTAAATATGTTTCCTATTATCTTCTAATGTCTGTTTTAATAAAACAGTGGGAACTAAATGGTTGCTTCTTAATCAAAACCATGATTTCCTAAACATAATCTATGTGATTCTGTTACAAATTGCCACATATAGATCTTGTAGGTCAAAATTTTTTTCTCTTCTCATGGAAGTAAATAAACAGTAAAATAATTATATACTTTGAAAGATCAAAGTAAATATGACTAAAACCTGGCAAAAATAAAAGTCTACTGAAAGGATTTGAAAAAAAAAAAGATCAGATTGCAAATTCTATAGTTAATGCTTAAATAAATATGAGAAAAATGAATAATCAATAATTTGATATCATTAAAAACAGATGTGAAGACTATATACAAATAGAATTGTCTAAATTTTGAAGTAAACATTTTAATGTGCATTTTTTGAATTTGTTGTTATTATAGCTAAACGTTTACACTTACTCTTTAAAACGTCCTAAGTTGGTTTGGCTTAGCATGTTAACTTTATTTTCCTCAGTGATCATAGCAAAGCACATTCTGTTTACCTTTTTCCTTTAATTTCAAAGACAATCATAGTTGACACAGACGTATTTGAGTTAACATTAGTGTTAATTTAGGATAGATGGGGAGACAGTTTGTATACTATGGTTTTAAAGATGAGAACTGTGAACCTACTCCCCAGGAGTTTTTGATACTGAAGAAAATGGAAGTGGGTGAATGGCATAGTTGGTTGGTTTAGATGGCATTTTTTTTTATTGCTGTTCATCTCATACTGTAATTGCTTCTGGCCTAGTTTATACAATGTAGAGCTCATAAAAACTCCCAGGTTTAAGGGGGAAAAAAGTATACTTTGTGGAAAAACAAAGCAAAACAAAAAGAGCAATATTAACAGTTGTTTATGTAGGAATCTTAGTATTGGACACAAGATTCATCCACAGGGACCTAGAAACAGTCATGCTATTAATTATTTTCAAGAATTCTAGGGGTTGTGTGAGATTTATCTATGAATTTTTCTTTCTTAAGTGCTACACATTTTATTAAAACACTTAATTTTTTAACCTAAGTCATCTTATGTATTAAATCTATTTAGATATAAACTTGCCCCATCATTTTTATGAAGCTAAGTGGCAATTATGTGCAATACTATTAGAAATTATGTTATTCTGGCAATCTGCTTTTATAGGGGAGCTTTTAAGAATAAGAAAGTACGTTAACAAAGAAGGGATGATATACTTTAAATGTTCCCTAATTAAAACCTAATAAGTTAAAAAAAATAACTTTATATTTAAAATGTTTTCCATCTGGCACCAAAAGCAAAGTGAAGTATCATTTTTGGTCAGGTCAATCTCAAGTATTTAATATGTCACAAGAATTAAGGGGTCATTGAAAGTTTACACAAATCTAGTGGATCTCACAAAATTGTTTGTGTCATAAAATAATACCACTAGAGTGAGCAGACCTAACCAAACCCCATACTTTGGCCAGAAAGCAAAATTATCCCCATCACTTTCCTTTTCTCAATCATTGCTCAAGAACCCCTGATTGCTAGTTGTCTTAATTTTATTTGTTTATTTGAACTTGTTTTGCAAAATATTAAAAAGCTGGGAGAAATGAGGATTTTTAAAAACCAGTGTTACTTCCTCAAGCCTGGTTTATTCTAGTAATCAGTATTTTATCTGACCCTGTCTGATCTAGTCTTGCAAGATCAAACGTCCAGGCCAGCAAGCAGACAGTAAACAAAGCCCGTGAAGGGTTTCAGTAAACACAAAGATTAGATGTTGAATGAAAATTAAACTCCTTGAACTAGTCCTCTGTACTAAAGTGGTTAAGTGGGTTGTGATTAAAAGAAATAAGTAATTATGATCATTATAGCTGAAATGATATAATGTTACCACATTTAAAGCACCTCTTATACCCAAAAATGATTGTGTCATTTACAAAGTGGCGCCTCAAAGTTGGATAGAGAAATGAGTGTCCTCTGACCTGGTTCCACAAGGCAGTCCTTGCTTAGCCTTGGTGGTCAGGACAATGCCTTTAATCAACTGCCGATACTTCTCCTTCTGCTGCCGTTTAGCTCTGATGAGGTCAAAGTAACTTAACTTTCGTCTACCTAATTCTTCTGAGTCATGAAAGAAATTTGCTTTCAGTTTTAAATCTAAATTAAGGTGTTTGGCAAGGAAGTTTGTCTGCCCTCTGCCTATAGTGTACCTCGCGTAAAATAATGACAACATCAAATCCTTGAATTTTATATGAATATTAGATTCGCTGAAATAGAAACATCACTTCCGCAAACAAGCACTTTCCATCTTAGTAGTTCTCCAACGTTTGAAAGAGCCTTGTGCATTTACACTGGTAATCACTGATGTTCATTCATTGATCACCTTATCCTTGCTGACCTTCAGACCAGGAGCTTGTCGGTAGTGTCACTAAGTGGAAGAATGGTGCGTGGGAAATGCCATGGAACCTAACCTCAGATGTGGACTCATTTCTTAATTGGATTTTTAGAAGCTTATTCTAGCTGTACTGGTAACTGTTTCTTTAGCCTGGATGTATTTATTCATAAATGTTTAAAGAACGAAAACCATCATTGGTCAACAATGTGGTTTGTAGATGAAACAAACTTGCTATCTTCTCATACTTATACTACTTATAAGCCATTTGGATAGTAGCCGCCACTGGTGGCTCAGATGGTAAAGAATCCTCCTTCAATGTGGGAGGCCTGGGTTTGATCTCTGGTTTGGGAAGATCTCCTGGAGGAGTGCCTGGCAACCCACTCCTTGTACTCCAGTATTCTTGCCTGGAGAATTCTATGAACAGGGGAGTCCATGGGGTTGCAGAGAGTTGGACACGACTGAGTGACTAAGCACAAGTACAGCATAAGCCGTTTAAGAACGTGTGTTAAAAAGAATGGGAGGGGAAAAAGGACCTGCTTTTCTAATCTCTTCATTTTTTTAATCCATGCATCTATCCATTACAGTTTGAAAGAATTAGAAGACATGGTTTCTGGTTTTTAAAAGCCTGTATTCTCTATGAAATAATTAATAATATAACATCTTTTATTATCATTCAGAAAGACATCAACTACTTGGCAGGATTTTAAGGAGGGATCATTATATAGTCCTCCTTTGCAAGAAAGTTACAGTCACAATTAGATGATTAATTTTGATTAAATGTTTAGTGAATGTCTCTACTATATCCCGTATTCAGTGCTAGAAGCAGAGAGACATTCAGAAACATGTAAGATATGGTTCCTACCTCTAGCTGTGTTGCCCATCCTAGCGGGGAGGAGAACCCTATAAGTGTATCTGGCAAATATATAGCAGTGATATAAACTAGTGCAGTGGTAACATAGAAGAAGGTCTATAAATTATACCTGCTGGGTGTCAGGTTTGGTTGGGAGTGAGGGGTAATTTAAAAAGAAGGAGCACATGAGTTAAACCTTAGGACAAACAGAGCTTTTCTCCCAGAGGACAAGGAGAAGGAAGAACCTTTCAGGAAGCTGCAGGTTCATCAGTATAGGTGCAGAGGTGCAGAAGAGCATAATGTATTTAGGAAATTTCAGTGGTTGTCCAGTGTGTCTTTCATGATACTGTGAATATAACATGCCCAGAATGGCTAAGATTTTTGATTGGTGAAAAGGAAAAGATAGAGCATGGCTGGATGTGGGACTGACGGTGGCACCAGACATTGGTGAAAGAGCAAAAATGTTTGGGACTTGGCTGTGAGAAGCTTTTGTGTTATAGTAATGCAAAATAAAGTTGGAAAGCTAGTGAACACATCTTAGGGCACTCTGAAAGCCCAGTTGAGACATTCTGAGAATCACTGAAAGTTTTTCAGCAATGAAGTGAAATAATGATAATGACAGTTTAAAAAAAATCTTCTAGAAGCCATCTGAAACCATTGTATGGATGTGAGTGTGTACGGCAGGAGGGGAGGCAAATGAGAGGAAGAGGGGTGGTGTGCACACTCTGGAGAATACAGGCAAGCGAGGGAGGTGGGACTTTGGCTTTGGTGGCAGGAATGGGAAAGAGAGAGGTGACTGATGCAATATGTGGGTGGAAAGAGAAAGGAAAATCAAAGTAGAGTCCAAGGTTTTGAGCTTAAGCGACTTTTGGATGGTTTTGACAGAAACGTATTGATATAAACTGAGAGGAAGTTGGCTGGTGCTTCAGAGAGTTGGTGAACTAGTGAGAAATATCCACTGGGCTGTTCAAGGTGTGGAGCCAGCTTACCAAAAGACAGGACTAGAGGATAGATTCTGTAGCCAATTTTTTGGATATAATAGTTGCAGTGATAACAAAGGAGGATTCTCTGAAGGAGAAAGTTAGAACAAGCAGGGATTGGAAGCTTTGAGGCATAAAAGGGCCAGGGGTTAGAAGACATGATTAGAGAGAAAGTGAGGTTTCATGGAAGTCAAGGGAAGATGGGTTACCAGTGGAGAAACGTTATCAAGGGGGACAGGGGCAAGAGAAGGAGAAGAGGAGATTGGAAGCCCTTGTTGTTCAGTGACTTAGTCATGTCCAGCTCTTTTGTGACCCCCATGGACTGTAGCCCTCCAGGCTTCTCTGTCCATGGGATTCTTCAGGCAAGAGTACGGGAGTGGGTTGCCATTTTCTTCTCCAGGAGATCTTTTCAACACAGGGATCGAACTTATGTCTCTTGCATCTGCTGCTTTGGCAGATAGATTCTTTACCATTGAGCTACCTAGGAAGCCCCTGGAAGCTCTTAGCTTTGGTAAAAAAGGGACCATAATGACATTGGAGGGAGCTATTTCCTTGTCATGTGAAAACGAAGAGAAGTTATATCCATCAGAGATGGAAGGCTATAAGGAAGTGAGGGCGCAGATAGCAGCTGAGTGATGAAAGGGTGTAAGAGAAGCTAACTGCAGCATCAGGCCTGAGGGCGACACGTACTTCCACCCCTACCCTGATACTCAGGAGAGAGAGGACGGCGCCAGAGGAGGCCATTATGTTCTGATTACCTAGCAGTGAGGGAGAGAATGGCTGGGATGGGGGCTAGGTGGGGAACTCTGAAATAGGCTCTGGACCAAATATGTTTGGGAAACAGAGAGAAACAAGGAGTTGAATTGGGATGATGTGGTTAAAGGTTGTGGTTCTGGTCTCTAGTTCTTAGCTTTTCCTTTCACAGACTTTAGATTTTTCATAGTTTCAGATTTCCATTTGTCTTGCCAAGAAACAAAAGCGAAAACAAAGATAGATCTGATGGTGCCTGATGAAGATACCACAGAGTTGTGAAATGAGAGCTATTGTATGCCGACTAGCAAATATCCAGATTTAAAATCTGTTATGAGTGTGGTGACATCCTCTTATTTTGGGGGAACCAGTAGGTTGAAGTCAGAATTCTCTTGGTCTCTTGATTGAGTAAATGAAAATTGTTATTTGTGTTTCCTCAGATGATTTACAGAGTTAAAACAGAAAAGTGCTTAGGTTTGCAAGGTGCTCGAAGCTCTTAAATACAGAATGCTAGGACCACCAACTGTCTATGGTAGATAGTTGTTGAACTCACTGTTCTTACCTTGTGCAAGAATTTGAAATTATCTGACCTTGAACTTCTGAACCCCCATAGGAATGGACATAAATCTAGAATCATCTGAAATACAAGTCAGGCTATGAGTCCTAACATTTGTCCTTTCAAGCTGTCACCTTCTAAGTTCCATGTTAGTAGTAAGTTCGGTTCTTAAATAGTCTCCCTATTAGACCAAAAATTCCGTGAAAGAACATCTGTAGGACTCATCCATTTTGTTACCTTCTCCAAGTCCTGTGAACATAGGACTTTGAGTATTGTATATACTTAGTAAATATTAATAGAATTTAATTTAATATAGATAAATTTATTTGAACATACACACTTAGAACAGTTTTATTTTTGCACATGTTATATTGTGACTAATCTTATTTGCTATTGGATGTCTCAATTGAGAGAAAAAAGAAAATTTTTGCTTGTTTAATTCATATTACAAATATCCTTAGCAAATTAGTTATCAGTTAAGCTCATTCTCTTTTTCTGTTAATCACTTTTTGAGCTAAAGATTTAACAACTGTTAATTAATTCTACTGAAAGAGACAGTAACACCTTTATTAAATAAAAATTAGAGGCCATTTATGTAGCCTAAGAAAAACATCCCTTGGAGGTATTTCCAGCTAGTTTATTGAATAGTTTACTAAAAATAACAGCCCCAAACATTTAAGTCCTATGAAATCAAAGAGAATGGCCAGTGGAAAAGAATGAATTATGGATTGATAGGTTCTTTGATTAACATTTTCTTAATAGGTTAAAGTAAAGAAAAATACTCCTGAACAATACTGTTGAGTTTCTAAAATGTGATTTTTTTAATCATGTGTCAATTTACCCCTGAAATTATGGTTTCAGATTAAAACAAAGAGTGAAAATCAAGATATCATTATATATAGGTAACGTTAACCTATTCAGAAAGCTGTAGGGATATTTGAAATGCCCAGTGTTATCAAACTATGATAAAGCACCATTTGACACCAAAAGGAACAATAGTGTTCTGATGCAGTAAAGGTGGGCAATGCTCACTTTTTCCATGGAGCATAATGGGTCCTATATGGCCTTTTATTGTCAAAATACAAAGGTGTTCAGGTTCAAGTTGCTTTATGGTAGATGTATATTTTTTTGTGGATCTTAGTATGATGGAAAAAGGAAGTTGATAATAAGGGGAAAATATACCTAAGAAAACCAATCATTTGGGGTATTATCACAGTGCCGGCTGGTACACTTTGCTTATGGGCTGGAAGCATTTTCCTTCCAAGCCTTGTTTTATTAGGAGTTAACAAGTTGGCTCTGAATATCTTGCTCTAGGCAGAGACTTTGCAAGCGAATTCTCAATCCAGAGACAGATTCTCTTTAACAAATTTAGAGGGGAAAAAAAAAAAAAAACTTTAGGTTTCATAGTCCTAAAAGACTTAGCTTTTTTTTTTGCCCTTCAGCCCTTTCAGACTCCTAATATTTTCTTTAATTATATTTAGTGAACTCTTCTGGTTATAGTTTTGTTTTTAATTTCCAGTGGTGTGGGATTTATATCTGGTATATATGGAATATTGGCTT
This sequence comes from Budorcas taxicolor, assembly GCF_023091745.1. NCBI lineage: Eukaryota > Metazoa > Chordata > Mammalia > Artiodactyla > Bovidae > Budorcas > Budorcas taxicolor. The sequence goes on along the minus strand of NC_068911.1, from coordinate 132,419,237 downwards.
TAGCTCTTGAAATTGTGTCTATGTTTGTGTTAACAAAAAAGCAGTTTTTATATAACAAATTGAGTTTGGACCTACAGTTATTGACTAAGAATAAATCAGAAGTATTTTCAGTGATTGGGCGTGTTCCGTATTGGCAGACATGATGCTGTTCTGGTTTGTCAGGAAAATTAGTGTTATGTTTACATTAAAAAAAAATTAACTCAGTTAAAGACTTTGAGTCGACAGTAGGGCTTTTTAATGCTGATGTGTAGCCCACTTCAGAGAGAGGAGTCTAAATAAATATCAGGTTGAATCAGATGTAATTGCCATTTACATAGGTTAGAACTGTATGTCACCAATTTCATATAGTAGTTCATTGATGTGAATTTATTGTGATTTCCTGAGATTCTCAAGTTATTACCATGTTATATGAGTGTGCATACCCCATTTTATTTTTTGTTTCAAATGAATACTTCATAGTTACAGAGCTTAAAAAGAGTACTTGCAAAAGCTCTCAGTTGTGTGATTCATGTGTCATCAGACAGGAGGGAATCCATGCTGATGGCACTCATTTGGGGATAAAGCTTTTTGGCAGCAACAAAAGTAAAAGAATGGGAGGATTCATGAAAATAAATATAGTGAGTGCAAATTTATATTACAGATGACTAGAATGAGTTGCTAATAACAACAAAATAGGGATTAAAGGAGCTATGTTTCATCATCAAATAGAAATGCATCTTATATCACAGGCAGTTGCTACAGGTCCATCTCTGTGTACCAAGCTGTTAAACTGCCTGAAGCAAATCTATAGATAGAGCTCTTTCAAGCTAGTATTATTCAGTACTCTATCTGTAGGGGCTGTCGTCATAACTGGTATGTGTTGTTGTTTGTTGCTAAGTCATGTCTGACTCTTTGTGACGTGCCAGACCTCCCTGTCCCTCACCAGCTCCTGGAGCTCCCCTAAGTTCATGTCCATTGAATTGGTGATGCTATCCAACCATCTTATCCTCTGCTACCCTCTTCTCCTTTTGTCTTCAGTCTTTTCCAGCATCAGGGTCTTTTCCAGTGAGTTGGCTGTTCATATCAGGTGGCCAAAGTATTGAAGCTTCAGCTTCAGCATCCGTCCCTTCAATGAATATTCAGGGTTGATTTCCTTTAGGATTGATTGGTTTGATCTCCTTGCAGCCCAAGGGACTCTCAAGGACCTGATACATAGTAGCTGACTAATAAATAAGTACAAAGTAGTTGATAGATTCTATCCTATGAATTAAAACAATTAAAAAGCAAATGTGAATAATCCTATTTTAGTGATTAGCTCATGCAGTTGAGAAAAATCAGTCATTTCCTCACCGTTCAGAACTGACTGTCTTCTGCAGTCTGTCGCATCAGGAAGGTTTACAGGGTGCAGAGTGTAGCCTGCAGGGAGAGCCGCTACCATTCAGCTAACTCAGCCACTCATGCTGTCACCTCTGCATGTATGGACCACATGCGCACCTGCACGCACATGTACAAACAGAAAGCAGGACTTGTCTGTTGGAAAGTTGATTAAGTCCTGACTTAAACCCCAAAATGAATAGCAGCCACATGCCCCAAGTTGGGCAGTTTAGCATAAGCAGTGGGACAGAGGCTTTAAGATCCTAAAGACATAGGTTTGAGTTCTGTTACTTGCTTTATTTAATAAATTTATAACATTGCTGTTTTTCTTTTTTTTTTCCCTGAGCTTCAACTTCTTCAATAAAATGGCATAATAATATCTATGTGATATAGTTTTTATTTGAGAATTAGATGACAGTGATGTGTTAAGGGTTAGCCCAGTACCTCAACTACTATATAAATGGTAGAAGGCTTGAAGTTATCTGCAATACACTAAGAATAAAAATATTTTTCTCTAAAGGAAATACAACAAAAGTACTTGTGAAACATTTAGTCCCTGAGAACTTCACTTTGAGTTATGCAGAAAAAGAGAAAAAACTAACAAACATTAGTTTTCACTGGCCCTGTGATTTGTTTATTATGCTTATAAGACCAAAGCCAGTAGCTCTAATCATTTTAATTTTTCCTAAATATTTGTCTACATTTGGACTACTATTTGACCTTGAACAAGTTATCTAACTTCTCTGGTATTAGACAGGATTGTTATCCTTAAAATTAGGATACAAGGTTTGGGGGTTAAGGTTGAAGGAGCAAGAATCTTGGGGTGGAGGTTTGGGAATCCATAGCAGTGGTATGCTCAGGAATATCTTTTCCCTATGCTCAAGATGTAAGGACCCATTCCAAACTATTGATTTGATTGGCAACTTTTCTACCAAGAGTGCCACATGGTCAGCCTTTGTCTTACCTTGTAGAATTGCTTCCAGAGTACTTTCTGAGGCTGAAGGAGTCACAGAGAAATGAATTATTCTTCACTCCCCCCACCCAAATTTTTATTTGGCTGTACTCTTCTATCCAGGGTTTCCAGGATTTGTTCTGGTGAGTACTTAAGAGTGTTAGCTTATTATGGAATCCATTAGCACTCATTCTTGCTAATCTGTTTATATTTGCATAAGCACCTTAATGGTTTAAGGAAAAATCCATAGGCCAGAAATTCCAGAAATTTCTCAGTGCAAAGCCTTTTACCCAATTCATTGCTTTCTACTCATTATAAGTATGGACAAAACCCTAGGGCTTCTTTCTCAAAGGCAATTTTGTTAAGGTTTGCATTGAAACACTTGGTTCATGTTTCTGGAAAAAATTATCAGTCCTTTAAGCAGTGTTGACAAACTTGCAAGAGCAATACTACATCTGCTGTTATTACCAGTGTATAAACTACTAAACTACTGTTGTTGCATTGGGGAGTTTCCCAAAGAGAGATATCTTGAGTTAAGTCTTAATTTTTGCCGAGGAGTCAAAAAACAGAAGCAAATACTGCAAGGGAATTGCTTTGAAAATCCTAGCAACAATACTCTTTAATATGCTATTAGATGAGTAACCTGGAAGGTTGCTTTAAAACCAGTTTACAGGTAATCTTTCTCATTTTGCAGATCATCCCCAAATCCCCCAGCTAGTTAGAACTTAGGCTTTAAAAACCCCAGTTTGCTCTTCTTTGCACCTATCCTATGCCATCTCGCTTTGATTAGCAGATAACTCTGTGTATATGGCTTCACCTTTTGCTCATAAATCCTCTTCAGAGAGTATACTTTGGGGCATAAAGTCACTTGAGTATATTTGGAGACTAAAATTTTTCTGGGTTTACTCTTTATAGCATCTATAGCAGATAGAAGAAATAAAACAATGAAATCTAACAGAGAAGCAATAGGCTGAAGAAAAAAAAAGCTATTGTGTGTGTTTGTGTGTTTCTTTTGCATGCATGCTCTTGCTCGGTCATGTTGTGTCAGGTTCTTTGCCGCCCTTTGGATTGTGGCCTGCCAGGGTTCTCCATCCATGGGATTTTCCAGGCAAGAATACTGAGTGGATTGCCATTTCCTCCTCCAGGGGATCTTCCTGACCCAGGGATCAAACCCACATCTCCTGCATCTCCTGCATTGCAGGCGAATTCTTTACTGCTGAGTCATCCAGGAAGCCCCTATGTTTCTTTTAGTTCTCTCTGTGTGTAAAACAACAAAGATTTACTGTATAGTACGGGGAACTATATTCAACATCGTGTAATTAACTATAATGGAAAATAATTGGAAAAATTATATAGATATATACACATGTATGTATAAGTGATTCACTTTGTTGTATGCATCAAACCAACACAATATTGTAAATCAACTATTCTTCAGTTGGGGCTTTCCTGGTGGCTCAGGTGGTAAAGAGTGTGCCTGCAATGCTGGAGGGCCCGGTTCGATCACTGGGTTGGGAAGATCCCCTGAAGAAGGGAATGGCATCCCATTCCAGTGTTCTTGTCTGGAAAATCCCATCGACAGAGAAGCCTGGTGGGCTACAGTCCATGGGGTCACAAAGACTCAGACATGACTGAGTGACTATCACTTTCATTCTTCAATTAAAAAAAAATACTTAGGACCCTTTTCTTCTTTTTTGTGTTTAATGTGAATATAACTTGTATATATTTAAAGCATGTTTTATTCCTCAAGTTTTCTTTCCATTTTTTATTTATAGTAATTTTTGAAACTTAAAGCTGTATTTATATAGTATTCCTATAAATTTAATTTCCAGAGTTGGGAGGTTGTCATTTTATTTCCCATCTATTCTGCTGTCTCCTAATTTGAAAGTCAAGATATGAACTATTAAGCCTCATTTGGAGAAGCTAAATCTAACACATTCCTGCAAGTGCTATGAAGCATATGATTCTAAATTGACAATGAATTCTTTTAAGCTGTAGTGATTTGTTTTAAAAAGCAGTATGATGTAACATGCCATTGTTACTTAAACCAAAGGAAAAGTTGCAATTCTTCAGATGATCCTTGGGAAACAGCAGACACTGGTCAGAATGTCCTAATCAGGTCAGAATGGTCAGAATGTCCTAATTTTGAAATGGCAAAGCTAATCTGTTAATCATAATTATATAGACATTTTCTCAAATGTACAGTAACATTTAACAAAGACCTTTCATGTAGATACTGATCATCTGAAATTTACCTTTATAATTCTAAGATAATGATATTTTCCCTATAATAAAACTAAGATCCAGAAAAATCTCCAACTTGCTCAAAAGGAGGTCTCAGAGCTAGTAAGAATTAGAATGTAGATTTGAGTGCAGTTTTCTAATGTCAGGTCCAATCAATGCTTCTTTAGTATAATATGATCATCAACAAAAACTAAAGATGCATCATAGAGAAGAAAATTCAAAATGTTTTGATACATTTATAATATAGTGAGGGCTTTTCTGGTGATTCAGACTGTAAAGAATCTGCCTACAATGCAGGAGACCTGGGTTTGATCCCTGGATCGAGAAGATCCTCTGGAGAAGGGAATGGTTACCCACTTCAGTATTCTTGTCTGAAGAATCCCATGGACAGAGGAGCCTGGCGGGCTATAGTCCACAGGGTCACAAAGAGTCAGATACGATTAATACTTACCACTTAACTAACTTTAATAATATAGTGAAAGTTCAGTTAAGATTGAATCCTTAATGTCATTAGGATTTAGAGAAAAAAAAGAAATATGACGGTTATAAATGTCTTGCATAATCTCAAAAGACAACAACGTAAAAGCCTGGACAATACAGAATAGGATTCTCAAATTTCAGAATACATAAAAATCACCTGGCAGCTATATCTTGTATACTCTCAAAAGACAGTAAGTAAAAGCAAAAGTGATATAGGCATTGATTCTCAAACTTTACATAAGAATTGGAAATTTGGTATACATAAAAACTAGAAGAGATTCTGAATTTGTATTTCTAACAGTTTCCACGAAATATAAATTTTGATGTTTCATAGGACCATATTTTTAATATCTTTGACACAGACCTGAAATGTGCAATGTACAACACACACACACACAGACAGACACACAAATAAGGTGGATATTAATAGTAATGATAAACACTACACAGTCCCAGGTACTGTTCTAAGTGTTGACATATATTAATTCATTTAATCTGCACAATAATCCTTCAAGGTAGGCATACTTTTTAACCCACAATAAATGTCCTAAGGCACAAGGAAGTTAAGTAACCTGTCCATGGTCACATATCTACCAAATGGGCAAGCTGAGATTTAAGCCCTGGCAGTCTGGCTTAGAAATCTCTGCTGTTAACTTTTATGCCGTACATCTTTCCCAATAGCTGAAAACATATTTACCCCAAACTGCAATAAAGACATTATAATAAAAAATTAAGTGCCAGATAGGAATATGACAAGATTTACATATATTTTTTGAGCATTGAAAATGTTTCTGCAACCTTCTAAAATATATATGTATATGTCAGGGATTTGTGATTCTTAAACACTTGACTTCCTGGATGTACTGTGAAATTGCATGAAATAAAATGAGATTTTTTTTTTTTAACCAAATACCTTTTCATTGTAATGCAGATAAATCCCTGGGGAGGAGTGCAACTTTCTTAACTGAATAACCTATCATAGCCAGCAGTCTTGGGCATTGAATAGCTAATATTCATAGGGTGCTCTTGGTTAGGACATCTACTTGGAGTTGTATACAACCCCAGAAGCTCAGAGGATGGTTAGATAGTAGTTCCCAGTCTTTGTTATTTTCACTGAGTCCCAGGAAGTTCAAAGGAATTAGCAAGATCCTTCAGGAACTGTGAGTTTCTCAGAAACTTGAACAGACTCCAGATCTGAACTACCCACCTGCAAGGCCCGAGGACTGGGACCCTTCTCCAGAGGTTAAAACAGCTACAGAAAGCTGCTCTGTTACTAAACATAGCAGCGTTTCAGCCCCACTTGCCGCATGCTGGGGACTTGTACTTTAAGCTGGGAACATCATTTCTTCCCAGGCACTTCCCATTCCACAAATTACCTTTAGGGACTTTGGCAACAGTAGAATCAAATTCACTGTGAATTAAATTGCAGCTCTGATGTAAAACTCTGGAAGCAGTTGTATTTTTAATGTCTCTTTAATAAGTAAGCATTTTGGCTTTATTCAGGATATGTTCTGTTATGAATGTGAGCATTGCTTTTGTCACGAGAGGCAGCACTCCACTGTATTCTTCATGTTTTTTTAGGATTTCTGATCCATGGCTAAGTATTGTAAAGATAAGATGAGCCCCTAGAACCAGGGCTTACCTTTGGTCTTAGTTTAATTTAACACAGGCTTAACCTGATATTTCGGAGAAGGCAATGACGACCCACTCCAGTAGTCTTGCCTGGAAAATCCCATGGGTAGAGAAGCCTGATAGGCTGCAGACCATGGGGTCGCACAGAGTCGGACACGACTGAGCGACTTCACTTTCACTCTTCACTTTCATGCATTGGAGAAAGACATGGCACCCCACTCCAGTGTTCTTGCCTGGAGAATCCCAGGGACGGGGGAGCCTGGTGGGCTGCCGTCTGTGGGGTCGCACAGAGTCGGACACGACGGAAGCGACTCAGCAGCAGCAGCAGCAGCCTGATATTTTCTATCAGAGTTGAAAAAGCAAAATACAGAATCAGGCACTGCTGTTAGGTCTGTATTTTAGTCACTATGATTATTTTCAAATAATTTAAAAAGAAAGAAAAGGGGAAGAAGAGAGGGAAGAAGGGAGAGAGGAATGAAAGGAAGGACGGAAGGGAGGTCAGAAAGAAGAGAGAAAAGAAGGAATGAATGTTCAAGCTTACTTTTCAGGTTGTCTGGTACATTGTGATGCTCCTCTGACTCTTTTTTCTTTCAAGTATTTGTATTTCACCTGCTGTGACATAAGAGGCTAAAATATTATTCTGATATTATTTGTATAAGAGTGGCAGCAGAAGAAAATGTTTTTCAGATTTGACAAAAGCTATGCAAACCACTCCTGAAACCATGAACTGCCTTGGTCAGTAAAAATGAAGCCTGTTGGTGATCATTTGATTTTCAGGCATTTTTAAAGTTGGTATGATGATTTTTTTTCTTTATTATTTGAGGTAAAGAATTTGACTTTTATTGATAGAGCTGTCAAGGCCCAGGAAATGTTGATGAAGCCTCATTCCTTGACCAATTTAAGACAAGCTCTTGAACCTTTTCCTAGGCCCATCTGTGCACTTCCTTGTAAAATCCAGTTTTATGAGAACCCTGCTAAGTCAGTTTAACCAGAACCCGCTTAATATCTGATCAGCCTCAATATCTCATTCTTATCGGGTTTCTCATCCTCTAACATCCCCTAGGTGATGTCTGATCACCCTGGCCTGTCTTCAGCAAAGAATCCTGTTAGGTCAGTTTAGCCAGAATCCCTCTTGATCATGACGTTTCCTTTTGGTTATTTTCCACCTCTGACCCCCAGTCTGTTCCTTGGCTGTAAATTCCCACTTTCTTATGCTGTTTATGGAGTTGGGCCCAGTCTCTTTCCCCGACTGTAATAGCCCATTGCAGTGGTCCCTATACCTGTTGTGATGCTCCTGAATAAGGTCTGCCTTAACATCTTTAACAACAGAGAGAGTATCTTTATTCTCATAGGTAAAATTTTAACACTGGTAACCTGTGTATGGGCAGGACCTAGTTTTCAGAAGTATTTTGTTTGGCTTTTCTTGTGTTTTGAAAATGGAGTTATTTGCCAGTTCCTAAATTTAGGAGCTATCCTGCAAAAATCCAGATTTTAAAAAGATATATTATTTTTGGAAAAAACATCTAAAGAAATGACAATATGAGAAAGACAACCGGCTGAGTCAAGGTAGTGACTACTCTCTTTGGACTGGAAGACTTTCTGTCCTAGTATCTCCGTGGCTGGCTTTCTGGCTGTTGTGCTCTACCTGGCTGTGTAGACATTTGAATTTGCAATGCCTTCATTATGGTTTACTAATGACTTAGTATTTCATGGTGTGGCCACATGTCACTAAAAAGATACTTCCTCAGTCACTGTTCTAAACTATATGAAATTATAAGGATCTGGGAACTCATTAGAAAAGGGGAATTATTATGTATAATCTTAAAGGATGCAAAGGAATCTTCGCATCTGATGCGAAGAACTTACTCATTAGAAAAGACCTGGTGCTGGGAAAGATTGAAGGCAGGAGGAAAAGGGGATGACAGAGAATGAGATAGTTGGATGGCATCACCGACTCAATGGAGATGAGTTTGAGTAAACTCTGGGAGTTGGTAATGGACAGGGAAGCTGGCGTGCTGCAGTCCATGGGGTTTCAGAGAGTCGGACATGACTGAGCAACTGAACTGAACTGACTGAATCTTAAAGGAATATGGACTGGTATTATTCTGATTCTTATTGCACCAATTTCATAGAGATTTCACAAAGCTCAAGAAAGTAACTCAATGTAATTAAGTACTGAAAAATGAAAATAGTGACATTTTGGAAAATTAGCTTTTGATCAAAGAATGTTTACATTAACAGGATATTTCTTTCTTTTTTTTTTAGTAGAAAAAGAAATGAATATAATGTCTACTTCTTAAGTACCTGAAAACATAATTTGCTAACTTGAGGTTGCCTTTATTTTGGCTGAATTAAAAAGCAAGCAAACAAAAGTGAATTGAATGTCTGAGGGCAAGTATTTCTGCCTGAAAAGTATGACTTTACTCTGGAAACTTTGTTCTTCATTTATTGATGTGGAGTATCACATTGATTAATTTGTGAATATTGAAAAATCCTTGCTTCCCAGGGATATATCCCACTTGATTGGATTCAGATTGCTAGTATTTTGTTGAGGATTTTTGCATCTATATTCATCAGTGATATTTGGCTTATAATCTTTTTTTTTTTTTTTTTTTTTTGTAGTACCTTTGTCTGATTTTGGTATAAGGGTGATGGTGGCCTTGTAAAATGAGTTTGGGAGTTTTCCTTCCTCTGCAATTTATGGAACCTTTTCAGAAGGATGGGTGTTAGCCCTTCTCTAAATGTTTGATAGAATTCACCTGTGAAGCCGTCTGGGACTTTTGTTTGTTGGGAGTTTCAGTGCTTGTGATTGGTCTGTTAATGTTTTCTATTTCTTCCTAATTCAGTCTTGGGAGCTTGTAACTTTCTAAGAATTTGTCCATTTCTTTCAGGTTGTCCATTTTATTGGCATACGGTTGCTGGTGGAAATCTCTTATGATCTTTTGTATTTCTGTGGTGTCAGTTGTAAAATCTCCTTTTTCATGTCTAGTTTTATTCATTTTAGTCCTCTCTCTTTTTTTTCTTGATGAGTCTGGCTAAAGGTTTATCAATTTTGTTTATCTTTTCAAAGAACCGACTTTTAGTTTCATTGCTCTTTGCTACTGTCTTTCTGTTTCATTTATTTCTACTCTGATCTTAATGCTTTTTTTTTCTTTATGCTAACTTTAGGTTTTTTGTTTGTTTGTTTGTTTTTCTCTAGTTGCTTTAGGTGTAAGATTTGGTTGTTACCTGAGATTTTTCTTGTTTCCTGAGGTAAGATTGTATTGCTTTACTTTCCTCTTAGAACTGCTTTTGCTGCATTCCATAGGTTTTGGATCATTGTGCTTTCATTTTCATTTGTTTCCAGATACTTTGTTTCCTCTTTGATTTCTTCAGTGATTCATTAGCTGTTTGCTGCTGCTGCTGCTGTCGCTTCAGTCGTGTCTGACTCTGTGCGACCCCATAGACGGCAGCCTACCAGGCTCCTCCATCCCTGGGATACTCCAGGCAAGAACACTGGAGTGGGTTGCCATTTCCTTCTCCAATGCATAAAAGTGAAAAGTGAAAGTGAAGTCACTCAGTCTTGTCCGACTCTTAGCAACCCCATGGACTGCAGCCTACCAGGCTCCTCCGTCCATGGGATTTTCCAGGCAAGAGTACTGGTTGTTTAGTAATGTCTTATTTAGCCTTCACCTATTTGTGGTTTTTTTTCCAATAGTGTTTTTTCTTGTAGTTTATTTCTAATCTCATAGCACATGGTCAGAAAAGATGCCTGATACAATTTTAATTTGCTTAAATTTACCAAGGCTTGCTTTGTGGCCCAGCACATGGTTGATCCTGGAGAATGTTCCATGTGCACTTGGAAAAATGTGCATTCTGTTATTTTTCAATAGAATGGTCTATAAAACTCAGTTAAGTCCATCTGGTCTAATGTAACATTTAAGGCCTTTGTTTCCTTATTGAGTTTTTGTTTGGATGATCTGTCCATTGACAAAAGTGGAGTGTTAAAGTCACCCACTATTATTGTGCTAATTTCTCCTTTTGTGGCTGTTAGCATTTGCCTTATATATTGAGGTGCTACTATGTTGTATGTATATTTGAAAGTGAAAGTGAAAGTGAAGTTGCTCAGTCGTGTCCGACTCTTTGCAACCCTGTGGACTGTAGCCCACCAGGCTGCTCCGTCCATGGGATTCTCCAGGCAAGAGTACTGGAGTGGGTTGCATTTCCTTCTCCAGGGGATCTTCCCAACCCAGGGATCGAACCCAGGGCAGATGCTTTAACCTCTGAGCCACCAGGGAAGCCCCTTACAACTATTATATCTTCTTTTTAGATTGATCTCTTGATCATTGTATAGTGTCCTTCTTTGTCTCTTATAACAGTCTTTATTTTAAAGACTATTTGTCTGATATGAGCATTGCTACTTTAGCTTTCTTTTGATTTCCCTTTGCACGGAATACCTTCTTCCATAACGTCTTCACTTCTTTCAGTGAGGAACTTACAATAGCAACTTCTGTCCTTTGAAAACTGTGTTAGATTACCTTGCTCAAAGGCTCTTAACTATTTGCTTGGTTTGATTTTAAGTGTGTCTTATTGCAATACCTGAAAAATGTTTGCCTTTAGAGGATAAGATTGAAATAATTTGTTTACCTTGAACTTTATGAAGGAAAGGTGAATACAAAATACATTAGTTACATCGAAAGGATTAAGTTATAAATTGAAGTCTTAAAGAAGTTTGAAGTAAACTTTTGACTTATTTTGGAGTTCATAGGAAAGTTAAGCAATCATTCAGTTTTTTAAAAAATCATGAAAAAATATCGTATATGTCTGAATATAAGGTGCTCCCAAGATATGGATGTCTATGTGCTTTACCGGTTAGAAGTTTTAAATATACAAAGCCTTTAGACATGTAATAAAATGATCAGATATTACTTCCTTGTATGTATTTAAAAACCACGTTATATAAAATATTAATTTAGAAATATTACTTTCTTGATTGATTTTTTTCAAATACTTTACATATGATTTGATTCTAGTGACTTTGTCATCTCTAAATTCCCTGTTTTGAGTCATCTCACCCAGTTTTCCAGAACACATCACTTTCGCCTAAATATTTTGATTCAGTACTTTTTCTTTTGAACTTTATTTTGTATTAGGGTATAGTGAGTTAGCAATGTTGTGATAGTTTCAGGCCAACAGTGAAGGAACTCTGCCATACATATTCATGTATCCATTTTCCCCCAAGCCCCTCTCCCAGCCAGGCTATCACATAACATTGAGCAGAGTGCTATGCAATAGGTCCTTGCTGGTTATCCATTTTAAATATAGCAGTGTATACACGATCATCCCAGACTCCCTAACTGTCCCTTTCCCCTGGCAGCTATAAGTTCATTATCTTAGTATGTGAGACTCAGTACTTTTTTGATCAGTTATGACTCTATCACTGTAAGCCATGTGCCAATTTACAAGCACTGTTTGCATACTGAAAGGTGCAGTTATTTAAAAAATTTGTCTTACAGGTGAATACTTTTCTGCTGTCTAACATGTAATCATTCAAAGTAGTTTTATTTAAAGTTATATCAGACTTTTGCATAATCATGTACATTTCCAATTGAAAGAAAAAGTTACTAAGTCCATGTAGAATTTTTGCTTTATCAGATTTTTGGGGAATTCCCTGGCAGCCCCGTGGTTGGTATTACATGCTCTCACTGCCAGGGCCTGGGTTCAGGCCTGGGGAAATATTCATAGAATAGCACAAGCAGAGTGTCAAAATAAAAACAACAACATAACAGTTTTTGTTAGATTATATCCACAAGCATTTAAGGCTGGCAAAGTCAGAGGTTGGTTCAGCCTAATGTGTTTTCCCCAAACAAACCTTAGCTTTACATAATAATATAATACAGAGATTTAGATAGGGATTTGATTTGATATGATGTGACTTTTTTTTTTTTTTAACATGAGTTTTTCTTGAGAAATATTCCTGAGGGAAGAAAAGACTGCCTCATGTTTGAACATATATGATACTTTCCTTTTTCTCCCTTTTAAAGTTATTCCTTAAATCTTTACTAAAGTACAATAAAACATATAAGGAAAATAACCTGGAGAAAGGGAGAATTTTATTTAATCGTAAATCAGTTCACTTCAGTTCAGTCACTTAGTCACGCTTCCCTGTCCATCATCGACTCCCGGAGCTTACTCAGATTCATGTCCATTGAGTCGGTGATGCCATCCAACCATCTCATCCTCTGTCATCCCCTTCTCCTCCTGCCTTCAATCTTTCCCAGCATCAGGGTCTTTTCCAGTGAGTCAGTTCTTTGCATCAGGTGATCAAAGTATTGGAGTTTCAGCTTCAACATCAGTCCTTTCAATGAGTAGTCAGGATTGATTTCCTTTAGAATTGACTGATTGGATCTCCTTGCAGTCCAAGGGACTCTCAAGAGTCTTCTCTAACACCACAGTTCAAAAGCATCAATTCTTCAGCGCTCAGCTTTCTTTATAGTCCAACTCTCACATCCATATATGACTATTGGAAAAACCATAGCTTTGACTAGACAGGCCTTTGTTGGCAAAGTAATATCTCTGCTTTTTAACATGCCATCTAGGTTGGTCATAGCTTTTTTTCCAAGGAGCAAGTGTCCTTTAATTTCATGGCTTTAGTTACCATCTGCAGTGATTTTGGAGCCCAAGAAAATAAAGTCTCTCACTGTTCCCATTGTTTCCCCATCTATTTGCCATGAAGTGATGGGACCGGATGCCATGATCTTACTTTTTCACTACTCTTTCACTTTCATCAAGAGGCTCTTTAGTTTCTTCGCTGTCTACCATAAGGGTGGTGTCATCTGCATATCTCAGATTATTGATATTTCTCCTGGCAATGTTGAAAGCAGATTAAAGGCTAACAGAGTTTTGCCAAGAGAATGCATTGGTCCTAGCAAACAAATGGCAAATCAAGGTGATATTATTAATTTTGTGAGACGTTTTCTTATTCTAGTGCATATCACAATCATTAAAATATCCATGTCTTAAAGATACATTCCTATAGAAAAGATAGCAAGTGAGGAGTTGAAAGGATATACTATGAGATGGGCATTTTATATAAATGTCTCCATAGTATTTATGTGAGATTTTTATTCGGTTCAGTTCAGTCGCTCAGTCGTGTCCAACTCTTTGCGACACCATGAATTGCAGCACACTAGGCTTTCCTGTCCATCACCATCTCCTGGAGTTCACTCAAACTCATGTCCATCAAGTCGGTGGTGCCATCCAGCCATCTCATCTTCTGTCGTCCCCTTCTCCTCCTGCCCCCAATCCCTCCCAGCATCAGGGTCTTTTCCAGTGAGTCAACTCTTCGCATGAGGTGGCTGAAGAATTGGAGTTTCAGCTTCAGCATCAGACCTTCCAATGAACACCCAGGACTGATCTCATTTAGGATGGACTGGTTGGATCTCCTTGCAGTCCAAGGGACTCTCAAGAGTCTTCTCCAACACCACAGCTCAAAAGCATCAATTCTTTGGCATTCAGTTTTCTTCACAGTCGAGCTCTCACATCCATACATAACCACTGGAAAAACCATAGCTTTGACTAGACGGACTTTTGTTGGCAAAGTAATGTCTCTGCTTTTGAATATGCTATCTAGGTTGGTCATAACTTTTCTTCCAAGGAGTAAGCGTCTTTTAATTTCATGGCTGCAATCACCATCTGCAGTGATTTTGGAGCCCCCCCAAAATAAAGTCTGCCACTGTTTCCACTGTTTCCCCATTTATTTCCCATGAAGTGATGGGACCAGATGCTATGATCTTCGTTTTCTGAATGCTGAGCTTTAAGCCAACTTTTTCACTCTCCTCTTTCACTTTCATCAAGAGGCTTTTTAGTTCCTTTTTACTTTCTGCCATAAGGGTGGTGTCATCTGCATATCTGAGGTTATTGATATTTCTCACAGCAATCGATTCCAGCTTGTGCTTCTTTCAGCCCAGCGTTTTTCATGATGTACTCTGCATATAAGTTAAATAAGCAGGGTGACAATAGACAGCCTTGACGTACTCCTTTTCCTATTTGGAACCAGTCTGTTGTTCCATGTTCAGTTCTAACTGTTGCTTCCTCACCTGCATATAGGTTTCTCAAGAGGCAAGTTAGGTGGTCTGGTATTCCCATCTCTTTCAGAATTTTCCACAATTTATTGTGATCCACACAGTCAAAGGCTTTAGCATAGTCAGTAAAGCAGAAATAAATGTTTTTCTGGAACTCTCTTGCTTTTTTGATGATCCAGTGGATGTTGGCAGTTTGATCTCTGGTTCCTCTGCCTTTTCTAAAACCAGCTTGAACCTCTGGAAGTTCACGGTTCACGTATTGCTGAAGCCTGGCTTGGAGAATTTTGAGCATTACTTTACCAGGATGTGAGATGAGTGCAATTGTGTGGTAGTTTGAGCACTCTTTGGCATTGCCTTTCTTTGGGATTGGAATGAAAACTGACCTTTTCCAGTCCTGTGGCCACTGCTGAGTTTTCCAAATGTGCTGGCATATTGAGTGCAGCACTTTCACAGCATCATCTTTCAGGATTTGAAATAGCTCAGCTGGAATTCCAGTTGAGATTTTTATTAGGAAATAGCAATTAATTTGGCAGAAGATGTTGTTGTTGTCATTTCCTGATACCCATGAACTATACCATTAACCACAAACTACAGAAGATGAAAACAGCTTTTTTTTTTTTTTACCCACAGTGGATGATGAAGAGGTGATAGAGCTTGGAAACCTAAAAAGATTTAGAAGTTGTAGTAACCATTTCTGTCTTGGCTATTTAATAAAATGCCTACTTTTAGAAATTAAAAAAAGGCAAATATTTTTACTTTCTTGTCATAACCTATGGAAAAATCTATTATTGAAACATTTTTTCAGGAAAAGATGACTCACTTTTACTCTGGGTCTTCCAGCTTTGTATGAAAAAAATCTTTTTCATTAATATACCAAAAATATAATTTAAAAGTACATGCAACAAATTATACTAATGATGATAATGACAAATTATCATTTTTATCTCTTAACAGTGGAAAGAGTGGAACGAGAAAACCTTTCAGACTATTGTGTTCTGGGCCAGCGTCCAATGCATTTACCAAATATGAACCAGCTGGCCTCCCTGGGGAAAACCAACGAACAGTCTCCTCATAGCCAAATCCACCACAGTACTCCAATCCGAAACCAAGTGCCCGCATTACAGCCCATCATGAGCCCTGGTCTTCTTTCTCCCCAGCTCAGTCCACAACTTGTCAGGCAACAAATTGCCATGGCCCATCTGATCAACCAACAGATTGCCGTTAGCCGGCTTCTGGCTCACCAGCATCCTCAAGCCATCAACCAGCAGTTCTTGAACCACCCACCCATTCCCAGAGCAGTTAAGCCGGAGCCAACCAACTCCTCTGTGGAAGTATCTCCAGATATCTACCAGCAAGTCAGAGATGAGTTGAAGAGAGCCAGTGTGTCCCAAGCTGTCTTTGCAAGAGTGGCATTCAATCGCACACAGGTATTAAACATCATAAGGTTTTAAACATCATAATGTTTATATCATGTTAATGATATATCATGTATCATGTTTAATACTGTGGACATATTGTGACAAATATTTTTTATCTCTTTAAAATTTTTCTGTGGATCTCAGAGCACATAGAATCAGATTAACTAATAATCTTTAGTTCATGAAATACTATCACCATTGATTTATGCTTGGCTATGATTAATTAATTTCAGTAATGTAACGAATGTTGTGAACTCACTACCCAACTCAGCACCTGAAATGTTACTAGTGACGTGGGTCTCTTTATGTACTTCTCCTTCCTCCTCTTTTCCATTTACTTTCCCCAGATGTAACCCTGATCTTGAATTTTGTGATCACCATTCCTTGTTTTTATTTTTTAAAAAACTAGTTCTAAAACTTACCTTATCTTTGAACTTTACAAAAAATATTATTATATGTTATCATTTTTATAAATTTTAATAAACCCTTCAAAATGTATAAGTTAGATTTAAGATATTAGTAAAGTAGTATTGATAAAGGAGTTCCCAGGTGGTGCTAGCGGTAAATAACCCACCTGCCAGTGCAGGGGCGTAAGAGACACAGGTCGATTTCTGGGTTGGGAAGATTACCTGGAGGAGGGCTTGGCAGCCCACTCCAGTATTCTTGCCCAGAGAATCCCCGTGGACAGAGGAGCCTGGAGGTCTACAGTCCATAGGGTTACACAGAGTTGGACATGACTGAACTGACTTAGCACAAAGTAGTAATGGATAGCTGACTCGTATTTTTAGTGTTTTGAGAGAATTATATGCCAATATAATATTAAGTGATAGACAGTGAACACCTTAGCTATGTCTTATTTTATTGAAGGCTGCTTATAATCAAGAAGTTCTTTCCCACCAGTATTAAATGTGAGTGTGCATTAGAATCACTTGGAAGACTGTTAAAACATAGATTGCTGGCCCACTTCCTAGAGTTTCTGATTCACAGGTCTAGGGTGGGACCCAGAAATTTGCATGTCTAACAAGATCCCAGCTGGTCCTGATGCTGGTCTTAGGTCACATTTTGAGAACTGCCAATCTAGCTCTTATGCCATCGTTCCTTTGGTGTCTGTAGGAATTTGGTTCCAGGACTCTCACAAATACCAAAACCCATAGATGCTCAAGTCCCTTATGTAAAATGGTGCAGTACAGTTGGTCTGCCCTATCTGTGGATTTTGCATGCACAGACACAGAGGGCCAATTGTATGAGTACCCAAAAAGTAAAAGTGCCTAATCTTAAGCAGCTAACAATCTGGTAGTGAAAAGTAGAATGTACTCAGATAACTAAAATAAAATGTGAAGTCAGGAGAATAATTTAAGGTAATGTGAGCAGTGACTGCAGTGGGTGTTTGTGAGGAGTTGGGGTTAGGCATACTTACAGTAGAGTAAATAAGTGAGTAAGCAAGTGAGTCTTAAGAGGACAGTGGGTTTAAGTTAGCCACCCTACTAAATGTAAGGCAGGAAACCAAGCTCTCTGCAGATGCAAAGATAAAAAAATTGTGAGTGAACACATATGTGAACAACTGACTTGAGTATGAAAGTTTCTGAATAGTTAGACCTTGAAGGATGAATAAAATTTAATGGGCAAACATGGAGAAGAAGGGTATTTTAGGTTAAAACACACACACACACAAGAAAAGGGTTGAGTCAGAAAAAGTCAGGACCAGCGGATAGTTGATAGCAAAGCTAGATAATGTAACTTAAAGGTAGAAGAACAGATCCGCAAAGACCTTAGGTTCATGCTAAGAACTTTGAACTGTGTTTAATGAGCAGTGGAAACCATTGAAGGATTTATGTAGGGATATTCTTTCATCAAATGATCAGAATTGGATCTTAGGAATACTTTTTTCCCTTTAATGATATCGAGAGTGTAGGAATTTTACTTAGGAGGCTGCCTTACGTGTGCAGCTGAAATGCATAGAAGTTTTGAACAAGACTGGTGGCAATGGAGTAGAGGGTACTATCAAAAAGCATTGTGAGAGTAAAGTTGACAGAAATTGCAACTACCTGGAGTAGAGATAATGCTAGGGTTTGAGCCTCATGACTACCAATGAAGCGTAATTATTTAGAGAATCAAGGAGGGCATTGAAAGAGATGGTTGGAATAAGGTTAAAGTGATTATTTTGGGCTGTTTTGACTTTGGGCTATTTGACTTTGAAGTGCTAGTAGACTCCTTAAGTGAAGATGTGTAGCAGTCATTGAAAATAAGAGTTTAGTGCTAAGAATAGTTGTTAGGGTTAGAGAAAGAGATAAGAAATTTATTCACAAAACCTGGAATTTAAAAAGACAGCAGAGGGAGGGGAGAAGCCACCAGCACTACTAACACCAAGGAAAAGAGACCATGAAATGCCAGGAGAGGTGGGGGCAGGTGAAGGTAGAAGGAAAGGGTGATGCTGATAAAGTATAGAGGATTTGGGCTGAGAGTCTCCAGAGGAGACTCTTCCATGTGGGGAAAACTAAGAAGTCTAGGGAGGGGAAGTTTGAAACCATGCCATGAGATTTGGTGTTTGGTTGGGAGAAATCCTTGGCAAGCTTTAGAGTATAATTTCATTAGAGTGGTAAGGGCAGGAGCCAGAATTTAGGAGTTAAGGAGTGATTAACTGTCAAGGATACAGAAGCAGTGGCTGTAAATTACTCTTTCCAAAATTTGGTGTTGAAAGGGAGACCAGAAATGGGTTGACAGTTCTGAAAGTGAGAGGGAGTCAGTTTGAGACAGAAGAATTAGCTTGGGCCTCAGCTGAAGTCAAACAGCATGAACGAGTGATGGAACCAACCACTGTGGTTTGGTAAGTCTTCAGCCACCGTGAAACTGCAGGAGTAGGATCAGGGAAGAAAGGCAGTGGTCTTGCTTGAGATTTGGTGCTGACAGATTAGGTATGGCAGGAGACCAAGAGGGGTGAAATCTCTTGCTCCCTTGACTCTTAGCTAACGTATACATTCTGTTATTGACAGAGCCTGTTGCATCATTTGAAAATGAGTTCAGAGGTTCACAGAGGGCTACACGTGTTCCAGACATCACTAAGCCACTATTCTCTTGTGGCTTAAAGTACTAGGGTAGTGTGTGTGTGTCCACAGTTATCTGGATTGAGCCCATAGGAGTGCTTATCTTCTTGAGCAAGTCTGTTTCATACTATTATAAAACACAAAGTAGAAGGAAGTGTCTTTCAGTCTATATTTCTCTGTGTGTGTGCGCGCGCTCTTTCATCTATCATTCATGTGCATGAATAAGCATTTCAAGGCTAGTCAACATTTTATTGTTGGTTATTTATATAGCTCCTTTGGATAAGGATAAGGTTGAGAGCATGGTTGTATTGCTTTGGATTTTAGAATCAATGTATGCATTATACAGTTTATCTAAATAGCATTAAGCATGAGAGAAGACTCCCAATGAGGCTAGACCAAGGCAGGCCATGTTGGTATGAAGAAATGCTCTGCCAAAGCCCTGGGCCCTGGAGGCCTGTCTTCTGCACAGTCCTTTTTGTCTGTTTTTTGGAATTAATGATTTTTCTTTGGCATTGCCATCTTTCAAGTGCCAAGTTATAAAAGGTCTAATTGAAGCACAGAACACATTTTATTATTTTCCTCCTGCCATTAAATTTGTAAGATGGCTACACTCAGAAAGAAACATTCACTTTCAATCAACATGAGCTTGAGTTCATGGGGCCTTGAGGATATCAAGTGGAAACTGCATAGGAATGTATGAGTATTTCATTTTAAATTTCTGCTTTTAATTTGGGAAAGCTTTTCATCCCTCTGGGATCATAACCTGTTGTGTATAAAGCCCAACCTAATCAAGGTAGATGGTATTGACAGAATGACATAGTTTGAACCTAAGCTGGAGGTCAACAGGCAGATTGTTTCTGCTGTATATGCTGCAGTCACTACAGCAAAGGTTGGACAGCTGGGTTTCACCGGCAACATTGTTAAATGGAAGATATGGTCTACTATGCCCCATGAAACCAGCCATGGATTTTTCAAATGATAGGCTGTCTTGAGTGGAATCAGAAATATGTGAGTGATAAAATAACTTGTTAACAAATAAAAATTAACTTTGTAGATAATAACATAAATGAGTTGTTAATCTGTGGACAGTAACGAATCTCAACATTTTTTTTTCCTCAAAGCAAACAGAATCAGAACCATTTATTTTTGATGGACACCTAAGACGAGTTTTAGTCTTGTACTCAGTTGTTTTACTGATATGTAGTATATGCTTGGGCTTTTTCAATGGCTTGGTGGGTGAAAAATCCACTTGCAGTGCAGGAGATGCAGGAGACGTGGGTCTGATCCCTGGAGCATATTCTCAGTTTACTGAGTATTTTTTATAAATAGTTCATGATATCTATTATTCACTTATTATCAAATTCAGTAAAAAGCACTTTGATTTGTCACACTATAGTTTGTGTTCCTGGATTTGTTCTTGATGATTGGACCAAGAATAAATCTAGTAATTAATTTCTCTGTTTTGTATGTGTGTATATGTACATGTAGAACAAAAATCACATGCACAACGTTCACAAATGAATTTAGAATTGTTAAAAAAAAAAGGCTAGTTTTTCATGTTGAAGACTTCCAGATGAAAAACTGAAATTCATAATAAATAGCATTTGAAAAAGCAGTTCTTCAAGGAAAAACTGAATTACTCTGTATGTCTGATCCGTTGTCACTATATCATTTGTTGATGTAAAATAACAAAATTAAGGGGAAAGGAACTGTATTTCCAAGAACTTGCTTTTTAATACATTTTAATTCTTATCAGCATGTCTTTTAAAAACAGAAAATGCATTTGTTTGAGAAAATGATTTCCTACCCATACTTCTTGACAAGGTCCTGACTTCTGCCAGAGTCAGAGATCGACAACCTTTTGCCATTCTGATTTTATTTAATATTATTTCTTACACTTCTCTGTTAGTTTGTTAATACTGTCTAAGCTAAGAACATAAATTAAGTCATGTGTTCCAGGCAAGGGAAGCAGCACATTTGAGATCATGCAGTGCCAGGATATTGAATCTTCAGCCTGAGCATGAGACTAATATAACTCCAGATACAGGGCGTGGCAGTGTGTTGCATAGTGTCTGTGCCATAAGCATGATTTGTTGTTGTTGTTCAGCTGCTGAGTTTTGTCTGACTCTTTGCTACCCCCCGGACTGTAGCCCACCAGTCTTCTCTGTCCATGAGATTTCCCAGGCTATAATACTGGAGTGGGTTGCCATTAACTCCTTCAGGGGATCTTCCCCATCCAGGGATCAAACCCACATCTCCAGCATTGCAGGCAGATTCTTTACTACTGAGCCACCAGAGAAGCTCCATCTTACATGGTAGAAGCCTATTTTTGCCATTCTGACCTTATATAAAATATACTCTGAGCACATCACTTTCTCCTTTGCTAGTCTTCTGAAAGGAAAGGTTAGCCCTACTTCTGGAGACTTTTATGACAAATGGGAGCCTATGAGAATAGTAGGAGAAAAGTGATATTTTCTGACCTGGTCATTAATATTCCGGCAATCCTATGACACATTACTAAGCATTTCTGTTACCTGTGGTCACAGAGTGCTATGATACACCAGAGGAGGCTGAGGCAGATCACAGGCCTGCTCTGGTTTCCATCCTTCACTCCTCCAGCACCACCTCCCACCCTCCTGCCTCATGATTTACTTCTAAGTCATGGTGTCTGCTGGTTGGCTCTTCATTCAAAGGACTTTCCTCAGACTACTGGATTTTCCTTTGCTCACACTGACAGAGAGCTGGAAGCACTTAATAGATATCTGATAGGCACAGGAGGATGAAAGCCCAGCTCCTTGCCTCTTGTTGCAGGGACAGTGCTGACCTGTGACTTTCACTCCAGAGCTGTCTGCAGACTGGGCTGAGGCTGAGGCTTTGCTTGCATTTCCTCCCTTCTCTGTCCTGCTTCTCCCACTCCCTCACAAGTTTCCCTCGGAAGCACTTCCTAAATAAATCACTTGTGTAAGAATCTTTATCTCAGGATGTGCTTTTTATCTCGGATTACAGATCAAGGTCATTGCTAGTCTAATTGACGTTTGGTTATGCCATAGGATAGTAGTTTGAATAAAATATATCTTCACTTTTATACCTACTACCTTTAGAAATCGAAGGCAAGATGTTATTATGGAAATAGTATGGAGGTTTTTATGGTACTTTGGTACTATGGTACACTTTGTTCATTATCAGTGTTGTTTATAAATCATGAGCAAGATGTTATTAGGGCAATAGTATAGAATTATATAGATTCTTTTTTTTACTGTACTACTTTCTCTTGAAAACATTATAATTATTGTGATTTTTAACTGAGTCCTCTGAATTCAATGGGCTGGTATGGCTATTAGCCAGATTTTCTTATGGATGTTGAATGTGGAGGGATTGGTTAGAGGGAAGGGAGAGAAAGAGAAGGAATGAGACAGAAACAGACACTGGATATGAGGCCCTATGAGGTCATTCAGACTTGACATAAAGCCATCCTTACTGAGTCTCAAAGGTGCCTTATGTGATTTACATGAGTTTCAGAGTAGCTTTGCTTCTCTGTCCTGCCCTATCTCCAGTGCTCTGTCAATGATGCAAATGGGTTCTGTTAGACTGATAATTTTGAGAAGTAAGAGGACCTCTGTAGGGTTTTATTTTTTTGCATATTCATTTTCCCTTGCTTCTATCCCAAATTTATTTTAGTGTTGGCACACTTAGCAGCGCTATGGACATGAAATAAGTTGCCTGGCTATTTACTGTGTTTACCTCTTTGCATTTTGACAATTTGGTTATGAATCCTAACCTATAGCATTCTTTTATCCCTTGTCACTTTATGGACTTAAGAAAATCAGTAAGAGGCTTTTGAAGATATGAAAAGGTTTGTGACTATTTTACAAGACTTACTGTTACCCAGGAATGGTTGTGGGATGTCCACTGACCTATAATAAGAATGGTTTCATGAAATATGTACAATGAATCTTCCTTAATAGATAAACTATTCTCTAATTTATTTAAAAGCCAATGACCTACATATTCATGTGTTCAGAAATTCCCCATTTACTAGCATTATTTCTCCTTTGAGACCTTCCATTTGAGCAAATCTGTTAAATGAAGTAGAGAGGAAGCTTTGATCCAAACTAGGCTAAATCCATTGGAACAAATGCCCTGCCACACGTGAATGGGAGCATTAGAATGCCAGCAAAGGGAAGTAAAGGGTTATTCTCTGTCCCTCTCTGCACCTCTGTCCCCTTACCTCGAAGGTGGGGTTCAGGAAACAGCCATACACATGGAATTGGCAATAAAAAGTTTGTATCATTTGAACGAGACTCTTGCCACATTCAGTTTTGACGAAGTGTGGTTATCTTTCTTTTATCTCTAGCAGATTATATACCATAACTGGGAAAGTTCAGACTCATTTTGTGTCTAGGTAGCTTTTCTGAGTCAGTTCTTAGAAACATGTTTTCATTAGAAGTCTATATGTATTTTGCAAAATGTGTTAATCTTCTGTAAAAGAAATGCTTCTAATTTGGTATCTTTAGTTTGTGAAAAAGTCACAGAGTTACACAATTTGCAACATTTTATCAGAGGGTTTTTTTTTGAGAAAGCTGTTCATCTTTTATCTGATATAGAAGAGAATTTTTAAAATCCTTTGTGAACTCATTTGGTTGATCGATCCTTAATTTGCGTACTTTTAATTTTTTTATGAGACTTTGCAAAAAAAATCTGTTGTTTATTTATTAAAGCCATATCATTTGAAGAAACTTAAGTTCAGGGTCATAAATACAATTTATGAAGTCACTCAGCAACCAGAGAATGTTTTCAACAGATTGGAAAATTAAATTGAGTGATGTATCAGAAAAATTGGCAGTAAGGTCAACAGCTAGAAATGTAAAAGTCTTTGTGTGAAATGACATGGACTTTGCTTTTATGCTTTTTGGCACTGTGTTTATAGTATATTCCCACCCACATTATTAAGGTTAAAAATTGAAGTGGCACAATTAGGAAGAGATGTGTAGCAACAAAATGAAAATTCTAACAACCAAAATATTTGGAAGTCTGAGCTTTAGTATGTTATCTGTTGGTTTTTTCTGAGGGTGGGGAGAAATTTCTATAACTTCTTGTTTGATTTATACTTATTGTTAGCCCAAGGTAGGCATGATTTAGTTACACGTACCATTTGTACATGTAGAAAACTTGACCTCCAAGATATTTAAAACTCTTTCTCAGCATTCAGTAAGATATAGGCACTCAGCAATATAGCAATAGAATACAGTGTAAATCCAGGGGTCTTGACTCCATGGTCCAGTGAGCTGTTTATAAAATGACTAGGGAACCTGTGAGAAAAAGGAAGTCCAGCCACTGAAAGATGGGCTGTAAATATGAAATGCCACAGATCAGGCATGAACATGTTATTGAGTTTTGAAGCAAATAATATGCCCTCTTTTGATTTCAATGTTAAATTAATAAAGTAGGGAAAGAGGGTCCTGCAAGCTTCATAAAATAGGTACTTTCATTTCAGAATCACTGGCTTGAATTCATAGATTTAAAGATTATAATAATATTAATATCTCCAAAGACAGCAATGTCTCAAAGTTATTCAATGACTTAAGGACGGCCCTCAAGATAGTGGTCTCAGTTTAGTCCCTCCTTACATATAAAGACTATCGTTAATTAGCACCTTTTAGGCAATTTTGGGCAAAAAGCATGGGGGAGAAGCTGGGTCTGTTTGTGCTCTGGGTAAAGAGAAGTTTGACTCAGTATACCAGCATATTCCCACTCCTAAAGCTAATTGAAACAGAACATTTCATGTAAAAGAAAATATAAAGGCTCTTTTGTCCCCCTCCTTCACAAAACTTGTACCAAAGAATCAGAGGATACAGATATGGTAGTACAGTGTTCTATTCCTTTCATCCCTGATCAGTGTGAAAAATCCTCAAAAAATAGTTACTGAACGGTTACAAAGTGAAAGAAAGTGAAAATCGCTCAATTGTGTCCAACTCTCTGTGACCCCAATTCTGCAGGGCAGAATACTGGAGTGGGTATCTGTTCCCTTCTCCAGGGGATCTTCCAAACCCAGGGATTGAACCCAGATCTCCCGCATTGCAGGCAGACTCTTTACCATCTGAGTTACAGAAAATTCAAGGGGAATTCCCTGACAGTCCAGTGGTTAGGACTGCATGCTCATTGCCAAGGGCAAGGGTTCAATTCCTGGTTAGGGAACTAAGAGTCCATAAACTATGGGTGTGGCCTAAATAAATAAAATTCAGGGCTTTTTATTTTTACTAAAAAAAAAAAATACAAAACCTGCCTTTCGATGATGGTTTTATAATGTCACTATTCTCTAACAGGGAGGGATTGACTCATTTTTTTTTTTTTTAATTATTTATTTATTTATTTATTTTTTAATTTTAAAATCTTTAATTCTTACATGTGTTGGATTGACTCATTTTGCACAGATGTGGAGTCTCTAACCTGAAATAAGATATTTCACTTCTAGTGAGTGTGTCTCGGTAGAGACTGGCACTTTTAGTGGGAAAGCCTAGTTTTATTAGTTAACTAGTTTCTCCAAATCCTGGATGGTGTTTAAAGTAGGATTTTTATAGAAGAAATACAAGGCAACACTAGCTTTAGTTTCCATTATTTATATGCTTTTCACCTTTGCTTATTCAAAGTAATTAAAAAAAATACATGGAGTGTTCCTTTCATGGCCATTGATGGAAATGATGACCATTTGGCCTGGGGTTAAGTGCATGTTTGTTCAACTAAAGTAAATTCAGTTTGAAGGCCAAAAATTATGTGAGAAAAATACAACTAAATCAATTTGAAGTCAATTGGAAATTGACAAGGTAGTTTAAATTCTATCTGCAAGTTTTGTGCCTAAAATTATTCCTGTAGACAGCAGTATTTACTTGCAAACTTCTCTGATCACCACACTCAGTAAGAAATAATTTTTACATTATGAGCTAGTATGTCTAAGTCGCACACACTTAGACATTAATGCATACATGTATGTGTGCCTAAGTTCCACCTTATTTCCAACTATATCTGTATATTTCTTCATGAAAGAAAAAGAAAAAAACCTTCATGAAACAATAGAGTATGAAGCACTATTTAACTACATTTTGTTATAAATAAACTACCTATAATGTGCTAAATTAATTTTATCAGCCACTAATACTTATGAACATGTTTCAACAATGATGCAGATTAAAGCTGATTTTAAAAGTTACTTGGGGAAAGAAAGTGGTTTTACTTTTTTGAAGTATGAATAAATATTAGTTCAGTGCTGTCCTGAAATGTCCTTGTGGTCATTTTGCTTTATATAATTTATTAAATTTTTCTTCACACTCTCCTCTATCCCAAATAATTTAAATTATTCTACTTCTATAATTTTCTTTATTTATTTTAATTGTCTTTATAGGAAGACATCTATAAGTGGAGGGCTTTGAATATGTGAAGTTGCAAGTTGAAAATAAGAAATGTACTTTGAAAAAAAAAAGAAATGTACTTTGATATTAGTTCTGTATTTATCCATTCATTTAACAAGGATTTATTAAGCATTCAGAGACTACGCTAGGGTTATAATGAGGACTAACATTTATTGAACATTTAACACATATTCAGTACAGTTATAAGCTCTCTAGAGAACCCTATGAGGGAAGTGCAATTATTATCTCAATTTTGCTGATGAGGAAACTGTGCCATAGGGAGATTAATTAATCTTTGTCCACTTGAAACCCAGTTTTGAACTCAGAAATTTTGACTTCAGAACTCATCCTCATAATCACTTTATTCTCAATCATTTGTTACCATTGACCAGATGATGAAAGACACAAACCCTCCCTCAAGGAGATACAGGAATAAACAGACTTTTAAAATTGGTATTCCCACTTTGGTATAATAAGTCCTGTGACATGTTCCATGTACTGTATGAGAACAGATGTTTTTAACCCTGGAGGTGATCAAAGCTAAGGCAGAAAATGTTCAGCAAGGAAAAAGAAAATAGTGCTTTATAATTATTTCAGGACAGAGTCAACTCATATGTTTATAGACTGCTTTTCTACTTATATCTGAATGTGTTTGATATAAATATGCAGTAGAATGTATGTTTTGTTTTGTTTTGTTTTTGAAAGTACTATTTTTGCCAATGTTTTGACAAAGTAGCCAAAGCTAGTAAATTTTTTGGGAAGTTTGCCAACAGTTGTTTCACAGAATACTCCTGGAAACTAGGAGTAACAAGGGCCCAGCACTTTGTGAATGCAGCAGTCATGGTGCCAGGTACTTGAGGTGTTAGTGGAAAACATGTATGTGCCCAGAGCTGAGAACACCGCTGGCAAATGTTTGCAAAGGAACCTGTTCAGTTCTGTATTTGCTTTGCTTTTCGGTGCTAATGTGCTTAGAAAATTTTTACTTAGATTGTGCACAACCCCCATTTCAGTTCCTAAGCCTTCCTAGAGACAAAGGTGGAAGGGTTGAGGAAGGAAATAAGATGGGACCATTTATTTAGTTGCTTCTATCACTGCATAGATGAGGTAGGTAGAAAGTAGTCAAGTTGTCAGGAGTCTGGTTTGGGCTAAGTTCCTCCATGGTACATGCTCAAGTGTGGTTTGAACAAGGGGGTTACAGTTAAGAAAGCACAGACTGCTTTGGTTTCAAGAATGTTCCGTTGCAGGCCATGTTGTGTTGCCTGCTCACTATATTCTCATGTGGCAGGTGGCACAAGTGAAGTTTTACTGCATATACTAGAAAGAAAGCTGTCTGTGAGGGGACTGTTTCACTTAATAAATTGTAGATTTGGGGAACATGGAATATTTGTTCTAACACGGGGTTTGTAAGGCCTAAGTTTCAGTATTTATTATCTTATTTGTTTTCAGTAGGTTGAAAGAGAAGATCTTGAGTGACTGTTGTGAGTTAGGCTTTTAACATGGTCCATCAGGCTAGCTGGGGCTTCCCTGGTGGCTCAGATGGCAAAGTGTCTGCCTACAATGCGGGAGACCTGGGTTCAGTCCCTGGGTTGGGAGGATCCCCTGGAGAAGGAAGTGGCAACCCACTCCAGTATTCTTGCCTGGAAAATTCCATGGAGGGAGGAACCTGGTAGGCTACAGTCCATGGAATCTCAAAGAGTTGGACACGACTGAGCAACTTCACTATCAGGCTAGCTGCTGACTGTTTAGCAAATATGGGACTCCCACTTCCAGAAAACTGAAAAAAATATGGTGCCCTCTTAGAGCTCTATATTTCTGTATATCCCCAACTAACCACTAAGAGAGTTCCAGAAAAACATCTATTTCTACTTTATTGACTATGCCAAAGCCTTTGACTGTGTGGATCACAATAAACTGTGGAAAATTCTGAGAAGAGATGGAAATACCAGACCACCTGACCTGCCTCTTGAGAAATCTGTATGCAGGTCAGGAAGTAATAGTTAGAACTGGACATGGAACAACAGACTGGTTTCAAATAGGAAAAGGAGTACGTCAAGGCTGTATTTTGTCACCCGGCTTATTTAACATCTATGCAGAGTACATCATGAGAAATGCTGGACTGGAAGAAACACAAGCTGGAATCAAGATTGCCGGGAGAAATATCAATAACCTCAGATATGCAGATGCCACCACCCTTATTGCCGAAAGTGAAGAGGAACTAAAAAGCCTCTTGATGAAAGTGAAAGGGGAGAGTGAAAAAGTTGGCTTAAAGCTCAACATTCAGAAAACGAAGATCATGGCATCCGGCCCCATCACTTCATGGGAAATAGATGGGGAAACAGTGGAAACAGTGTCAGACTTTATTTTTTGGGCTCCAAACTCACTGCAGATGGTGATTGCAGCCATGAAATTAAAAGACGCTTACTCCTTGGAAGGAAAGTTATGACCAACCTAGATAGCATATTCAAAAGCAGAGACATTACTTTGCTGACTAAGGTCCGTCTAGTCAAGGCTATGGTTTTTCCTGTGGTCATGTATGGATGTGAGAGTTGGACTGTGAAGAAGGCTGAGCGCTGAAGAATTGATGCTTTTGAACTGTGATGTTGGAGAAAACTCTTGAGAGTCCCTTGGACTGCAAGGAGATCCAACCAGTCCATTCTGAAGGAGATCAGCCCTGGGATTTCTTTGGAGGGAATGATGCTAAAGCTGAAACTCCAGTATTTTGGCCACTTCATGAGAAGAGTTGACTCATTGGAAAAGACTCTGATGCTGGGAGGGATTGAGGGCAGAAGGAGAAGGGGACGACAGAGGATGAGATGGCTGGATGGCATCACTGACTCGATGGATGTGAGTCTGAGTGAATTCCGGGAGTTGGTGATGGACAGGAAGGCCTGGCGTGCTGCAATTCATGGGGTCACAGAGAGTCGGACATGACTGAGTGACTGAACTGAACTGAACTGAACCACTAGGCACAAAATATACATATTTTACTCCCAAGGAGTTGACTATATGATGGGAGAAAGAGGTTTTATAGTTACACAATGTAAAAGATGCTAAGTGTCGTAAATATAAGATAGAACTAGTGCCATCTCCCTTCAGAGGAGGGAGAAAGTATTGCCAACTGCAGCATATATACATATACAGATATATGCATAGTCTTTTAGTGTATTGCAGAATACATCTCTACAGCCTGAACATTTGTCTGCAAATGTTACTTTTGTATATGCATTTATATTTGCAGAGTACATTGATTCCCTCTAAATGCTCAATTCTATCCACCCCCATCATATAAAAGTGCTATATGCATAGGCTGTCTTTGCTAATAAAGAAATATTATAATAAAAGAGAGGCTTTTATTAAACTAATGCAATAACGACATTTTCTTTGAGGATTTAACACATCATTTTTAATAATAAAAATCAAATTGTCATTGTTGTGCCCTGTATACCTTTTATTCAAATCACACTAAATACTCTGCCTTCATGTCTAAGCAGTGCTCTAGGGGGTGATGGGGGAGGTGAGTAGTTTTTAACATAATGCAAATGAATTTCAGCAGTCAGCTTTGTAGTGGGGTTGTAGATTATGAATATGGGAGCCAGGGAAACCTGTTTATATTTGTGAGCCAAGGGGAGAATGCCTCTCAGGAGTGTCTGGAAGGAAATGAGACTGGAGATTAGGAAAGAACCAATTCTATTAGGTCAGCTTTCAGTGGGGAGGATGTCAATACTCTGTTCAGTCAAGTAACTGAGTTCACAGCTTCAACTAACTGCACATTAACCACTGAAATTGAAGCATTCACTTTGTATGATTAGGCTAAGAATTTGGTGTCACCTGGTTTTCATAAGAAGATACTAGTTCTTGGCTCATGTCAGCTGAAATCAGACATTTCAGAATTGTATTAGTTAAGACTAACTGATAGGCATGCAGAAGGGGAGGTGAAATGTGAAGAGCACCTTCTGAGGGAAGTATGTGATAGGTCATGGTGGGTGGCAGGATATGTGGTTAGCCCATAAGGGTCCCAAGACCCCTTCCACCTCTGACTTTCTGTAACTTTAATCTGTAATATGGGGGTGTGTGTGCCTTTTAACCTTGTTTATTGGTTGCGGCATCATTTGTTTAGATTGAAACCTAACATTTTCAAACTATAATATAGTGTGCATATGATATGATACCTGTGTTACATGATATATGAGTATTTTGAGGGTTGAATTACTTCAAAAGTTTATGTTATAACAAATATGTGAACAAAAATGTAGCTTACAGAAATGAAAATAGTCTCTGGCTAGTTTGAGGCTTTTTGCAAAGAGAAGCACTAGGGTTTGGCTGCGCCAGTGTTTTCAGCACACACCTGGTGTATATCACTTTAAAAAATAAATTATGCCTCATTAAATTACAATTAAATGGAATCATGATCATTTGTTTTTCTGGAAGGAAGATGTTTTGCATATTGAAAGCCTAATTTGTTGCAGGTGACAAAAAGGCTGAACAGATTATCTAATATCACTTCATTTGGGGGGTAATGTTCACTGGTTAGTTTGTGTATGCTCTAATAGTTCAGAATTCTTTTAATGTGGACTGTATTATTTTCACTTCAGAAAGTCTTCTACTGCTTTACCCATTTTTGTACTGTGTTTTTTTTAAGCTTTTAAGGAAATAGAAACTTCTTTTGATATTCTGGATTAATCATGCTCTTTCTTTTTGTTCAAATGTTCTAATACTGTCCAATCCTTCACTTAGTCTCTCTCTTTGCCTAGCCTCACCACTATGTCTATGGCTGCCTGTTAATATTATGTACATTTCAAATCCCAGCCAAGTTAAGTACTGCCTCTTCCAAAATGTTTTCCCTGAATCCAGCAGTTGGCAATACGTTCACCCTCTTTTGAACTGAAATGGTACTAGTTCTATCTGAAATTTATGACACTCATCATCTTTTACATTGTACTTCTATAAACCACCATATAGTAAACTCCTTGGCAGCAGAATCTACGTCTTGGGAATCCTCCCATTCCCTTATGAGCTTTGTTCCAAGTTGTAAATGAGAAATGAATTAATAGACTGATCTGTCATTCCTTGGCAATATGTATATTGAATTTGGGGGTTCTCTAGGTAATCATTGGGAGATATAGCCTAATTGTTGAGAATAACTAATGTCTGAGAGTTATGAAAAAGAGGTATCTGTTAAAATCTAGTCAGTAATGACCTTTGGTGTCTTCTGGAGTGGCTGAGAGGTCCGATGGGCTCAGGCTCAGATTTCCTAAAACCTGGCCCAGGCTTGGGTTTTCTTCTTGCTCTGAAAAGATTAAAGGCCCATCAAAGGTAATTTCTCACCTGTCCCAGACAAAGTTTCAAGGGCTAGTGCACAACCTTGGAAGTAAATTTTACAGAGCTAGTCATGGTAATGTTTCCCAAATATTTCTGAGCATGTATTTTGCACACTAGCAATTTGGAGCCAACTATATAAATTGCTGAAGGAATGTGAAAGTCATAATAATGTAAATAAGAAAGCATTTCAATAGAAATGGCAGATTCAGAAACTCTTAAGGTCATTTAATTGATCACAAATAAGTATTATTAAAATACTAGAAATCATAAGCATATCGATTTTTCTGTTTAAAAATTAGCCCCAGTTTTTGTTGTTGTTGTTGTTCTTGTTGTTGTTGGTCACATTGTATGGCTTGCAGGATTTTAGTTCCCTAACCAGGGCTCAATCCTGTGCTCACCACAGTGAAAGCTCTAACAGTGGTTAAAGTCCTAACCACTGGACGACCAGGGAATTCCTGGCCCCAACTCTTTGTTTTGTCTTTAGAGATAACCTGTATTAGCAATGAAGCTAGATGGCATTATATTATCTCTTGTTTGCACTTTGAATTATTTTGCTTTTATTGAATTTTCTGCCAGCCTCATGTATTGTTTGCTGGTACTGGAAGTATTTTGGAGCTTACAAAACTCTCCATTAAAGGATGAGGGAGAAGGCCAGTGAGAGGCTCTTTTTGCCCAATTCCCTTCTTTTGTCAGTGACCTGTAACCCAAGAGCTCTGGTAGAAGGTGCCTTTCTCCCCTGTGCAGAGGCTTGTTCTACTCCTTTTCAGTCAACATGTTTCTTGGTCTTACACAACCTCAGCTAACACCACAGAGAGGATTGTTTATAATCTCTCCCTCGAGAAGGCTCTGCTGCCTATGATGAGGAAAATAGTTAATGACCACTTTACTCAATACTTACAATATGTTTTAATAAGATTACTGATATAAAATTTTAATAAGCAATATCCTGGTTAATTTATTAATTTCCCTCCATTTTCACATTCTCAATATTCATGACCTTTCATAAAAGTGTATTTTTATTTTCAGTGCCCAGGTGCCACACCATGTTCTCTATAGCTCAGGCTGCATAATGGGAATGTCCAAGTGACACCTCCTCCCTGGCCGGTTGATAATTAAAATGCCAGACAACTGCGGGCAAGGGCTTTAGAAATATTTATGTAGGATAAATTATTAATTTATGTTCTATTCAAGACAGTTTCAATATGATAAGCATTTACTTATCTTGATAATTAGATGGGGTGATTTGTGGTATATTTAAGTCATGCCATACATTTTCTTCTGATTTTTTTTTTCCCTTGATGATTTTAAACTAATTAAATAAAACATGCTTTACATTCATGTGCCTGCAGAATTTTGGATATATTTTTAAAAATCGCTGTTGAAATAGTTATAAGCATATAACCGAAACGAAGAAGGTTCAACAAAACAACTAAAACTCTTCTTGTGCCTACCAGTTAGCCACTTGTTATTGAAAATGTCTGAGGTAAAAGGAATCTGCTTTGGGACCAGGGCTACACAGATGAGACTTGAAGTAAATAATTTAGAACAGTGTTCTCATTCTCTGGGGCAATTCATGGAGGCGGCACTGGCCACCTTGTTGGTTTGAGACTTTATCTTCAATTAGGCGAATGAGACAGAGGCAACAGTATATCCAGCAACCCCTGAAAATACAAATATTGTGTCTCATTCACTTCGGAAATGATGCTGATGAGCAGTCATTTACAAGGATGCTTTGTCTTGATTTTTCTTAGAGATGAATTCATTTCCCTGTATGGTTGTCCAACATGTGAAAAATGCAGGGGTAGGAACTCCACAATTTCCATGTGGGGAGAAAAAGGTAAACCACGCTGAACAAAAAGTAAATAAAAGAACTCTGACCTTCAGAGTGATTTTGTTTTTTATTGATTAGGAATAAACAGACTTACAGTTTTGAACCTGGTCCATGAGAACAATATTTTTTTGTTGTTTCAGTATTTTACACACAAGATCTTTGCCGTAATATCCTCCACAATTTGTGAAAGTAATTCCGCAGAAGAAGTTTACAAACTTTGCCTTTGAGAGATCTTAACATATAATCATCATAACCAGGATAAAGAATATATCCATGCATATCCTAAAGCTTTTCCAAATTTGGAAGTCTGACATTTAGTAAAATGCTAAAGTTACTTATTTTTTTGGAGGGGGAGAGGTCAGGGAATAAAGAGTTTTAATTTTTCATCTCATTATTTATACTATTATTTATCTGTTATAAAAAACTTTTTATTTTGCATTGGTGTATAGCTGATTAACCATGTTGTGATAATTTCAGGTGAACAACAAAGGGACTCAGCCATACATATACACATATCCATGAGAGAGAGAGAAAGAAGGGGAGTGAGTGCCAGCTTGTCCTTCAGGTGTAGAGCTCATCATTAAAGAAAGCTCAGAAAATACCAATCTTAGTATCTTGTTAGTATTAGAAATTGGTCTTGATTGTATTTTATACTTTAATTTTTTATTTTATTGAAGTATAATTGATGTACAATGTGTTAGTTTGTGGTATACAGCAAAATGATTCATATATGTATGCATACATATTTTCTGTTTTATATTCTTTTTCATCGTGGCTTATTACAAGATACTGTGCTATACAGTAGGACCTTGTTGTTTGTCTATTTTATGTATAGCAGTTTGCATCTGCCAATCTCAAACACCTAATTTAGCCCTCCCTTTCCCTTTCCCCTTTGATAACCATAAATCTGTTTTCTATATCTGTGAGTCTGTTTCTGTTTTGTAAACAAGTTCATTTGTATCATATTTTAAATTCTACATATAAGTGATATGACGTTTGCCTTTCTCTGTTGGACTTACTTAACTTAGTATGATCATCTCCAGGTCCATCTGTGTTGCTGCAAATGGTGGTATTTCATTCTTTTTCATGACCGAATAGTATTCCATTGTGTGTATAGGAAATTAGTGTTGAAAATTCTTATCCCTCTTGCTTCTGCATGTATTAATTTGGAGATTTTTGTCTTAGAAGCAAGAAAGAAAAGTGAAAGTGAAGTTGCTCAGTCGTCTCTGACTCTTTGCGACCCCATGGAGTGTAGCCTACCAGGTTCCTCTGTCCATGGGATTTTCCAGGCAGTAATCCTGGAGTGGGTTGCCATTTCCTTCTCCAGGGGATCTTCCCAACCCAGGGATCGAACCTGGGTCTCCTGACTTGTAGACAGACGCTTTACCATCTGAGCCACCAGGGAAGTCAAATCATTATTAATATTTCAGGTTGCTTAGTCCAAGTGGAAAGTAGGGTAACTTAAGGCAGAACTGACTTTTAATTTCAGAAAGAGAATTAATACCTAGATTGTACAACATTTTCTGGAAGACAGGTGTCTCACTTGTTGCTTCTTTCTGAAAACATGACAAGAAATCAGGATTTTCTTAGAATCATTTCACCAGTAGGGTAGTTTTATATACCTGCCCTATCTTGGCCTTTCCTTGGGCATGTATGCATGCAGACACACACTTGTTAACATTTTTTTCTAGCTTCATTGTATGGCCTATTTTATTCCTATTTATAAAGACTTTTCTAATCAAAGTAATGACAACCAAATTGGCAGAACTATCAGATGGCATACCTTTTGTAAGTTTCTTATAGTAAAATTGTCTTAAATGGTGTTTTGGGTTGTGATTACCTCCTGGAGTGCTGGTAACTATGTGATGTATATTCCTGTGACATTTGGTTCACCATCTTATAATATATTACTTTCTAAAAAAAAATTTGCCTACCTTACCCTGAGGATTGTTGGCCAACTAGAGGTAGTAGTGTGTTTCTTTTATATCCAATGCCTTTTGGCCTATTGGCCAAACATGGCCTATTTAGCCAGAGATTACAAATCTGATAGTATTTCTTTGCATTAATATTCCCCTAAGTGGAAATGTCTTTGGCATCTACTTTTTAGAATTTGGGGTTATCTCCATCTCTTGTAAGACTCAGAAGTTAACAGCTCAGCTCTTTCTGAGGTATCATCCTAGGGCCTGATCTCATATTGCCCTGAGAAGGGATGTTACCTGGGAATGCCTTTACGTGATAATCTAACAAGTGTGCAGAATGGAGGGGCTTCCCAGGTGGCTCAGTGGTGAAGAATCCACCTGCCAATGCAGGAGACCCAAATTCAATCCCTAGGTCAGGAAGATTCCCTGGAGAAGGAAATGGCAACTCCAGTATTCTTGCCTGGGAAATCCCACGATCAGAGGAGCCTGGAGGGCTGCAGGCCACAGGTTCCCAAAGAGTCAGCCACAACTGAGCAGCTGAGCACACCTGCACATGCAGGATGGAAATGGATCCGCTTTTGCCTCAAGTACTGTGACGTCCAAACTCAGGTCTCTAGCCTTTTTCTTGAGTCCATACTACTTTTCTTTCGACTTGTCAGCATTTGTCTTTTCTTTTGGAGTTCTCTGTGAGCAAAGCACACAAAAACATTAAGTTTCTGTGTAAAGCATTCTGTTTGGATTTGTCACATAGTCAGAAGGTATCTGAGCCTATCATGGTGTTCTCTGAGGTGTGCTGTGGCCCTTCACCCGACTGCAGCCACACTTTGTCGCTTCAGTGGTGGAATTGGAGTGTCCCCATGAGGGCATCTCATAAAAAGGTTTGGGTGCCCTCTGGTACACATGCAAGGAAAGCTATTAAGTGTGTGGATTGGGAAGCTGATAGAGGGTTAACACAAGTTAGAGCCACTTGCTTTGTGTCTTTTTTTTTTTTTTCCCCACAAGTAACATCTATATTGAAAACAGTGGCCGGTCACACAGAAATTCAGCCAAACTTTTTTTTTTTAAGTCGATGTAAATCTCCCATGCTGTTTAAATGTCGGAACTAAATTTACCAAACTTGGCAGATTTGTAAAGCTGAGCAGGACTGCCAAGTGTTCCCAGTTTCAAGCAGAGAGAGTTCTAACAGTTCCTGAAATACTTGTAGGAGGCACCTGGTGGTAATTGCAGTTTCACAATTCTTCCCAAGCGCCTACCTTGCTAGCTGGCATCTCTGTACACTGCTGATTATTACAGTGATGATAAAGTGTCAGAATAGAATGGTTCAAAATAACGCAGAGCCCCCAGGAGCCAAGCACAATCCCTCCAAATCTTCTTGCTTGAGAATTGTCAGGAATTAGACCGAGGTTCTTGACATCACAGCCAGCTGGTTATACCAAACAAAGGGGAAGGGTGCAGGGGTGGGGTGCTCCAGACAGAAGCCGCACCACATACCTGCATATGTAACGTGGCCTACTTTTTTTTTTTTTTTTCCTTTTAATCAGGGGTTGTTGTCTGAGATTCTGCGGAAGGAAGAAGACCCTCGGACAGCATCTCAGTCTCTTTTAGTAAACCTGAGAGCCATGCAGAATTTCCTCAACCTGCCTGAAGTGGAGCGGGACCGCATATACCAGGATGAGAGAGAGCGGAGCATGAACCCCAATGTGAGCATGGTCTCGTCAGCCTCCAGCAGTCCCAGCTCCTCCCGAACCCCTCAGGTGAGATATTCCCTCCACTGACTTTTCACTCTTTGCCTTAGAAACATCTTGCCTTCACTGATACTTTGTTTTCCCTCAAAACCTAAGAGATATAATTCTAGGACTTCTTAATCTGCTGAACATGTGGGTTAGAGAATGTGAACCTCTGACCCTATACTAGTGGTTATCCTCTACTGTATCATCCATGCCATTTCTCTCCTTTTAAAAAAGTCCCATTCTTCCATATGTGGCGGGGGTGGGTGGAAGGATAACCGCTAGATGTCTGCATAGAGTTGGTTGGTTATCAAAGAAGGAACTAGGGGATTAGTGTTGAGGCTAAGTTTGCATAGGCAGCACACTGCTCTTCCTCCAATTATGTATTTATTTGGATGGAGATAGAGTAGTTGGGGGCTGGGGACAGCTAGAGTAGTCCGAGTTCTGCTTAATGGAACCTGAAAGAAACGAAATCCGTGAGGAACCTGTGTGACGGAAGCAGGCATATGCTGTGGCTAGATCACAACGACTGCGAGCTCATTCAGTGACTCTGTAGAAAATGGTGGGAAGGTAGACCATGTTCTCTTTCCTGCAGTGATTCCCACAGGATCCTGGCTCAGCTTTCCATCCTTCTTTCATCCGCACTTTAACAGCACTCTGTTCTCAGGTCCTTCTGCAAATGCATACATCTGTTAATAGTAGTGTGTGCTTTAAAGATGTTAACTGAAGGGTCAAGTTCTCAAGTAGCCAAGAGTCATCTCCAACTCAGATCTGAGCACACTCCTTCTTAGCCCACTCCCTACTTCCCTTCTAGGGCTTCCCTGGCGGCTCAGATGGTAAAGAATCCACCTGCAATGCAGGAGTCCTGTGTTTGATCCCTGGGTTGAGGAGATCCCCCTGGAGGAGGGCATGGCAACCCACTCCAGTATTCTTGCCTGGAGGATCCCCATGGACAGAGGAGCCTGATGGGCTACAGTCCACGGGGTTGCAAAGACTAGGACACGACTGAGAGACTTCTAAGCACAGCACAGCTACTTCCCTTAGGCTTCTCAGGTGGATAAGTGGTAAAGAATCTGCCTGCCAGTGCAGGAGACACAAGAGACTCGTGTTCAGTCCCTGGGTCAGATAGATCTCCTTGAAAAGGATGGCAACTCCAGTATTCTTACCTGGGAAAGCCCATGGACAGAGAACCCTGGCGGGCTACAATCCTGGGGTCACAGTAAGACACGACTTAGCGACTAAGCACGCACACACACAGTGCTTCCCGTAAACTTTTACTCATCAGCGGATTTATAGTAGTCATCTCATTTACTGTTGCTGGCATGGTTTCAAGTTCCTTCTTGAGTTATAGTTTTCAAACCAAATATTTAACAGTTGTACATTTGTACAAATCAGAAAATTGGGTATGCTGAAATGTGATTTTTTTTTTTTTGGCTTAGATACATATAGTTTTGGGTTTAGGAGTTTGTTTTCTGGCAAGGTCTAAGGAACTGATTAAGCAGAATTTTATTCTAATAGAAATATTTGAGCTTTTTCAAGTACATTCATTTTTTTTTTTCACACATCTTAACTCTCTTTATATTTTTACACTCTGCAATAGATTTTTAATTGAAGATCATTTTCTATCATGAACTGCCAAATTGTGATACTTAGACCTTAGTGAATTATGAATTTTAGTTACTGTTAAACCAAAACTAAGACGCTTGACTGCTTACTTTGGACCAGTGAAGCCAAGTTTTTTTACTTTTATTTTTTTAAATTTTGGGGCATACATGTTGAGCTATTGAGTTGGGTGAGTTGTTAATTTGCACTAATATTTACTTCTATTAAATTCACCAACATTTTTGCCACTTTTGAAGCCCATTAAGCTATTACAGAAGAATCCAGCCATGCTTCATGGCCATTTAACTGGGCAACTTTTCTCAGAAAGTCACTCCTTCTTGTTAGAAAATCACACATGTCTGTGTGTTTTGTTTTCCACTCCTTCATAATATTTTTCTAACAAGATTATATCTTAGGCATCTTTTCAAAGACCTGGTAGCTTTCAGAGCCAGACCAACTTACAAGGCTACACAGTTAAGGCCAATATTTTGTTTTTTTTGAGCAGAAGAAAATCCCATTTAGAAAATTCCTAGATAAAGGTGTCCTTTTAGAGACAAGTTTAACAGGGAAATTGATCATTTAATTTCACAGTTTGGAGATTTTTGAAAATAAATGTTAAATATTTTTCTCAAAATATATTTGAGAACATGGTCATGGCACTGACATTTTTACATTGTCTGGAACATCCTTCTTTTTCTGCTGGTTAAGCACTGAGAGAATTATTAAAGATGTTTAAAACATTTCATGATTATCTACTTAACCAAAATCCTTTACAGAACCATCTCAGTGGTGTAGATACAGATTACTGTAAGGCTTTCATTGTGCAAACAAATGTCAGAGAGGTGCCACTGGTTCAGTCTTTGAGTTGGAGCCAGCATTCCAGGGCACACACACACAAGGTCTTGCATAGGTCCATGGAGATTATTTTCCAGACCCAATAGCACTTTATTACTGGTTTAAAACAAATTGAAGAAATTTCAACTTCAACCCCTACAGTCTCTTCTAATAATCCTTCAACTGGCCAGTATTCTTCAGTGCATTTATTGATAACAAAGCAACAGAAAAGGATAAGAATGGTCATTTATTGAGCACTTATTGTATCATGTATTGTGAACATTTTGCATGGATTTGGATCCTCACCATTTTGCATTGTTGTTCCCATTTTACAGATAAGGAAACTGAGGTTTGGGTAGGTTAAATATCTCATGTAAGGTAATATAAGTGATTGGTAGAGTTAGGATTTCAGTTCTGATTATTCTGATTCCAAGGTCTGGGGCCCTGAGCATATATTTCTGTGCTTTGACTTTAGCTGTCAGTATTCCAGAAAAGATTTGATCAGTTAGTTAACATGATGTTAAGTCAGTGAGGCTAATGAAAA
This sequence comes from Budorcas taxicolor, assembly GCF_023091745.1. Taxonomy (NCBI): domain Eukaryota; kingdom Metazoa; phylum Chordata; class Mammalia; order Artiodactyla; family Bovidae; genus Budorcas; species Budorcas taxicolor. The sequence continues at coordinate 132,378,875 of NC_068911.1, read as the reverse complement.
AACCTGCATTGAGAAAGGCAGAAATGGTATGCTAAAACATGCACTCAGTAGGGAAAACACTCTGGATTAACTAGAAGTTTAAAGAAGAAAAAGGAGTCTTCTTGAAAAAGATGGGAGAGGATTAGAGTGTTATGGGAAGACCTCAAACTCCAGGGCAAGAAGAAAAGTATAAAAACAGCACCAGTGTAAACTGGAGGTTTTGGAGGCAGAGTAGCACAGTGGTCTATGAACTTGTGCTTTGGAGCCTGAGAGACTTGAGTTCAGATCATGGTTATTTCACTTGCTGCTGCCTATCCTTCCAGCAAATTATCTTCTTCTATTTTCAGTTGTCTTCATCTCTAAAGTGAAAATAATAATGTTTAACTCATTGTGTTCTTAAAAAGAATAAAATGTGATGACAAAGTAAAACACTTTCTGGAATGCCTGGCACATAAAAAGCATGTGTATCAGTTATTCTTATTATTACTTTTCAGTAATTAGAAAACAATATGAGACAGGAAGGTCACAGGAGAATGGCAGAAGTCACTGAGTGCTTGTAGGAACCCAAGCTTTCTTTTAAAGTTAGGATGTGACTCTGGCTTCAGGACGTCATTGAGAATGATCCCATGGTGTCCACACTGTATGCCATGTCTCTAAACCCTGCATACTATCAATCCAGTGGGGAAACAGCTCAGGACATCCACAGAGGGAAATTAGCGGTTTAGGGTTTTAGGGTGGGTGGGAACAAAAAGAAAAAAGCTCACTTTAGACCAAATCAGCTGGCGGTGCTCAGGAATCTGAAGGTGGGGGCAGACTTTCCTTGTCTGGTGGCCCTGGGTTCTGAGAAGGCTGCCCAGCCCCCGCGCCTTACACACCATAGTTTTCTGGATCAAGTAGGTTCAAACATTTTAGGGTTATCCTAACTCCAAGAAGTACAGACACCTTTTATATTGTCCTTCATTTGTCTCTGAAGCTGATGGGAAATCATTCAATTAAAATGAGCATGGCAGAATACATAAAACCACAATATGAGTTTAAGAAAATGAAAACAGCACTTCAAAGGCATTCTGAAGCCTATTTTTATGAAATGAAATTTTGTTTCATTTCCACTGATTTCCTAGGTGAAATTAGGTGACTGTCTGGGTAGCATAATGATGATAATGGGGGGAAGCCATACATACTCAAATGACATACGTAGAGCTTTAATAAAGAATGAGAGAGACTCAGGGGAGTGCATTAAATTGAGTAATAATTTATTATTTAGAGACCTCTACCCATTTACTCATTTTTTTTTTTTCCTGGAAGATTGACTCTTCCTCTAAGGTGTTCTGTTTTCAGAAGGAAAAAAGTAACCGTGTGTGTGTTCTGCATGTTTGTGTTGCAGTTAGGTGATGGCTTGAGTTTGGTACCCGGCGTAGCCATCCTACCTGTGAACCGTCTCCGCTACAGTGAGGGGAACAACAGGGTTGACAGGACTCTGCATGTCCTATAGGAATGCACTGCAATTATTTCCAATCACAATTAACCTGATTAGAATAATGGACAGGAAGTGTCCCTCTGTAGCTAATGTGGTTTGGCATCAGCTGACTGAAATCCTTTGATAATTTCTGCACAGATGGCTGGGCTGAATGCAGCACTTTTTAAATTATTATTTTCATGGTCTCTTGGTAGGCCAAAACCTCGACACCGACAACAGACCTCCCCATTAAGGTGGACGGCGCCAACGTCAACATCACAGCTGCCATTTATGATGAGATCCAACAGGAGATGAAAAGGGCCAAGGTGTCTCAAGCCCTGTTTGCCAAAGTGGCTGCAAATAAAAGTCAGGTGAGTGGATTTTTAAAGAGCAAAAGTGAGGCTGGAATTAGACTGTTCTCCTCCTCCCACCAATAAAAATACATCTGTTCCTATAATAATAATAACAATAATAATCCCTAGGGAACCTGTCACATTCTTGCCTTTTGCGCTACAGTTTGCTTTTATTCCCATCAGAGTTCACAATAAAGACTAAGTCAAAACCCAGATTTTTTTTCAAGTTTTTTTCATTTTTTCAAAAAGAATCAGCCTTGAGGGATATCTCTCCCAATTCTGAATATTGCTATGTATGCTTTTTTTCTTTCTTTTGGGTATTTGAGCAAAACTCAGTGTGTTCAGAATAGCATCTTCCTGAGAACAAGTTTTAGCCAGGTCTCGTCACCTCTCTTATTCCCACCAGGGGAATGGATGACTTTGTTATAATAACTGCTTTTCAACCTAGCCCCAGAGACACCTTGCAATGTCAGGTGTTTCTTTTATGTAGAGAATACAGTTGTTTTTCCAGGAGAAAACGCACACTGGGGACTGCAGAGTGAGTGCTGAGATCTTTAACAGAAAAACAGAGAAGCTTATCCAGTAGAATTTTGCAGAGTGCTGCGATTGTGGGGAATGGAATGCTCCCGGGAGAAAGTAGACAGATGCTTAGGTTTTTTATTTCTGAAAGCAGCAACAGTTGAAGGGCGGTACTATCTGGTTCAATTTGTTTAAAGCGACAACTACTGCCCTATCCTAGAATGGGTTATGTTGAGGTGCCTACTTATTTATTTCTGGGTTGAACAATTACTCAGATGCATGGTGAAGGAAACAAAAGTTAGTTAAAGCTTAATTTGAGAGTCCTTTGATTCAGAGCTTGATTTCCTCTGTGGGCTTGCATGACAAATGCTTTCATCCCTACATATGTAAATGATAAAATGGTCCATCCTCTCCTGAACAGATCTGCTTTGTGCTGTAGAGAAAGGAAGTTACTGAATATGTTTTAAGCAAGATGGTTTTTAATGAAAATTAAGTTTTTAAAATGATAGTTAAATTCTATATGTTTACTAATTATACAGTTTGGGGAATAGACTGTTTTTACGTGTAGTTTTGCAGTAACCTAAATTATTTTTCAGATGTTAATAAAAAGAGAACGGTAGAATATTCAGCAATTTTGAGGAGGGTTGAGATATTTGTTTCCCCTATTCAATTTTGATGTCATGATTTTTCCAGATTATTCTTTCTCTTGTCAATGAAATCACTGCAGTGTAGTTGGCTAAGATATCATGTCCAATCATAGTATGAAATACATGAAAAGAAAATACCATAGAGCCTTCTTAAACTGTTAAATGCATAAAATCCCATGTACCACATGGCAAAATATAATGAGAGTTGGAGCTGTTAAACGAATAAAGCTGTTAAATGCATAATGCCACTTGGCAAAACTACTGTGCATTTAATGGTTTTCCACTGTGTAATAAAGGACATATGTGGTAAATGTGCAGTAAGTATAAAACTACACAATTGCTTTTGCAAACCTGCCCCTTAGTCGTGACTTGATGTAAATATCAAAGTTGCACTCAGTCCTCTTTTTATAGCTGCTCTCTAGAAAAACTCAAGGCTATAGTCTAAGAACTTAATTCAGAATGCTTGTCATCTTCCTGTTGACTTGGCACTATTGCCTCTGAAAATAGTGTTGACTCCGGCCTCCCCAAGTAGTTCAGGTGGCTGATTGAAAACTGTGTTTGCCAGTTGGCACAAATGTAGCTCTCCAAATTTTTATTGCCTGCAGAACTCAGTAGCCCTGTTTCTGTAGAGCTTGGAGTGAAATATAGTTCTAGGACCTGATGTGTTAAAAGGTGAGATTGAGCCTAAATGGAGATAAGATGCTTTGTTTCCTGTTTGTTTTTCATTAGGGTGGTGATTTCATTCACATTTATGAATAAGGAACTTTATTTGTAAACAGCTGACAGAGATTTGCAAATCAGGTGTTAAGTGTCTTAAAAATGGCACTGTCAAACAAAATAAACTTAGCTGATAGTTTCAAAGGCAATTTAACGTAAGATATTCACTCTGCTTTGTAAGTACTACCAGCATTTGCTTGACAAAAAGCATCCTTAATGAAATCAATGGCATGATGTTGTACCTTGCACTTGTATTTGGTACACGTCCATAAGGGTTGTGTGTGTGTGTGTGTGTGTGTGTGTGTGTGTGTGTGTGTGGAGTGACTGAGGAGGTAAGGGTACTCCATTCTCTTGGAGGTAAAATTAGGATAACCTTGAATAGGAACTCTTGTGAACTGGAGTGGGTTTGAGCCTGGAAGGCCCTGTTCAAACACACATATACTAACCCCTCCTCTTCCATTTTACATGTCTTAAAATAGAAAGGAACCCTCCATTAAATCTCATTCATTCCTTGCTATGAATTGCTGTCATCATAATAAAAATCATAACCTTACACTGCCTGTGTGTTAGGCAAGCTTTGAATGAAGAGTAGGGAAAGGAGAGGACATTTTTAGAGATTGGAGTGGTGGGGCAAGAGGTTCCTCAAGGGCTGTAAGAGTTTAGAAAACAGGCATAGTTGGAGGAGGGGTTCAGACAAGGAACTAAGAGTGACAAACATTTGCAGTTATGCCTGTGGTCCTATTGGTGGAAACTATTACTGGAAAGTGTGTGTTTCCTTAGTGTGTGGGTTGCATCAGGGTGCATTTGTAGGGTCGAAGAGCACCTCTTCATTTAACTGGTGTCCGGCTCCTTTGTCATGGCCAGGCCAGCCCATCATCCAATTCCACTGAGTGCCTCCTGTCTGATCCTTGGCCTTTTCTTCATGTGAGAGAAGCCAAAGAAAGAAAAGCAGGGGGGAAAGTATGCTTACATACATTTCACCTTTTACTTTTGTTTCATTTTCAATTTAGGATCAATTTTAGGTGTTGTGTGTGTGTGTGTGTGGATGTGGGTTCTGAACTCTCTTTTCTTGCTGCAGAATATTCAGATTATTGGTCTTCATGGGATGGGATGAACTATGGTCAATGGTTTTTCTCTGTGAACTAGGAGTGGGGGTCCTCAGTAGGAACCATAGTGTAAAGGCATATGGCATTTCCCTCACAAGTTCAGTATGGCCCTATGTACAAAGGGCCCCCAGAGAATAAGCACCCCATTGTGCAGTCTAAGTGACTAGAGGAACTCTGTGTCCCAGTCCCTCAGATTCTGTGGAGTTACTCTCCCACTGTCCCTTCCTCCCCAAGTGCAGTTTATCACATGTGATCTGGAAAATGGAAATCCAGCAGGGAGCAAACACAGTGACCTGTGTGGGACCCCCACTGCAGTGCTCCAGGGATGGCCATGCGCTTCGTGACAGCATCTTTAGCTACATTTCTTTCTGTTGACATCAGCTGCCCCTTTCCCCAGATGTTAACTCACTATTTCTCTCCTCTCCTGCCTGCTTCTCTTTTTTATATTGCTTTCAGGATTCAACTCATGGAATGCTGAGGTTGATCTGAGGTTGGCTTTATTTTGAAAGGAGAGTGAAACTTTATTATTTTACACCCAAAGAGCCAACTCTACATATGTCTTTTCCTATTAGGTTTGGGTGCAAATAGAGTAGGTAGGGGAGAAGGCAATGGCATCCCACTCCAGTACTCTTGCCTGGAAAACCCCATGGATGGAGGAGCCTGGTAGGCTGCAGTCCATGGGGTCACACAGAATCGGACACGACTGAAGCAGCTTAGCTGCAGCAGCAGAGTAGGTAGAGGAATGGGAATGGACTTATTCCGGTTCTACTTTGCCTTCGTGGCACAAATAAAGCAAATGAATAAAAATGTTAGAAGGGCACTAGGTTTGCTTTTTTTCTTTTCTCTCTCTCTCTCTTCTCTTTTTTTTTTTTTTTTGGCGGGATAGGAGGGTCTTGCTTTCTATTATAAGGAAGGTAGAGAGAAGCTGAAACACTGCAAAAAAGGGAAATAGACAGCCTGGTTGTAAAGCTCAGTTGGTGGTAATGAAAGGGCCAACCCTAGAGTCTGCTGGTATAAAAGAGGGAGTAATCTTGGAATAAGGGGTGGGGGGAGGGGTACCTCTGAAGGAATGACATTGTAGGATGTCCTCATCATCGCCACCAGGATTTAAAAACCCCTGCCAGTCCTCAAGTTCTGCCCCACATACCTTCCAGGCCCACAAGCTGCAGGAGCTACTGCTAGGATCAGAAATGAAGGAGTCCTCATTCCTACTGCAGAAGAGGGAGGGAGGCACAACTGTGACCCCACAACAGTGGGGAAAAGGAGTTTCTGGCCTTCGGTATACAATTCTGAAATAATTTCCTCCATAGAAGATCTAATTTGACTAACAAGTTAAATGATTTAAAATACACAAGACTCCATAGCAGATCCTTTTAAAGGTAAAAGTAAAGACAGACAACTGTACATAACGAAAAATAATTGGTATATCATTCTGTTTGTTTCCTTCCTTTTACTACTCTTTGCTATTGGAGTTTATATCACATTTAGTATAGTGCTAATGTGTTTTCTTCATTCAATCATGGGTTATCATATTAATTTTTGCTTTTGTATGTCTCGTAAAAATGTCCCAGGCACAAGTTAGTTGTACATATTTCCTTTTTAAAGAAATAACTTCTATTTTATGATTACTTAAGAAATAACATCCTCATTTTATTTTTATTCTTTAATTCAAAGGCATTTCTTTTCTTCTTTAATGCTATTTATTTTGAATAGGTAGCATATGTTCATTATATAAGCTTCAAAAGGGACAAAAGAGTATATAGTGAACAGTCTTCCTCCATCCCTCAGCCCTTAGCCATCCTTAGAGGCAGCCACTGCCAACATTTCTCCTCTATCTTTGGATATACAAGTTTATAGGCTTTCTTTGTCCCTATGCACAAATGACTAGCATACTTTACATACGATTTTTTCTTTACAAATCCTAAAGATCTTTCCATATCAGCACACTTAGTCCTCTTATTCTCTTAAGCTGCTATGTCATATTGGATGGATTGGATGCACCACAGTTTGACTCTCTTCCCTTCATGGGTATGTAAATCATTTCTAGTCCTACCATATTGAAAATAATGATAGGATTTACATTCCAGTGATGTCCTTGCCAGCGATGCTTGAGGGTCGCTGCCTCTATACCTTCACCTAAGGCATTTTGAATGACTCAGCTGACTACAGTTTTGGCCAATATAAAATGTTTATAGTTAACAAAAGCAAAACAAAACCGTGAACAACTGGAAATTCCCACATCTCCCTCTTCCACCAGGTGGGCTCAGCATATGGCTCCACATATGATCCCCAGCTAGCGGTCCTGTGCCCTTGTACCTGCTGCAGCATCTGGGGTCAAAGCTGCATGCTGCCTAACTGCTCCCGCAGGCCCACCTCCTGGCTGGGGCCTGCAGGTTCTGCGATTGCTGCAAAGGCCCATCAAGATGAGGGCCGTGTGTCCTTATGGGTTGTCAGGTGGCAGGAGAGATTGCATACCCCCTGAAATGTCACCTGCAATGCCCCATCCTCATTTGAAAAAATAAAATGAAAAAAGTATAAAGGCAAAATATGAATCGCCCATAATTCCACAATCCGGAGGTAGTTGCTGTTAACCTTTTAGTCTTCTAATGTGTAAGTACGTGTTTGCACATGCGTGTTTATATCCTGGTTGGAATTATACTGTAATAAGACAGTTATAAATAGTAAATTGTTAAACCACCTTTTCTCATGGGAGAGTATATTTATGAATTGTAAAGTATCTTCAGTCTCATTATTTAGTTTCCTAGCCTTTAGAAAATATTACACAAGGATCAATTTTGCCACTTTGCCCTGAAAGTGGTTTGACAGTTACCTTATTTTTTATGTTTCCTTGTGGAGATGGCTTTATCGGGACTAGGATTGCTCAGGCTATTGGGGCTTCCCTGGTGGTTCAGTTGGTAAAGAATCTGTGTACAATGCAGGAGATCTGGGTTCAATCCCTGGCTCAGAAAGGTCCCCTGAAGAAGGAAATGTCAACCCACTCCAGTATTCTTACCTGGAGAATCCCATGGACAGAGGAACTTGGTGGGCTACCGTCCATGGGGTCACAAGAGTCGGACATGACTTAGCATCTAAACCACCACATTGGAAGTAAATGTTTGACTGCCCTGATCTCTGGGAGAAAGAGTGACAGGAAAAACTGGCCGTATGATGCCGCATGTAGAATGAGGTGGTGCTCTCGTCTCACTCCCACTGCTTTTGCTTCTGCCATCTTGTCCTCCGTGTATAAGGCAGACTAAAATGAGGTGTGTGGCCTTGCCTGCCCCTTCCTGATGGGCAGATTTTTTTGAACACATTTTGACAGCCTGTCAAAAAGCAGCTTCTACTCTTGTCAACTGGGGCATGTATACTACAATGTCAGTGCTGTCCACCAAGCTTACATAAAACAAATGAACATATTTACCTTATAATTGCCATTTGAAAAAAATTATTACAGCAAGTAGTAAAGAAATTAGGCTTCTCAGTATTCTCAAATGCCAAATTAAGTGGACAGTGAATAAGTACAGTGATGCCTAAGCATCAAGTCAAACCCTTCACTTTCTTCCTTTTTCTCTCAGCATAATTCAAAGGATTAGATTCTTTTGAGAAATGATCAACAGAAATTCCCTCAAGATCTCAATTTTTACATCATCCCTATAGTGAGGAATTGGGTTCTTCACAGTTGATTAGGTTTATGTTTCATACCCTAAATCTCACCTTTATGGGAACCCTTAATTAGATATCAGTGAAGGTTAATATGTAGAGTTCATATGCAGTTCATAAAGTGTCAGGTACCTTTACCCATTGTGAAAATTTCTGTGCTGGGTCTAAGCACATCTTGACCTATTGCAGAAACCTTTGAGTTGCATTCTTTTGCCTGTTCATGACACAACACTTTTAGAAACTTGCATATGACTTTGAAGCAGATCAGGTTAACATATTAAAAGCCATCTTTCTGAACTCTCCCAGCCTTCTTTTGGAGATGATATTGAGTTAAACCATAGTTCTTACAGTTGGAGAATGTTGGTGCTGTGACTGGTTCCTTCTATTTTGTCATAGGGACCATTTAGTCATCTTGCTTTCACAGGCCGAAGACTAGGATTAGACACACTAGGTCTTAGGGTACAGTCCAAGGAGGCACGCCCTTTCAGAGTACATTTCTTAGTTTTTGCACGTTAGTTGCTTGCATGCCTCACTTTGGTCCCAGTCCTAATCTTTCAAACAAGCTTTATTTCTGGTTTTCTGCTGTGTCTATTTTCCACCCCCCCCCCCCACACACACTTATGAGTTCTTGAGGCAGTGTTCATAATATTAATATATAGTACCTTGTATATAATAATATATATTAATATATATACTTTGTATCATATATATATGTGTGTATATACCCTGTATCATGTATATGTGTGTGTTTGTATATATATATGTGTGTGTGTATATATATGTACCTTGTATTATAAGTATATATGTTATGTATCATAGGTATATTATGGTATATATATATTATAATATATATACCTTATATCACAGGTATCCTGGAATTTGAATCTGAAGTCTGGGGCTAGAAATATTTTGGTTGTTTTCTTCCTGATATTTTAGTCTAGTACATTCTAATGTTAATATGTTTTTAATATTTAGGTGGAGAAGACTCCAGATTCATTCTTCTTTTTGACGGATATAGATTTTTTTCTTAGATGCATGTTCCCATGTATGTGTTTAAGTATGTGTGTACATACTTGTATAAAGTCATCCCAAATCTCTATACTATTATATAGCTATGCATATCCCATATTTCCATGATAAGGAAGGCAACAAGATTTTATGAAATCCCTTCTTAACTTGAGCCCTTTATAACAGAGGTTAAGGAGTTGTTCTGAAATAAAATTTTCATTACTCTCAATTACAGATTCAATCTTTACAAACACATCCATAGAAATGTGAGACACATGCCCAGAGACAGCTGAAAATTAGTCCCCATGAAAATACAGTTTAGAACTTAGTGTACAATTTTGAGGAATAAAAAAAGCAGCAGATCATTTTTACTTATTACATTCAAGGTATACAATAATTAACCTTGAACTGTAACCAAATGCGCAGCACAAATCTTTTTTCAGGTTTAGATGACCTCCTCGTCAGGGATTCATTGAAGCCCTTGACAAGTCTCCCTTGCAGTTTAGCCTTTTATCCATTTCAGTTTTCTTGATTAGGTTATCTTGAATCATTAGGGGGTTTATTTATTTTAATAGACACTTATTGGATTCATGAAAAGAGAATTCAGTGACTAAGAAACAAGAGCTGAATATTATCTGGCTCATTTCACACTTCAGAAGAGTCTCAACCAGCTGAAGAGAAATTCTTTCACAGTTACAAAAGTTTGTTTGGGGACTTTATGTGCTTCCATTTAGAAAGCGAACTGTCTGTGGTTAATAATATGAATTTTCTTTTGAGACACTCGGAAAATGTTTCCTTTTGGTTACATATGCTGACATTTTCTGTATTGAAGATGTGGGTGAGTAAATGGCCTTTTACATGTCTGTTGCAAGAAGCCTTGAGTCATTCTCCTGAAGAGAGCTGTTCATTTGTCAACTTATTCATTCATTGGAGTTCCTAGATGGGCAAAGAGGGTGGGGGCTTCTTACTATTTGTAGACGGAGTTCACTCATCAGCTCTGTGCTAGGTTCCTCAGGGCAAACAGTAATGACTGATAAGACCTTCGTCTACAAAGTGAGTACAACCTTACTTAAGAAGAACAAATTTATTTATTGTATCTCTTTTTGGAGATCAAATCAGTCTGTGGACTTGCATGTGTTTCTTAGCAAGTCCTGGTTTGTATTTGTTCAGAAATGCTTTAAAAACTAGGAAATGTGTCACCTACACAGATTTTCTTTCTTTCTTCTTTTTTTTTTTTTTTAAGGAAAAAAAATGTGGAAACAGGCAGAGGTTGGAGTGATTACCTGTGTCTTGGTGTACGAAAACAAGTAACTTAGTACACAGTGAAATTTCAGTACCACGGACAGGAACCCCACTCGTCCCATCTCCTTCCCCTCCCCCATCACTTAAACCTAAGGCATGGAGCTAGGATTAAAACCCATATCTGATGGGCTCCAAATTCAGACACTAGTCTGTATTATTGTTTTCTGAAAGATCTCCCTGGTCATTTGAATATTCTCAGCATTTGGTGTGTAGCGTGGAAAGTATGTCACATTTATTGTATATTTGAAAATTTTAAACCTTTCTTTTTTTTATAAAGATAATAGATATTGTTCTTCGTCATTCATTTTCAATGTGATAGAGCTTTAAAAATTCTCATTTGAGCAACAGCAGCACACACACACACACGCGTGTACATATGCACAAGTGATTAAAATAATGAGAGTTAAATGATATGGTTTAGTGTTTAGGATACATGTCATTTTTTATTGAACAAAAACTGGAGGATAAAGCCTATGCTGTGTATAATTTACTACTAGCAGGCCATTGTAGAGCCTGATTAATACCCAGCAACATGATTTTACTATGAAAAAGAAAATATATCTAGGCTAAGTGGAGTTCTTAACTTTATCATAGTTTTTTCTCCAAGGACTTCAAGAAGAGAGGAAGGGAGGAATGGAGGAAGGAAATTAAAAATGGAAAGAATATTCCATATATGTGTGTTAGAATACGATATTTCTCTTTCTGACTCACTTCACTCTGTATAATAGGTTCTAGGAGAATGGTACTGAAGAATTTATTTACAGGGCAGCAGGGGAGAAACAGACATAGAGAATAGACTTATGGACATGGGGAGAGGGGAGGAGAGGGTGAGATGTATGGAGACAGTAACATGGATACTTGCATTACCACGTGTAAAATAGATAGCCAACGGGAATTTGCTGTATGGCTCAGGAAACTCAAACAGGGGCTCTATATCAACCTAGAGAGGTGGGATGGGGAGGGAGATGGGAGGGAGGTTCAAAAGGGAGGGGATATATGTATACTTGTGGCTGATTCATGTTGAGGTTTGACAGAACACAACAAAATTCTGTAAAGCAATTATCCTTCAATAAAAAGATAAAAAGAAAAAAAATGTAAAGAAGAAATCAAAGAGTTCTTTGTCATATCAGTTAAAAAGCCTTCAGTGACTCCCATGGCCAATATGATTAAGATGAAATTTCTTTGCATGTTATTCTTTCTAATCTGCCACCCACCTCCATTTCTAGACTGTGCTTTAGCTGCACAAAGTTGCTTCTGATTACCAAATGTGTTATTTTTATAAGCCCCTGCATTTTCTGGTACTGCTTTCTCTGCTTAGAATGTTATTCCAGTCACCTACTCTCCCCACCTGGCGAAACTCATCTTTATCTTTTAAGACCCACATTATGAATCTCTTAACCTGTAGTGACAT